>NC_135176.1:15359785-15696035 GCF_041146795.1 Maylandia zebra | reverse complement strand
CAGGACAGGCAAAAAAAAAAAAAAGTGAACCCCAAAAAGCTTAAAGTGAAGTGTTTGCCCTCTAAGTGCAGTCAGAACTGTAAGTAGGCTGTTCATTAACATTATGAATAAGTACAATTAAAGCCTATCACAAATTAAAGTTTTGCCTTAAGGAACCATTCATCAACCCTTCATGCCTTGTGTACGTAGGAACAGGCTAGAAATGTTGCTTAACAGGCTAAACCCAGTAACTCAGTATTTTTTACCCCTCAGCTGTAAAAGGCTGATGAGATATTTTTATCCACTCGCTGGGCAGGTGGGAAGGCAGCGTCAACACCCAAGTTTGTAAATACAATAACTCGAGAATGAGGTGACCAGGAGTTTCAAATTCATATCTTAGACGTATCTACGAAAAATCTTGGATGATTTTGAATCCTGGTGACCTCGACCTCAAGGTTATAGGTCCTTTCCTAGGATTTTCAGATTTATACCATTTAGACCACTTGTCACATCTACTAGGAGGCTGAGGGGTAGCCTTGGCAACCGCCAGTTTGTTTGTTTTTTGTTGTTTGTTTTTAAATTAATTTGCAGTGTCCCTTCCCTCTGAGGTGACAACTGGACCCAACTCATACCTGTAACAGGACCTCACGGCGTAACAGAGCCACTGGATCCCTTCACTGCATGCATCAGTGGTTCTGATTTTCCTTTTCTTTTCTCACTTCTCATATAACTAACTATAGAAACCACTATAGTAATAAGAGTTATTAGCTATGTTGCTGCTCTTTGTTTCACCACGTGGATTTGTCTCTTCTGTTGCACTCGATGAACAAAATAGTAGTTGAATTTCTGCTTTGCAAATAAGTTATAATAAAGTTCCTGTATAGTTGTTCTGAAAAGATGCATAAGCTACAAAGTTTTGTTTTTGTTTTTTTTTACCATATTGTTTTTAAATTTGGTTAATTTTGGTGAATTGAATTGCTTATGGAGCCATCCATAGTGGCTACTCATCCACAGAGGTTGCTGCTTGGCTATGTCACTCAGCTGAGATGTAGACCTGCACTGTATTTTACACATACCAGTACATTCAGGCAAACCTGCATCACCTCCAGTATGCAAAAAGACAAACAATTTAGAGAGAAAGTGGTCTTATTGCGCTACCATAACAACCCACAAGAAGCAGACAAAGCAGTGGTGCTAAAATAAACTGTTCTGAAAAGGAGTACAGTACGTACCGCTGAGGCCAGTGCATATCCAGCCAGTGCTGCATTGCTAATGTGACCACAGAATATGGTGATAACAAATGACAGGAGGAAGTTCAGAATCCGCGACAGCAGCTGTAGAAACAAGCAGGACTTTAATAATTTGCTGATACGGTGAAAGCACAGTGATTTATTGCCATTAACTGTGTCCAGGGGACTTGTCAGTACTTGGCAAAGCAGTGTTGTGAAATCACAAGGCACAGACTTGTCTGCATTAATATTCAGTCAGTATAGACAACATTTTTTCTTAGGCATGCAGTATATTCAGTTTTATTTGAGAAATAGTGACTAGTTTCACTACATTATGTAAACCTGCACTAAAAACAGTAATTCTGCACTGCAGGAGTGTGCTGACTGTGCGTATTATAATCATGGGATCCCCCAACTAAAAAGGAAAAGAAGAAAAAGAAGACCACTTTCTGCTACTTACCAGTGGGCCTGTGAGTCGTAACACTTGGTAGAGTTCTTCTCTGTAAGCCTGCGGCAACAAGCGTTTCATGCAACTACACTCAAAGAGTTTGGATCTCACCCATGATGCACCCTCGTCTTCCACAGCCCCTGCCGTCTTAGCAACAGAAACCTCAGCAACGGGCCCTGCACCGGGCAAGGGGTGTGCTGGTTCCGGTGAATCCAGCTTCTCCATTCAAACCCAGAAAGAGAATACAGACGGGAGAGAGGAGAGAGAAAAGTTAGAAAGCACTGGTGGGAGGGAGCGAGAGTGGCAGGGAGGGAGTGGGGTAAGAGAGTGCAAGGGTAAGAGGGGCAATTGGCCTATCTGGGTTTAGAAGTGCGACACATGCACTTCTTAGAAGTTATTGATTAAATTATGTGGTTTTGGGATGTGGTGGTGGAAACAACAGATTAAACAAAATAGAGAAAATAAACATGGGAGGTGACGGCTGGAGAGGTTTTGGAAAAGAACAGAAGACCTTTCTGATACAAGGATCAAAACAGGGCTGACAAACGTGTCTTGAAGTTGGGGGAGGGAATGCAACGTGTTTGAGTATTTGCTCTGTGTGCAGTGTACGACTGCGTGCTTTGTGAATATGTTACATGGCATATTTTGTCGTGTGGGTTTACTTGCGCGTTTGAGTGGTCTTGCAGGGCTCAGTGGTAATCTGATGAGGAATGCCTTGTTTTTCAGTGTATACAAGGAATTTTGATGGCATCTGATCTGCAGGCTTTGAGTAATTGGTGCAGGGCAGTCACGCTGTTTGTGTTTGTGTGTGCTGGTATTAGCCATTGATTGTAGCTCCCTCTGAATGGACTTTGACTAATGATTTTTGGAGTTGTCCTTCCTCGTGTCACATAAATCAACAAAGTCACATGAGCACAAAAACCCGACCGCTCTACAACTCAAACATTTACTCACAAGCATTTACAGATAACTTGACTTTATAGTCTTTATAGTCGACTGACTATTGAGAATAGACCACCTCTCACAACACATGGGGACCTGTAAATCCTATAAACTTACATTTATATGTTAATGAATTGCCTGACGACTGATGGTGATTTAATCACTGAAACTCCAAAAAGGCACAGTGTGGAAATGAACACCTAATACATATCATGTCCACTTGATCAAACTGATTTTAACCTGGCCATGGGCTCAGTCAGAAGTTAAAGAATTAGTTTACACAGTAGAGCTGAAAAGTGTGTGTGTGTGTGTGTGTGTGTGTGTGTGTGTGTGTGTGTGTGTGTGTGTGTGTGTGTGTGCCTGCACATGGATAGAAAGAGTTTCCTGTCCATAGTGTGCGATCCAGTCAATTGTGCAACAGCATCATAAAGAGTGTCTTTTTACACCTCTGTTTGTGTTGCAATTGCAGCTAACCTTTGATCTTTGTGTGATCACATAAGGCTTTCTTAAAGAGCGAGCGCAGAAATCTGTCATAGATTAAAAAGTACAGCATTGGCAGTGGTGAAATAGAGCAAAGTTTAGCCAAGCATATTTCACAAGCTATCAGTAAGGGTAGTAACATTATTTGCATTCCTCACAAATGCTCATTAAATTAGCACATTTTTGTTGTTGTCGGTCCAGCAGTTGGTTCAGAAATGCTGATTTAAAAAAAAAAAAACTTAGGGCAACCCTGAATTATTAGCATGTTACAGAGCAGTAAACCCATGTCTTTGAAATTTCTGTTACAGTTCAAATTTCACGTCACGTCTCATTAACATTTGTTAGGTTTTTAGAAAAAAAAAAATTCTTACATGTTTTTATATACTCACAAACTTCCATTGCACTGATCTGCGTTTACCGTCACTCATCTGACATTAACAGGAAAGGCAGGAAAATTGACAAGGAAGTAAATCCACAAACACTATAGTTACATTTATCCCTTTTCCCACAGCAAAATAACAATGCCTTCCGCTCCTTTTCAAGGACACACACAAATTTAATGTATAAGTAATTTATATATTTTGTATTATTTTATAGTATTAGAAATAATTAATGGGCTTCCATTGTAACTTGCTTCATAAATAAATGTGTAGAAGTACACTGATTTTAAAGAATTTTAATTTAATTTTGAATCCCTCCAACCATTGATTTTAAGGGTTTGTGATAAAATAAAAATTTAACTATTAAAAAGGGTGTTTTTTAACTTGGCACACACACCCAGTTTACTTTTAGTGCCATTGTAATGGCTACAGCCAATAAAGGTTTTCCTTGTGTTAAAAGTGTCCACAATAAAAGATGGAAAAAAGTCATGGGTGGGAGGATTTAAAGGGTGTTGACATGAAGGCAAATACTATTATAAGAAAGGCATTTTGAACGAGACGGTAGTTATAAAAAGGGACCTGCGAAGTACGGACTAGGAGCTGATCCAGGTTAAAACAGTCATTCATACCCTCATGTAACACAGACAAGATACGAGCTTCATCAGGTAAATTTGTCTAACTCATCTCAGAATGCGAAACATTTATATATATATATATATAGTATAATTCCTAAAATCTTTCTTATAGTTTTAAATCCGGAGAGGTTTTTTTAGGATTTTTAATGCTGTCCTTAATATCTAACAAATGCTGAAAAAAAAGTATTTTTAAACAAATGTGTTTCCTTTCTGAGTCATAAAGTTATGGTTGCCAGAGTTGGAAATAGTCTGATTTAAACTTAAATCAGAAAAATCCCTTTTTTTTTCTGTAGACGGATTTTGAGATATTTTGATGCTAGCTGATTTTTAAACCAGGTTTGTAAATGTACAGCCAGTCAACAGTTTAACACAGCAGCTCATCTGCTTAAAACCTGTGTAACACAGACATTTTCAGGTCATTCAGATCAGGTAGTTATTTTTTTTTAAGGTTACAGAAGGATAAATAAGTTGAATGTTTTTTGATGGCTTTCTCTTTTTTTAGAAGTGCAGAGGAGAAAATGTTTGCACTTTTGTCTGGAATGTAAATTTAATCTGAGGCTAAAATTCCGAGAGACTAATGTTTAACGTATTTTTGGTTTGTTGTTTGTCCTGTTAAGTAAATGGTTAGAGGTCTTACTAGCTCTCGATGAAGAACACAACAGAATGCGGTGTCTGGTGGTATGCCACATCTGAAAAAACTTGTAATGCTTTAGCTTAAAATTGTAAATGAATTGCATACCAGTGCTTTTTCTAATGATCTCTTCCTTTCCTCCAGGTTCATTGAAGGCAAAGCAAAATGAAGTT
This sequence comes from Maylandia zebra, assembly GCF_041146795.1. Lineage (NCBI taxonomy): Eukaryota > Metazoa > Chordata > Actinopteri > Cichliformes > Cichlidae > Maylandia > Maylandia zebra. The sequence continues at coordinate 15,691,138 of NC_135176.1, read as the reverse complement.
TATCCTCAGAGCCGCAGTTTTCCATTTCCTCGTCCTCTATGCAGTGCACGTTTTAGGTAAGTTTGTTGTTTTAGAAAGACCTGGTCACAGGGAATGTATCTCAATCAGTTTTCTTGTCACTATTTATATTGTCAAGATTTACTCCCCCGATCTTACTCAACTTCCTTTTCTTCCCCATCCTAAAGGCATTAATATCCAGTCTAAACCTGCATTCAACGATGAGGGTGTTATACAGGTAAAGCTCAATGACCCTGTATCGCTGGTTTGTACGCTTGGTGTTACTAAAGCTGAAGAAGAGCTGGTCTGGCTGAGGAATGATGCAGCAGTTCTTCTGAAGGAAGGGAACAACAAGAATCGCAGCAGTCTGTGTGTCACACCAACCTATGAAGATAATGGTGCCAAGTTCACTTGCCACCAAAAAGGCAATTCCACAGATCAAGTCTCTGTCACCCTGAATGTCACATGTAAGTCCCCTTAAAGAATTCTAATCTGTAATTTTTTTTTATACAGATCAGAATTCTTAAAAAATTACAGGCAGACGTTGTTTTATTACAAGAGATCCACATGCCTGTCACAGGTTTGAATAAACTTAAAACACCTGAGTTTCCTAATGTGTTCTCAGCCTGTTATAATTCTAGACAAAGAGGAGTAGCAATTCTAATACATAAAAATATTAATTTCACAGTACTCGATACAGTTATAGATCCAGAGGGCAGATTCCTAATCGTCAAACTATCTATACTTAACCAAAAGCTATGTATTGTAAGTATATATGGTCCAAATGTTGATGACCCCTCATTCTTCCATGGTTTTTTTAGTACACTCTCCGAACACCTAGACTGCACAATTGTTCTTGGGGGAGACCTCAACCTGGGACTAAATGAAGAAATGTATAGGCTCAATACAGCAGGAACTCAGCGTAATTGGCAGTCCACAAATATAATCAAACAGTATATGAGCGACTTTGGTCTTTGCGATGCATGGCGCTCCCTTCACCCCAACAGTAAGGAATATTCTTTCTTCTCACATGTCCATCACTCCTACTCTCGTCTGGATTGTTTTCTGGTCAGCAGCTCACTGCTAAGTAACATTTCAGACACTGAGATTCATCCTATAGCTGTCAGTGATCATGCTCCTGTATCTTTAACACTAATACAGAAGAATAATACTACACCAAGTAAAAACTGGAGATTTAATACATCACTGCCCAAAGACGAAGAGTTTATCAAATACTTTAAAAAAGAATGGACTCTATACTTAGGCTTTAATGACATTCCAGGAACATCAGCATCTGTCCTCTGGGAAGCAGGGAAAGCCGTGATGAGAAGTAAAATAATCTCTTTCTCATCACATAAGAAGAAAGAAGAAAACAAAAATATTCAGGAACTAGAAAAAAACATCAAATTCTTAGAAAAAGCCTATGTGTCACAACAAGATCAAGAAATATTAAACAAAATATGCAAGACAAAACTAGAATTAAATGAAATTATTAATAAAAAGAATACATTCTCAGTACAAAGACTTCGCCTGCAAAATTATGAACACGGTAAATTATGAATACGCCTTCCAACAACTGCTCACACTGCACAGCAAACACACCGGACAATTACATCCACGCTCTTTGGTTCTGTCCACCAGTTCAGAAGTTTTGGCGTGAGATATGTGAAGACTTATCAAAGTGTCTGAAATGTAACATTCCAGCCTCCCCTTTAGTATGCTTGCTGGGCAACTTGGATGAGGTCACTGCAGAAATAAACACAGCCCACGTTGTTTTTACGGCCCTATGCATTACCAAGAAAATGGTCCTCATTAACTGGAAAAATAAAAATAATCTTAATTCTAACCAATATAAAAACCATCTAATAGATCACATTAATCTTGATACAGCCTCTGCCATCACATTTGATCAATCCCTTTGGGCTCATTTGATCGACTTAATCACCTAGTTGGGGTGGGGGGTCATGGTTTGGTCCTGCCTTCACTATTGTGGTTGATATGGTGGTAGGGACGGCCTTACGGCGTCTGGGGAGTCCCTAGGGACGTTTTCCCTGGAGGGCCTAACCCGGGGGATGTGGCCATGACCTGGGTAGGGGCCCTGATGGCTCTTAGATGGTGTTTTCCTTGTGGCTGCGTACAGCGGAGATGGGGGAGGGTCTGTGCTGGCGGACGTTGGTTACTGGCCTGGTAGCCTGGCTGCCCCTGGGTAGGTCCGGGACGGGCGCGGAGGCTTGGGGGTCTGGGGGTGCTCCGCCCCCGGTCTGGGGTGCTGGCTGGGCCTTGGGGGCTTGAGTCCTGGCTGTTGTGTTGCCGGAGCTGTGGGCGGGTGGGTGCAGGGGGGCTCAGCCCCAGTGCAGGGGACCTCTGGTGCATCGGCCCAACTAGGGGGCTCTCTAACTGGTGGGGAGGTTGTTATATCTTTGCAGGTGGTCTCCTCTCTACAGGAGCTCACTGCACCCCACCTCACTGCAGGTGGGGGAGAGATATAGGAGAGGTAGAGAATGAACTCAGCCTGGGTGTCTATTGTCTTGGGGCTGGGCGGTGCTGCTGCTGCGGGCCCCAGTCCGGATGGGCCTGGGCCCCCTTGCCCTGGTGGGTTCCAGAGTGTGGGGGTGCCTACTGGGGTCAGCAGGGGAGCTGGCCCCAGGGAGGGGCCGCTTGCCCCTCCCTTTCTTCCCTCCCCATCCTCAGCTGCCTCCCTATTCCCGCTCTACCACACCCACCCACACACGTAGGGCTTGGGGTGCAGGTATGTCACCAGGGTGCAGGGGAGGCATTCCCCCTCTGTCCCCTTCTGGCCGCCTGTGCCTCAATTTTATTCTGCAACCTAGACATCCACATTACTCACACTCTCACATAACACATACATATAGGGCCTTGGGGGTGGGCACGTTTTACTGCATCCAGAGGATGGTCGGTGTACTCCAACCCACCTCTGGCGCTGGTGCCCTACCCTCAATTTTAAATGCATATAGACACTAAAGGTTTTCGGGAGGAGCCGTGCTGCTCTCTGATGTTTTAAATGCACTTTAGAACAGCACACAGCAACACTACATATGAGCGGGCGTAGGGAGGTTTGGGGTCTTCACTCAGCCCGGTTCTGTTAGCCGTCAGGGCTGGGGGGCTGGGAGGAGGTGCTGGCCATCAGATTGGGGTCCGGGATGCGGGGCCTCCCGGCTACTGCAGATAAGGAGGTGGTCCACTTGCCTCCACCCCAGAGAGAAGGGTAACATCTCCTGGGTCTAGGTGCGGCTTGCCCCTCTGGGGGCGGGGGTACCTGGACCTGGGATATAGAGTATGTTTGGGGAGTGTGACTATCTGTGCAGTGTCTATTTGTGTCTGTCTACACGTGGGTGAGTGCCGAGTATTTGGTTGTGTATATGGGGCTGGGAATGCACGTTTGTGTCCGCGTGCGCCTGTTCGTCTGTGTCTATATGTCAGGTTGGGTCTTAGACTCAACCTCTCTGGGTACATCTCAGGCCCTCCTAAGTACGGAGGCCTATCTCCCCTCACCACACTCCCTGCCGGTGGCTGATGGCCTCAGACGTTGGTGTGTTGGTGGTTCTTGTCAACTGGGGCTGGGCTGAGCCCCTTCCGGGGGGTGGGGTGCCCTCAGGCCTCTGGCCTCTGGGCCTGAAGCTCGGTCCTCTTTGGCACAGCTGGCTGCCGGCAGAGCCCGCGGGCACGCCACTGCAACCCCCTCTGGCCTCTGCTCCGTAGCTGCTGGGTGACCTCTCGTTTGGGGCTCTACTCAGCTCTTCCCAGGACGGTGGCACGGTTCCCCCCCTTTTGGTGGTCCTCCTCGGGTCCTTGTACTCTGGGGCCTCTGGATATCTGGGGCCTGGATCTCCTCCATACCTGCTTCATACCCTGGGGGACGGGGCTATGGCTCCCCACACTCCCTAGCAGATCGTTACATGGAGAAACCTTTGTAATACAAGCATGCTGATCCACACAGGTGTGCACACAGGTGTACACACGGGTGTTCACAGACGCGGACTACACCCTTCTTGGCTGCTGCCTCAAAGCACATTGTGCGCTGCCTTTCTTGCGTGCTGCACAATAGCGTTTAATATTCAGTATCTACTGTTATCTACTGCTAGCTAGTTTATTGTGATGGTGATGTTGCTCTTTTTTTTGTTTGCTTTCTCTTCTGTTTTTTTTTCTCCATACAGGTGATCCAGGTGTTTTGTTTGTTTTTCTTTCTTTCTTCCCCCCCTTCTCACCCTCTCTTCTCCCCTCTTTTTTTGTTTTTCTCCCTCTCTTTCTTTCATTCTTTCTCCCTGTCCTATCCCCCAGTCATGTCTGTCCTGTTTGTAGCATCCGAAAATAAAATAAATTCATAATTATAATAAAGGTCAATCAAATGGACCAATATGGCAAGGTCATGATGATCCACTTGGCAAAATAAATCCGCTTGGCATCTTTCTTGGCATTAAGACAACAATTCTGATGGCTAAAGATCCAAACGGGACACACAAAAAAAAAAAAAGAATTCTGATCTGATCTGTTTATTGTATTTATATATTAATACTCCCAGCCAATACTGAATCACTATTAGATGAATTTGAAATTATTTAGCCAAGTTAGGAATCAGAAACAATATAACTGCATAATGACCAAAACTATCACACTGACTGACTGAGTTCAGTTTTATGATCTTTAAATAGTGGGGCAACGGATCACTGTATGTGTATGGTGTGCGTGGTCAGTCTGTCAAGCCATAGTTATGGCCAGCGCTAGCAGTCCAAGTGGAGGAGCAGAGGAGTTTCCAGCATTTAAGCAGCCCTTTGCTGCCCAGTCCGACCGGGCTAAAACTATTATAAGGCCGTATTCCGTTGTGCAAAAAAGGGGGTTTAAACTATGATGAACATGCTTGAGCCACGCTATGATATCCCGTTGCGCGTCCACTTCAGTGACAAGATCGTTCCAAGCATGTATGAGCAGGAAAAGTCTAAAGTTATGCCTGAACTGTTCCAGGCATCTTCTGTTGCCCTAACTACAAATGGGTGGACCTCCAGGGCAACGGAAAGCTTCGTGACCGTGACTGCTCATTATATCACAGTGGAGTGGTAAATACAAAGCCCTGTACTGCCCTATATTGCACCTTAATTTGTTTTTATATAATTGCGTGGAATGAGTCTTGAGTTGAATGTTTTTTAATAGCCAAAAAATACTTAAATAAGTAAATGGCGAGTTAAAGTTTTGTCTTTTTGTCTTTTTTTGCTGATCCGAAAATTTATCCGATCCATGACTTAAAACTGTGATCCGATCCGAACCGTGAGATTTTGGATCCGTTGCACCACTATCTTTAATATGTATCAGTATTCAAGGTTGGATTGTCATCATACTCTGGAGCATAAACAGGTTGTCATCAGGACACTACAACACAGAGCGAACGACATCCTCGCAAACATGCCGGGTAGGGCAGCAGAAGAACATCATATCAAAATGGCCCTGGGTAGATGTGACATTCCCAGTTGGACATTTGACCAGCCAGGAAGCCACCTAAAGAATACTTGAGGAGAGAATTACAACCCATGCCTAAACGAAAACCTTTTGGTGATCCTGAGACACATTTTCTCTAAACAATGCGTCTCTGTGGCTTTCAAACCAAAAAACATGCTACGTCAGAAAATTGCTCCACCCCAAGGATCTAGTCTATGTGTTTAAGTACAAGGAGCATTTTTGTAAAATTATACATCAGTGAAATCAAACAACCTCTAAGCTGATGACACAACACAGAAAAGCTACCTCATCAGGCCAGGACTCTGCAGTCTGTTTAGACCTACAGGCCAGCAGCCACCCTGTCAGTGATGCTGATGTGCACATCCTGGACACGGAGGGGTTATATTCTATAAAACAGAATATAGAAGAAAATATGCTGCCATAGGCTGTAATTTATCTGTGTGTAAACAAGCAAATAAGACAGAACACAAAGCACATTGAAAGATGGAAGTATTCAGGAAATGCATTTTTATGTGGATTTGTTTTGAAAGAAAGAAAGCAAAGGTAGGACAAAATTCATCATGTTTTTCAAGTGGGATGCATAATTTTGGTCTTGTTTTGCTGCTGGTTCAGAGAACTTTGGTTGGAGCGTGATGAAACATGCAGTTTTGCTACATGTCTACTTGCTCTTTAATTATATGTTGTTTTAGCTGTGTTTGGTGATCGTAGAAAATGTTTTTGAGCCTTGAGCTCACAAAACATTTTGATTTTTCTGTGGATGCCACAGATGTTTATATTTTAAAAAACAAATGTGGCGGCACATCTCGTGAAACCTGATGTTTTCCATCTTGCCCCCAGTACTGGGGTCATTAGCATTTAACAGGTTTTAAACTAAAGGACCAACCAAAGTAGGGTTCGTTACCTGTTAGTTCATATATTTTTCACTGATCTCAGGGAAAAAGTACAGCACCACAATATGTAGATCTTTAACATATTATACTAGTAGTCCTCGTGCCCACTCGGAGTGGAGTGACTAGTCTCGACCATGGAGAACACCAAACTACGCATGGACCATTCAAGTGGACTTGCAGGAAGCGTGACTGGAAGGAACTGACCACGATCCCATCTTTATTCTAGCCCTGATTTGTCCACGATTATCAGTGATCATGAGTACAACATTTGGGTTTTTATAATAAACTGACATCTGGGTTTTTGAAAAGATTTGAACTAGTTGTTCTGTGGTCACATTCCTGCATGACAACAGCACTTTAACAGGGAATTTCCATTTTAAGAGGAGGGAGGGATGGAATCATACAAACACACCCAACATACCTGTGCAAATTTTAATGGCAGGCTGGTCATGGAATATTTCGGTTTGAATCAGTGTAGCTGCTAGGTTGGTTACGTTGATGTGCATCTATCTGGAAAAAATTACTTCAATAATCTCACAAGCATTAATATTTGCACTGATCATTTTTCAGTCGCCCCAAATATCTCTGAAACAGTGGAAGTTACAGTTGAAGAAGAGGATGACCTTGTCTTGGAGTGTGACACAAGGGCCAATCCACTTGTCTCCTCTGTGACATGGTCACTAAATGGAAGCCTGGTGGATCTACTAGCAGATGGCCTCTCTGTGATCAATAATGGCTTAACAAGTCAGCTGACATCCAGCAAAGTGAAGAAAACCTTGCATGGAGGCATGTACACATGCACAGTGGACTCTCCTATGTATGGAAGTAGCAGCAGGCATTTCCAAGTCACAATAACAGGTGAGCTCACTAGATCAGCACTCTGCAATGCTACCCAAGCCACATCTCCACATTAAGTTGTTAAGTGGATTATAAAAATCAGTGCATGATATTATGGCTTGGTTATTAATGTTTTAATCTTCATTTTTACAGACAAAACCCTGAAGTTCCCACTGGGGCCCATGATAGCTGGGCTGGTGGTTGTGGGCCTCACTGCTCTTCTTGCTGTTGTTTCAAGGTGGAGGAAAATCGTAAAGGTAACGCACAGAATACACGTGTGGAGTACAGAGACTGACTGATTACAACCCAGACCTTCTAATATTTTAAATCTCTTTTAACAGTGCTGCAAGTAAGTTGTGCTCAAAATAACCAGTCTTCTCTACATCACCAAACGAGACAAGCCATGAAGATAACGCCACTACTCTGTGTGTAAAAGACTCTGATTATCCATTATTGTGTCCTTCTATTTAATTTTGTGATGTGATGAGAGATACATCTATTCTACATTTAAGTTTTCTTCCCAATGTATAAACAATGAATATATATACATATATACTATATGGACAAAAGTGCAGGGCTACATATACATTACACCTACAGGAGCTGCACAGCCATGGAAACTCACGTTATGTAGCTCCCAGCTTGTGCTGATGTTAATGCCAGAGGACATTTGGACCTCTGCAGTTACTGAGCGAGCAGAGCACTGCCGACTTTCATGCACTACACTGTAACTTCATATGATCTGCTACATTGTGTGGCTCCTGAACACTTCCACTGTACAATAATACTACAGCTGACTGTGTACTATCTAGATGGAGAACAACTTCAGGAAGTGACTTCCTGTAATAGAAATATCCTATCAAACTCACATTCAGCTCTTTAGCACAACATGTTCATTCCCAAATATTTGTAATGGGAGACAGCATGGCTAGGTGCTTGATGTTATACACCTGTGACAGCAGGGCTGAAAACACCTGAATTTAAAGATTAATAGGTGTGGCCTAAAGCTTTTGTCCATATAGTGTATTTCTGTTATGTAAACAGCTAGCTAGTTTAGCTTAGAGTGAAACTTCAGTGAAACACTTAGGTAGTGTTAGTCTAACTGTAATCAACTCATAAAACTCACAGTATGTTAGTTTTTCTATGTGTTATACAATCAGGGTATAACTTATCAGTTAAATGTCCTGTTACCTTTGGTTAAAACCAGACTAGTGTGTTTCCCATGTTTCCTGTCTTACACTGTGCTAACTGTCTGGTAATGGTAGCTGCATATGTTCAGAAACATTAATAACAATAATGATGCAGCTAGTAAAGCTCATCTTTCCAATGTAATCAATGCAATATAAACTGTCTTTGTGTGTAAGATCATTTTTATTGGTTATTATAAAATATAGATACAGTGGGGCAAAAAAGTATTTAGTCAGCCACCGATTGTGCAAGTTCCCCCACTTAAAATGATGACAGAGGTCAGTAATTTGCACCAGAGGTACACTTCAACTGTGAGAGACAGAATGTGAAAAAAAAATCCATGAATTCACATGGTAGGATTTGTAAAGAATTTATTCGTAAATTAGGGTGGAAAATAACTATTTGGTCAATAACAACAATACAACTCAATACTTTGTAACATAACCTTTGTTGGCAATAACAGAGGTCAAACGTTTACTATAGGTCTTTACCAGGTTTGCACACACAGTAGCTGGTATTTTGGCCCATTCCTCCATGCAGATCTTCTCGAGAGCAGTGATGTTTTGGGGCTGTCGCCGAGCAACACAGACTTTCAACTCCCGCCACAGATTTTCTATGGGGTTGAGGTCTGGAGACTGGCTAGGCCACTCCAGGACTTTCAAATGCTTCTTACGGAGCCACTCCTTTGTTGCCCGGGCGGTGTGTTTTGGATCATTGTCATGTTGGAAGACCCAGCCTCGTTTCATCTTCAAAGTTCTCACTGATGGAAGGAGGTTTTGGCTCAAAATCTCACGATACATGGCCCCATTCATTCTGTCCTTAACACGGATCAGTCGTCCTGTCCCCCTGGCAGAAAAACAGCCCCATAGCATGATGTTTCCACCCCCATGCTTCACAGTAGGTATGGTGTCCTTGGGATGCAACTCAGTATTTTTCTTCTTCCAAACACGACGAGTTGAGTTTATACCAAAAAGTTCTACTTTGGTTTCATCTGACCACATGACATTCTCCCAATCCTCTGCTGTATCATCCATGTGCTCTCTGGCAAACTTCAGACGGGCCTGGACATGCACTGGCTTCAGCAGCGGAACACGTCTGGCACTGCGGGATTTGATTCCCTGCCGTTGTAGTGTGTTACTGATGGTGACTTTTGTTACTTTGGTCCCAGCTCTCTGCAGGTCATTCACCAGGTCCCCCCGTGTGGTTCTGGGATCTTTGCTCACCGTTCTCATGATCATTTTGACCCCACGGGATGAGATCTTGCGTGGAGCCCCAGATCGAGGGAGATTATCAGTGGTCTTGTATGTCTTCCATTTTCTGATGATTGCTCCCACAGTTGATTTTTTCACACCAAGCTGCTTGCCTATTGTAGATTCACTCTTCCCAGTCTGGTGCAGGTCTACAATACTTTTCCTGGTGTCCTTCGAAAGCTCTTTGGTCTTGGCCATGGCGGAGTTTGGAGTCTGACTGTTTGAGGCTGTGGACAGGTGTCTTTTATACAGATGATGAGTTCAAACAGGTGCCATTCATACAGGTAACGAGTGGGGGACAGAAAAGCTTCTTACAGAAGACGTTACAGGTCTGTGAGAGCCAGAGATTTTCCATGTTTGAGGTGACCAAATAGTTATTTTCCACCCTAATTTACGAATAAATTCTTTACAAATCCTACCATGTGAATTCATGGATTTTTTTTTCACATTCTGTCTCTCACAGTTGAAGTGTACCTCTGGTGCAAATTACTGACCTCTGTCATCATTTTAGGTGGGGGAACTTGCACAATCGGTGGCTGACTAAATACTTTTTTGCCCCACTGTATATATATTACCAGACACAGACAGAAACCACCATTCACACTGTCACATTTAACTGCTATTGTATGAGAAATGCATGCACTTACTCTGATATATAGCTCATGCTGGCTTCTGCATATTAATCAGTGTGCTTTTTAAAACAATAAAGAGACAGATAATTGTCAGACTAATTGTGTTAAAAACCAAAAAGCTGCTTAAAAGAGAGTAACTCAATGCTGAAGCTGATGCTTTGATAATACCCAGTGTAAAACTATCATACTGCTGTCAAACCAGAGAAATAAACATGTCTGTGAAATGTTTATAAATGCTTCAGAATCTAATTCTTGCATTTGCTCTGAACTTTACCTCCTGACTCAACTATACAGCCATAGCTCATTAAAATGATGTTATACATTTACTTTTAATGAGACAAAAGGACAGTGGCTGCTAGGTTGTTAGGGTCAAGGTCTCCTCTTTATGTTCTTTCCAATAAAGAAAGAAACACTTTAAAACACATAAAACAGAGTGATATCAGTGAAGGACAAATGGATTCAAAGTTAAAGATAAATTATTCTACAGCCTTGTTAATGCCTTTACTAAATCACTACAGAGGTGGACAAGACAAAGATTTCAAAATACTGAAAGCATTTCATGTGCAGGTGTGCAGTGACATCTGCTGGTCACCAAGCCCTTTGTAGCCACAATGGTGGATTTTTGTGTACACGTGCAACCAAAAGCAAAGAAAAACCTTATGGTGTTTGATAAATGAGCAACAGTATTTAGTGACCTGTTATAATTGTGCTGTTGGTGGAAAAAACTGTGCAAACTATCTAGCATTTCCCAGCAGCTAAATATATTTGATATACATCACCAAGTCCAAAGGCACTGTTATACTTAGCTTTGTAAAGTGTTTCTTACGTGTATTTGTATGTATTCCTTTATCTGTAAATTGGGTGGTAAAACAGTATTGCAATAGAAGAGCGTTACTAACACCCCTGTTAGTTGCTTCAACACCAATCTCATGCCAAGTCAATAAAAACTGGACATATTACCTGGAAAAGATAAGGTTTATTGCTAAACATTTCGTAATTTTTCTTTACTAGAAAATGTGACGGTGTTTGAGAGACAGTTTACAAACACTCATCATGGGCATAAATGCCATGGTAATTTGGGGCTTTTGATGATTTCTTTAAGCTGTTATTTTTCCAGGGTGAAATGATTGTGCAACATAAATCTTTAATGACTTTTTAAAAAAAGAATTAGGTGCACATGTTAAATTTATTTTGGATTTTCCCTAATCCACACAGGATCACAATTACACATACAGGCTCAAATATAAACATAGACCCCCAATAATACTTAGCTAAATGTCCCTTTGCAAGTCACAACACGACTTTTGGTAGGCATCAACAAGCCATAGAGGAATCTAGTATTACAAACTTGTGATCCTAAGTATTTTTTACAACTATTTTGAAAATACAGACCTTAACAGATCATTTTAAAATATATATTTCAAGAAGAAACATCTTGGAATCTTATTCGGACACGATAATCCTAGTCACATTTCAACGTGAATCCCATTAACGTAAAACTGTACGTAGTGACGCATCGTTTTACGTCACGTAACACTGCGTAGGGCGTGGTGACGCGTGCCTTTGTGGATTCTGTGGTCCGCCGCCAAATTCAAATAGCGAAAGAAGAAACGGGAGCTACAGCCGCCTAAAAGCCACAGAGAATCGGCTACTTTTACAACTGATACTTTTAGGTAAGCTCTCTGTACAGCAGGTGTCCCAGCAGACGTTCTTCTTTTAAGTTTTTATACTTATTTGAGTAGATGTTTTGTCGTGTAAATAGTAATTTTTTTTCCTAGCTAACCGTGGCTTCGGGGGCACAGCCCTCTTTTGTTTTGTTAATGATATTCACTGAATTTTATGGGAAAAGGCAGCATTTGACAACAGTGGCACAATTTGACAGCGTTTTTATATAACGGCAAGTGAAAGGTAAACTTTAATTCTCATTTGTTGCTTAAGGCTGTTATTCCCTCCTCAGGGCAAGCCATTCCTGGGTTAAGTTGGACACTTGACCAGGAGCATTGTCCCTATCTAACAAAAGCCACGGAGCTTTTACTAACACGATTACTGCTGCTTGATTGTATGGTTGTTACGGCTCATTTTTCACTTTTTCCGTCCTTTGTTCATTGACATTTTTCAAATTTTTTGACAGTGACAAAGGGACTCTGAAATAATTTCCTCAAATTCGAGGATTAAAAAAAGAAAGATTTGTCTTAACTTGTAACTTTTTCTTATTTTGGTCTATCAGTCCAAAGAAATATTCAAATTTCATAGCATGCTGAGCCAGATTAGAATATAGGTTTTTTTTATATTGTGAGATTTTGAAACTGTAGTATTAAAAATGTTATTTTCATAAAACTTATTCATACAGATCACTTTTTTTCTCAGCTCGGTCATATAGCCTGTTTAGTCATGGATGGTGTTGGTAAAGCTGTGGTTGGAGTCTGGCGGGCACACACAGTCCTGGATGAGTCTGATGGAGCAGAGAGCTCCCCAGAAGCCCCGGACCGTTTCCGCAAACTTCGGTCCTCATCTTCACTCAACTCTCTGAGAATGTCACTGAGGAAGCGACTCCCACTGCGATCTGTCCAGACCAACTCCCTCCCTGAGAATCCGACCTGGGAAACCATGAAGGAGCAACCAAAGACCAGCACAGTCCACAAACTTACTCGTAGTGCTCGTAACTCTATCACCGGAGTGTATCAGGTAGATTAACTGTTATGTGTGAAATTGCCTATTTTTTATTATTATCAGTCTCAACAAAAGCCACCAGTCAGTTATTCTAGAGTTGTTATTTTCTTTCTCTCTCTCTCTCTCTCTCTCTCTCTCTCTCTCTCTCTCTCTCTCTCTCAGAGGTTGCAGAGGACCAGAGAATTTTCCCGTGAAGAGTGTTTGGTAGCGACCCCGGGTCGTGATGGAGAAAATGCTGGAGCATTGAATTCTTGCACCCCAGGACGTACACCTCATCGGGCTGCAACACCCAGACGCACACTCAGAGCAACAGGTACACCTGGGCGTACTCCAGGCTCCAGAGGACGCAGGACTCCTGAAGCATCCGTAAGAGGAGTGAAAACAGGAGGTGGCAGGAGGCAACTGGTCCGCATGGCTGCTGTACGAAGTCCCTTTGCCTCTCCAAATACGCAAAACCAGAGGAAGTGAGTTTGATTCACTCTTTATGCAACTTTGCTTTTTAGGACTTTGTTAGTTTATAAGTTTGTTGAGTGCTTTTATTTCATTGGATCCCTCTGAGGATGTGTCAGGACGATCATACACCATTTATTTATTTTAAAAAAAAAAAAAAAAAAAAAAAACCTCAACCAAATATGTGGAGCAGCTGAGAGTAGCTCACTTGAATTTTGGTGGTTATCTTTTTCTGCCAAATATTTTGTTTTTATGATCTATAATAGGAAATTTGACCAAGATTTGGAGTCAGTTTCCAGTGGACTCAGGAGGCTCAAACATCTGTCGAAGGCTTTTGATGACATCATTGGGAGAGACAGCAGGTAACATTTTTTTATTTTAGTGAATTCTTTTGATATCTTGATCATTGACTGGGTGGTAAATTCTAAAATTGTAAAAAGTGTTTGCATTATGTGTGTTATTAGTTTCTCCCAGATTGGGTAATTAACAGAAAAAGGACATGTTTTGTTACCTTTTTCTATAATCACAACTAAAGAAGTGTTTTGTTGGTAAATTAAAGTTTTGTGTAACTGAAGAAGCCATTAGTCCATTTCCTTGTATTCATGCATATTCTGTATTGAGGAAGGGAGTCTCTGTCCTCCTTGCCCTCTCACCCAAAGAATCCCAGCTTGTGGGTCCCCAGACTTCCTCCCCCTCCCTCCAGACATTCCTCCCGCCTCAGTTTGAAACAGGGCCTGTGTTTCTGGTATTCAGATAAGGAGGGAGTAAGGGGGAAAGGAGGTGGATGTGGGAATTGGAGCCAGATGACATGACAGAATGCATTTGAAAATTTGCGTCACTTCCTGTGTTGTCATTTAAAATATTTGTGTCCTGTAAACGATGATATTCAGTGCGGAAAGCGAGCACTCGGTAATGGTGATCTTGCCTGTTATTTGCGCACATTACATGCTCCCAGAGGCTTTCCTCACTGAGTATAGACGTCTTCTTATTTAATTGAGATCAGTTTTTTGTTTTGTTTTTTACTTGCAACAGGCAGTTCAACTATTCCCAAATTGTGGAGTAATACAGAAGGTAAAATCCCCTTTCCAAAGAGTAAAACTAGTTGAGTTTTGAGAACATAGCTTTCAGTGTAAACACAAAGGTGCATGGCAGAGCTTCTCGGATGCATGCAATCTGGAAGAAAAACAGATTAATAACTCGCTGTCTGAACAAATGTTGCTCACACTTTTTCTTGCTGACTTTACAGCTCCTGCTTTAAATTTTCCTTGACACCAAACTTTCCCAAATACCTTTTCTGATATTACCTGAATGTCTACAAGGCCATTTACACATTAAAATGATAAGTAATAAAATTCAAATTGTAGATCAGGAAATGAGTTACTGAAAATTTTCATTTGTTGCCTGATGGCTTAACACTTGCCTTTTTCTTTTTAAATAACTAACTGATGTTACAGTTGTAAACCTATATGGTTTTAATGGCAGTCTCTTTTTGCACTGAGTAGTGTCTCTCTGTCTCTGCAGATCTGGCCCAAAGGAACGTTCTGGGGGAGCGATGATGAGAAAGCTGGATCCCAGCGGTAAACTCAGCCGCTCAAATGTCACACGCAGAGCCACACGCGTCTCAGACACGCTGGGCAGTTGGGCCCACACAGCTGTGAACACTATTCGCAAACCCAACTGAACTACATGCATGTCTGTGTGTATAATGCAGGACCTATTGTAGCCATGTTTTACACTTATTATACTCATTATTATTGTGGTGTCACTGTTACATATTCACAGTGGCGTTATGATACTGGGAGACTATTATGCTACAGCTTGTCTTTTTTTATGTGTGCTCTGCATCTTTGTGAGCATCTGTGTGACTCTTGTGTGTTTACATGTCTCAGGTTAGCTTGTTGTGGGTAAAATATCCTCACTGTAGCTTCCAGAGGAATTTTCTTTGCATCTGTCGTAGCTGCTCCAACCAAAATGTTACATTTAGTTACATTTTCAAAATACTAATATTGTACTTTGTGTTCTCATTCTCTGCATAGAAAGTTAATGAAATGTACTCTAAAGGGATCGCGAACAAGAGCTGCAGTTATCTGCTGAACGAACACTAAATTTTCTGACAGAGGGGAAATCTTTTTTTTTTTTCCACTATTTTTATATGTATGCAATAATGTTTCTAACACTTGTTACACTATTTTTAAATATCATTTGATTATACCAAATTATCAAGTGTATTTTCTAAAACAGTATTTAAATGTGAACATTCCTTGAGGCAGAGGTTGGCACTTCTAATGGCCTGTGGATGATTCATGCATCGATATTGTACACACAAATCATCTGATAATGTGATGGGGAAAAAGATTTAGTGGCTCATTACCAGTTGATGGCTATAATGATGATGTTATAAAGAGATATCCCGAGTCTTATTAGTGACTCTCAAGTTACCAGCCTCAAATTAAGCAAAGCTCTTCTGTGGGTGTGTTGTTGTTGTTTTGTTTTTCTGTTTTTGATACTTTCTTTTTCTGCATTATTATTTTTTTTAAAGGAGAACAACTGTCCAAATGTGAAAAAATAAAACTTTGCCCTTTTTATGCATATATATATCCGTTTCATGTTTTCTCTTCACATCATTTTTGTTGGGTGTTTTCTTTTTCTTTTCTTCATTTTTTTGGGGGGGGGGGTTAAAATAATATTTTCCTCAACATCATGATGTTGATGATGGTGGTTATCATTTGGTGTCAGTTTTACAGCACATTTGTTCATTAAACTAACTGAAGATTTTAGAAACGGAGTGGAAAAATGTGTTTATATCACTATTTTTCTTTCTGTTCAGATCATTTTCAGGTATTGAAATCTATATATGCCAGTATACTAACTTCCCACTTCATTAGGTATACCTTGCTAGTACTGCCTTAATGCTTGCCTAATGGCACAGATCCACCATGGTGCTGGAAGGCACTCAGTTTGTAATAAGAGGCCCAATTTATGGCAATAAAACACTCCCACGCCATTAAATGAACACCGTCAAACCTGAACCAGTGATCAGTCCAAGGAAGGATTGATCCATGCTTTGATGCTGTTTGCATTAAATTTTGACCCTATCACTTGAATGTTGCAGCAGAAATTGAGATTAATAAAAACCAGGCAACATTTTTCCAGCCCAATTTTATCTGTGCGACACTGCAACTCATGCCTCTTTCAGATCACAGTGATGGTTATGTGGGAAAATTTTAGTAGATCAGCAGTTTCTGAAATATTCACATCAACCACCATGTCATGTTCAAAGTCATTTAAATCTCCTTTCTTCCTCTTTCTGATGCTTAGTTTGAACTTCTTCTGGTACTATAATTTGTGTTTTAACTTAGAATAATTGTAATATTCATACATCCGTACTCTTCTGCTTATTGTTATGGGGTGGGGGGGCTATCCCAGCTAACATAGGGCAAGTGGAGGGCACACCCTGGATAGGTTGCCAAACCGCTGACCTAAAATTAAATTATGTTACACATTTGTGATTAAGTACTTTATATGAGATTAGTACTACTTTAATTTGTATGTAGAAAATTTGTGTAATTCTTTTAGTGGGTAAATCATTTGGGATAGCATGGTTATATTTGTATATATTATATTTGTATAATATGCAAGGCACAGTCTATAGAAAACTAACTGGTAAAGGCAATACATTTTTAATTTAAAACAACTACACATTTAAGACAATAATTCATTATATTTGTAATATTTCATGACTAATGATAGAAATTTGACAAAGCAAGTAAACAACAGGAAATCAGAAATGCCATCTGTCGTACTTTACTTGTGTTTCTTTGGTGAGATAGCTTAAATTATTTGGAATTCACTGAAAAGTCAGTCACTTAGTATAGACTTGGATTTCGTTATAGTAACACGTCGGTAAGACTGCCCCCGCGTGGTGTTTTACGATCACTGCGCGGTGAAACGAGAATTGCTCTGTTTGTCCTTTGTTGTCACCCGTCTGTAGCTCGCTGCCTCGCTGAAGTCGCTCCACCTCTGCCTCTCCGGCTTTGTACCCAGAGCTGAACCCACGCCGCGGCTACCTTCTCTAGGATACCGGGGCTGCTAAAAATTTGAAAATGGCCCTCCACGTCCCAAAAGCTCCGGGCTTCGCCCAGATGTTAAAGGATGGCGCCAAGGTGGGGTTAAATTAGGAATATTGGGCTCGTAGATGAGCTTTGACTGAGTAGTTGTGAAGAAGCGTGCTAGCTAACGTTAGCCGCTAAGTTAGCATGTTCATTCAGAGTCATGAGGGATAGTTCTAGAAAGCAGCAGCCAGGCCGCCCAGCCGGCTGCTGGACGAAGGTCTGTTAGGGAAGATGAAATGCTTATTTTTGATATTTCACTGTCTCCCTTCAGTCTAAACCGTGCTAAATATAGCAGCAGCAGAAGTTGAGCTGCTGTTATAACGGGATGCCATACTGCAGTCACACCCAGCTAGCATTCAGCTAACTGTCAGTACTGTCAGCTTAAAGTGATGCTGATGCTTAATGAAATGTTTACATTCTCAGACTATCCATATTATATCCAGTTATTTGCTTTTAACATATTCATTGTTAGGTAGTAAGCTAAATATATTAGTCTGACATGGAAATGAACGGTAATGCACCTGTCTTGAAAAGTTGATTTCTTGTCTGTTACAGCACTTTTCAGGTCTTGAAGAGGCTGTCTTCCGTAATATCAGAGCTTGTAAGGAACTTTCTCAAACCACCCGCACTGCCTATGGGCCCAACGGTAAGTTTGGTCTGCCTACAGCCTATTAGGGTTGTGCTCTGTAAAGATATCAAAGCAGCACCCGTTAAATGAAGTGTTTTCTTTTAGGCATGAACAAAATGGTCATCAACCATTTAGAGAAGCTGTTTGTCACCAATGACGCTGCAACAATTCTCAGAGAGCTTGAGGTGAGGAGATGTTGTTGTGCACCTCACTGAAATTCAGCTGAGTGCATAATAAATGTATGAATTTAACTATTTATGTAAATTGTTTGTTTTATAGGTGCAGCATCCCGCAGCCAAAATGATTGTAATGGCGTCCCACATGCAAGAACAGGAAGTCGGCGATGGTACCAACTTTGTCCTGGTCTTTGCTGGAGCTCTGCTGGAGCTGGCTGAAGAGCTCCTTAGAATGGGCTTGTCTGTTTCAGAGGTAAACAAGATAATATTGGTAAAGTAGCATGGCTTGATGTCAAACATGTGCTATGATTGGTGCATTTTCTCAGTGCCTGCTTTTTCTTCTTTGCCACAGGTGATTGAAGGCTACGAGAAGGCTTGTAAGAAGACTCTGGAGATCCTGTCAGACTGCGTTTGCTCCTCAGCCAAGAACCTCCATGACATTAATGAAGCCAAGTCGCTCATCCGTACAGCAGTCATGAGTAAACAGTACGGCAATGAAGACTTCCTTGCGAACCTCATTGCAGAGGCCTGTGGTGAGTCAGAAGTGCACACTATCTCAGAGTTGATTGTCTCGATTTTAGCATTGCCTTGGTATTTTTCTGACTTCCTTTTTCTCCCCTCTTCGTGCAGTATCGATCTTCCCAGAGACCGGCAATTTCAATGTTGATAACGTCAGAGTATGCAAGATTTTGGTAAGCAGCATCTTCTGTTGGTTTTATTTTGTGTGCGTATGCAGTTTGGCCTCTATTAACATTTGTGGTCATTTTAGGGTTGTGGGGTGACGGCATCCTCTATGCTTCATGGCATGGTTTTTAAGAAGGAGGCAGAGGGAGACATCTCATCAGTGAAAGACGCCAAGATCGCCGTTTTCTCCTGCCCCTTCGACTGCATGGTGACAGAGACTAAGGTAAGTGGAGGTGACCGATATATTAAGTTTAATGAAGATGATGCTGACATTGCTCTCGGTGCTGACAATAGTCCCGTCTGTTCCACAGGGCACAGTGTTGATAAATAATGCACAGGAGCTCATGGACTTCAGTAAAGGAGAGGAGGATTTGATGGAAGCTAACGTGAAGGCTATCAAGGAGGCTGGTGCCACTGTGGTGGTAACTGGGGGGAAAGTGGCTGACATGGCGCTGCACTACGCCAACAAGTACAAACTCATGGTGGTCAGGTAAGAACTACAAAACCTTAAGTGAGCAGGGAACGTATCATATACAAAGAGCTAGACATTTACGGCAAATTCAGCCTGAGTTTCTTCTAGTTGAGCTTACTGTTTCATGTAACTCGCTTAAGAGATCACATTTCTCCCAAGTAAAGATTGATCTTTTTGCTAATACAGATGGTCCTTTCATGGCCTAGGACTAAAACTTTTATTTTGAAGGTGCAAGATGTAACTGTGTCTGCATTTTTTGGGACATTTAAATAAATATATGATGGCCGTATGTTAAATATTACATGATATATAATAGTATATCTTAGAGCTGGGCGATATGAGATTTTTTCATATCACGATATGTTTTTTTCATTTCAGGCGATAACGATATCTATCACGATATAAGCCAAATAACTATATTTGTAAGATTTAAATGTGCCATTGCTCACAAGTAAAATGTGAAATAATCAGCAGCTTGTTTTTAAATATTTATTTCCCATAATAAGTTCAACAGGGTAGATGTACTTAAGGAACATGAGACTTTTTCAGATAAATAAAGGCAAATATTGCAAACTACACAAAAGGCAGCCGCTAAAGCGTTTAAGTTTCAAAATAGAACAAACGAAACAGACTAAATTGTCAATTCCACTTAGAAATAAAGTATTAATTCTAAAAATAAATCTTAGTTTGTTTTACAGAAGAACAGACAAAACTGACTAACTTTTGTCAATATCAAATAAACTGAGAACTAAAAGGAAATTCTCAATCTCTCCTTGTTGTATAGCTGAGCTTTTCAAACAGTTTTAACAGTTACTTTAGTCTGACAAAAGCCGAATGATGAATTAGCGCTTCCAGTCAGAGACTGAGGCTACGTCCACATGTACACGGGTATTTTTGAAAACGGAGATTTTCCGTTTTCGTTTTAAAAAATAATCCCGTCCACACATAAAGGGAGAAATGAAAGAAAACGCTGCTATGAACATGCCAAAGCAGCAGGTGGCGCTAGATTCCTAACCGTGCAGAAATGTTGGCCAATCAGAAGTCTAGAAGCCTCGGTGGGAAAAAGTAAACAAAGCTGGGGCATAGAAGCAGAACCGAGTCGTATGTGTGGAGGGACAGTAACTGTGTGTATATGTAAGCATTTAAACACTGCAGAGAGTAGAATTAACAGTATTGTAGAAATTCATTTCACCGAAACAATAACGTGGCGCACAGTGTGACGCATGCACCAGTTTATTGCATTTCCAGACTTGCTTTCGGCACAATTTACAGTGCACGCTACTCTGTTTTTTGTCAGACTTGAAATAGCCGAAATACCTTCACACTACGGAACTTCTATGGCTCTTCCGTTCGACAATCTCTCCGGCATTGGAACCATCATCTGTTTTCTCTTCGGTCACGCTCGGTTGATTTTTCTAGTCGGCACACTCATTTCCTCCATTATGCGCTGGCTCCATTACCCGCTGGCTGCTTCCCAAACAAACACACGTGCGGCTTGGCACTTGTGCTGTACGTAACAAGTCACGCGACGTGACGCTGCGGCTGTGATTGGTTCGGCTCTGCGCTACTGAATTTGGATCGGCTGACCTTTTTTTTTTTTTTTTTAAGAGGACAAGAGCGGCGAGGTCTATCGCGATAGCTTAATTTCTCTATCGAGTAAAAGTTATATCGCGATACATATCGTTATCGTTCTATCGCCCAGCTCTAGTATATCTTTGGCATTGTGTGCTTCCCAGCCGTAAACGTTCTTTTTTTCCTTCTCGTCAGGCTTAACTCCAAGTGGGACCTCAGGAGATTATGCAAGACTGTGGGAGCTGTAGCTCTGCCCAAGATGGTGAGTGTACACTTGTTTTTATCAGATCAGGTATTCGAAAGAGCCGTCCATTTTTAACTATAAATACATTTTTGTCATCCTTAGACGGCTCCGACTCCGGATGAGATGGGTCACTGTGATGATGTATATCTGACTGAGGTGGGAGACACTCAGGTGGTGGTCTTCAAACATGGTAAATGACTCCATTCTTCAGGCTTGTGAATCTTAATTTTAAACCTTTCTGAGTTAACATGTTGGTTGGTGTTGACACAGATAAAGAGGATGGTGCCATCTCAACCGTGGTGATCAGAGGCTCCACTGACAACCTGATGGATGATATTGAGAGGGCTGTAGATGATGGAGTCAACACCTTTAAAGTTCTGGTCAGGGTAAGTAGACATTATAAGTCACTGGGGTTATTTTGTTGTTGTTGGGATTTTTTTCTTACTTTTAGATGAATCACAAGTTTTAACAAATGGATGCACAAATTATATTTTAAAGATTATTATTGTCTTTATTGTAAAGCAACTCAGGCTGATGTTTATCTTTTTTCTCATCGGTGTTGAGCACCTGTTTACTTAATAATAATAATAATAATAATAATAATAATAATAATAATAATAATATTAAAATAGAATTAGGAACTGAAAAACTAAAACTATGCTATCAGTGTTCACTATGAGCAAAACTTTCCCTTTAAACATTGTTATTGAGAATCTTACAGTTCACAAATTTCAAGGGGTTTTCTTTTTATGTACTACTTAGTTTGCACAACAGCTACAGTCTCTCTGTCATTCATTATCTTTAGGACAACAGGCTGGTACCTGGAGGAGGAGCCACTGAGATTGAGCTGGCCAAACAGATCACCTCATATGGAGAGGTATGCACATTCAAGTGAATTAATTAACATATTCCAAGTCCACACACTTATCTCTCGTCTTCGTTTTGTCCTATTTTGACTGATACACCATTTTCCTGCCTTTCTGCAGTCCTGCCCTGGTCTCGAGCAGTATGCCATTAAAAAGTTTGCCGAAGCTTTCGAGGCGTTGCCACGTGCCCTCGCTGAGAACTCCGGCGTGAAGGGGAGCGAGCTTATTTCAAAGCTGTATTCTGCGCATCATGAGGGAAACAAAAACATGGGCTTTGACATTGAGGTATGTATGGATGCATGAGAAGAATGTGTGGATGGCTTTGATATAGTTTGATTTCAGATGTGAATCGTTTAAAATATTCAGCCTGTGTTTTCCTTGGTTACAATCTACAACGGCACTGCAAGAGGCACCTAAACCTTACACACTGGTCCTTAACGCATTACCAGTGGTGTCCAAAACGTGACAGTGAATGCCGGAGGAGCTAACACTGCTGTTTGCACTAAAAACATGCACTACATCATTCTGTCATCACAAGAGAAACTTGGCTCATGTGTTGGCCTTTGAGAGAAAAACAGTTACCTTGACTGAAATGCTGGAAGGACTTGAGCTCCCACCGAGTCCATTTGTGTTGTCTGCGCTATGGAGACAGATACAGCCTGTTCCACATGATCTTTAAGCTAAATAATATGATGTTCACATCGTATGTAATTACCAAGCAGGCGAATCACAGTTTAGATTTATTTATTTTTTTTGGCTTCCAGTTAACTTGGGTAGATGCACACCACTTTTTAGATTAGGGTACACAGCTTAACACTAACAGTCCTTTTTCCCACCTGTACCTACTCATCTTGGCTCAACTCGGTTTCGGACGGTTTCTTTTACAGTCGAGTACGAAGTAATGGCGACTCAAACACCACGACGATGGAGGAGGTTGAGGTGATGCTATACCTGCTGCCTCCTTTTTTTTTTTTTTTTTTTTTGCATAGCCAGGTCCCTAATTTCCGGGTTTCAAAAATTATGCTTTTGATTTTCGTGAAGGAGACGCCCTCATGACTAATTGAGGAACGCCACTGACTAGCCAATCGGTGACATGCAGTCTGTTGACGTCTCGTTTTCTGAGTATGAGAAACCCTAGAAACAGTCGAGTTAAGTTGAGCAGACTAGGTCTATAAAAGACATCTTAAAATTTGTGTTGTGGCATCCTTTTTTCCCCCTTAAATCCAAAATTTGAAATTATTTTTTTTAATACCCGTTTCTATTGAAGCGTCTCATATTCTTGACTGACGGTGCGGTTGTCATGTTGTTTGCAGAGTGATGGTCCTGCTGTGAAGGACATGCTCGAAGCCGGCATTCTGGATCCCTACCTGGTCAAATACTGGGGCATAAAACTGGCTACCAATTCCGCTATCACAGTGCTGAGGGTGGACCAGGTGGGTACAAACAAAACATTCTTAACACACAAACTCTACATGTAATGAAAGCCAGCCTCATACAGAATATTTTATGAACTTTTGAAATTGTGTTTTTTGTTTTTGATTGAGACAGAAAACTGCTTCAATCAGTCAGACAGTAAGAGCCTTTAGGACTATTTTTCACCTGTTTACAAAACTTCATCTATTAGACGGCTTTTAATGTATCGGTTTGGTTTTTAACTGAATAATTTAGGCTTTGAGGCAAATCAACAAACGTAATGCCACACTCCAGAGATCCGACAGACCGCATCAAATCACATCTCACAGATGTTTGCTTTCTGTTTATATTTTGAGTTTTGTATTATTCTTTTTAGGATTTTTTTTTTATGTTCTTTAAAGCAACTGGTGGATAAATTAAGTGTGCATATATGTACGATCCAGATCATCATGGCTAAGGCTGCAGGGGGACCCAAGGCTCCCAAGCAGAGAGGCCATTGGGACAAGGACGGTTGGGATGAAGAGCCTGATAATTTTGAAACTCACCATTAGAGGGCACACACAAAACCCTCAGTCGCTCAGTCAGTAGGTTTTGGAATGTGTGTGCGCTTTTAACTAAAAACAAAACAAAAATCTGCACCAGTGTGCTCAGTCACTCACAGGAGGTTGAAATATGTATGTGTTACCTGTCACTACTAATACTGGAGAAATGTTGCGTTACTGACTGGATTCAACCACATCGCAGGTGTTTTACACAAACCCAGATGTGCCACTGCCTAAACCTGCACAGAGCAGATAGTGTGTGTGGTGTGATAGCATGCTGCATGCGCAAGCAGTTTGTGAGTGCAAGTACCAAATCAAACACTGTTTTGTTTTTTAATCTATTTTAAGAGAAGATTAATTCAGTTTAGACGTAGTTGAAGATGTTTTGTGAAACATGAAGTGCCTTAAGTAACTGACCCAGAGTTTAATTATTATTTCTTCAGCTCATTTTTTTTCTTTAATTATTTATTTGATTTTAAGTGTTCACGTTTTGTGCACAAGTACATTTTCCTGTGTAGAGAATTTCTCTTAAAGCACAACATACGGTACTCCCACGTGTGCTCATGAATGTTTAATCACTATAAATGGACTTCTGGAATATCTGTAGGGATTTAAATGGTCTTTTTTTTACTTTGAAAATATAGTCCCCTCATTTATAAATAAGCACAGCAGTTTAAGATTGAACACATTTTGGATGCTGTGGTTAATGTTTGTCTATCAATTATTTTATGAAGGTCAGAGGTGATGTGCTTCCACTCTGCCATAAAGCCCACTCACTCAGCTGCATGGATCTTATGATGAAATGATTGTTTTCTTCCTTTATAGATCATCATGGCCAAACCAGCAGGAGGACCCAAACCTCCCCAGGGAAAGAAAGACTTTGATGAGGACGACTAAAATGTCCAGCAGATGCTCCTTTTAACCCTGAACGCTCTGACATGGATTCCCAAACTTTTCTACTTATTTAAAGCTTACCTGTTTATTGGTTTATTTTGTAGAAATGACCATACATTGGTAACAGAAGTTTAAAAAAAAAAATCATACCAATGGCTCTGTTTTGCTTTTTATGTTCTCAGTCCCAAATAAAAGGCACCTGTGCTGTCACTATTTGGTTTGTTTTTTACTTTTTGCCCAGCGTTGCTTTATAAACTTCTTTGGTACTTCATATGATCACTAACTTTGTTTCATCACATATTGAGACTCAAAAAGAACGAGAAAATGTACTGTTACCACGCTTCAAATTGCTGTGTTTCCCATGATATTTAATGGCCAACATTGTACATTGCTTCTTGATATGATACAAACATGCATTAAATTCAGTTTTACTTATATAGTGCCAAATCACAACAGTCTCCTCAAGGGCTTCATATTCTACACTAAAGATATAATAATAGAGAGAAAACCCCATGTGTTGTAGTCAGATCAGCATCTAATCTAATATAGGACATATGCACAATTAATTAACCTACCAGATGCTTCCAAGTGTTTAAAGAACATTACAAAATTCCTAAAAACAAACTCAAAATATGAACAGAAATAAAGGATCCCCAAAGAGCAAGCACTTGGTGACAGTGGGAAAGAAAAACCCTCCATCAGAACCAGGCTGAGGAAGTGGTCGCCATCTGCTGTAATGGGTTGCAGGGTAGGAGAGGAACACGGCAAAAAACACACTGGAAGAAATTGGGGTGATAAGATACTGTGAGATCTTACTGTGAGGTTCTAGTTTGTGAGGATACAGCTTTTAAATTTGATTCTGGATTTAACAGGGAATCAGTGAAGAGAAGCCAGTATGGGAGAAAGATGCACTCCTTTTCTGTATCAGTGCTCCCGCTGTAGCATTTTTAATTAAATGAATTGCATTCAGCATTCACATTTCCTCCAAACATGCTAAGACAGCACATATTATGCATGCATGGGTTTATTTTTAGAACAAGTGAATGGGGGGTTGAAAAATGTATCGGGAGATACAGGAGGCTTTTCTGTTACACGTTTGCTTTTGTGCACACAAGTCACGCCAATGCAAATGATGCAAACCTAACAGAAACTGTCACCGACGTGTATAATTGATGTGTGCGGCTCTGATTACCGCAAGCAGCAGCACAGGGATCTGAAGCGTGCCTCTCATTGGACGGTAGTGATGGGGGCGGATTTACGCTGACGTTGCCCATACGCGGGATTAACTTGTTTTCTTTATATCGCCATATCTGTCACGTTTTACACCGCGTAGCCCGATCAGCTGCAGATTGTTAGCGAAAGGTAAGCGTTGTGTTCGTGCAGCCCGACACCGTTGTTCGTGGAGAGGTTGCGGAACAGCGCGGATGGCTAAATGAAGAGCAGACGTCGGTATGAGGACACTGCGCTGATGTCCTGTCACACAGATGGGGGCCGACGGCAGTAAGAACAGGAAGGTGAGTTGGATATCTGGTTGCTAAGGTGTAAGGCACGTGCTTTGGTGGGGGTGGGGGTTCCCTGTGTGACGGGGTTCCGCAATCTCTTGGGACCTGAAAAGTGTGCTGAAGTTGCGTAACGGTGAAAAGTCGCCAATTAGTATTACAATGTGTTATTCCCACGTTACGATATATGGGGTGAGACCATTCACTTTGAATGCAAATTCGTCACTTTTCAAACAAAAGTCTGACACTCCCCAGATTGCGGTCACTGGTCGAAGCTGTTTAGCAGAGTGACAGCGGAGTAGATGTGCCCCTTTATTTTGCTCGGATGATAATGACACTCTGCATGGCTGATTACGCGCATCTTGCATTACATAGCTGCAGAGATGTGCAGCAGGAGCCCCACGGGGAGGGGGCTTGTTGACCCGGTGACTGCACTTTGGATGCAGACCAGGGAGTGTTTTTATATATGAGAGCAGGAATGGTTACATGAAAATGCTGTACCACTCGGCTCCACTTAGGCATTTGAGGGATGAAGATGGGGCTGTATTATAGCAAAGTCTGATGTCTTGTACAGTAAGCCACAATCGTTAGGAAAGCAACCTTTTATAAATTAAATCAAGTATATACTGTGTACTGTCTTTCAAATCTATGGCAGGTTGTAAAATTATTTAAATACAACCCCAGATACATGTGTCATTGTTTTTGTTTTTTTTAACAAACACTAAGATAAAATTCACAAGTGCTGTGTGTGTGTGTGTTTGAGAGAGAGAGAGAGAGAGAGAGAGAGAGACTATAAAAGATACAGAATCACAAAAGAGCTGTAGATGTTAAACAAAGAGTACAAATAAAGGAGGAAAAGTTAGAAAAAAAGACTGAACGAAGTTGTTGCGAGGGTTACTAAGAAAAAAAAACTTCTCTACAAAAAACATTTTTGCAAGTATGGCTAAGGCTCGCAAAGCTGAATCTCAGTAAACCACAAGACTTCTAGAACAATGTCCTTTAGACAGATGAAAACCAAACCCAGCGTAACATCACAAACACGTCATACCGACTGCCAAACACGTCGGTGGAGGGGTGATGATTTGAGCTTGTTTTGCAGTCGCTGAGTTGACCACAAAGTCCTCTTATACCCAAGTTTATTACAGTCTAATTTGAGGTCAAGGTGTCAATACCCAGTCAAAATCCAGACTTTAACCTGATTGAAATGCTTTGGTGGGACCTTAAAAGTGCTGTTCATAAATGAATGCCTGCAAATCTCAATGAACTGAAGCAACGATACAAAGAAAAAGTCGCAAAAATTCCTCCACAGCAACGTGTGAGACTGATAAAGTCATACAGAATACGACTAATTCAAGTTATTGCTACAGTAAGTTGTGTTTGGACTTAGTCTGTAAATTTAGAGCAGCATTTAGGCAATTCTCTTCTGTATTTTTACAAAGCATTTTTCAGTACAGGTTGTCCTGTGCCAACTTTCTTTGTGTGTTCTAGTTTCCAAAAGGTCAAGTGAAAGCAGAAGGGCGCTTTCAGCAGTGCACGCCTGCCTTGATAAGTGTTGGTACTTAACCTTGCGTAAAACACTCTCTGAATGAACAGTCTATTCATTTTTGTTCTCCAGGAGTTTGTGTAATAAAAACAGACAATCTAAATGGTTTTTTTTATCCTGTTTCTTCTGTAGCATCTACAAAACTGTGTCTTTATCTTTTGTTTCCCCAACAGAGGCCTTCCGAAGGGCAGGAGAATGAGCACTTATCTTCTGGATGGCGTGGCTTCCTCTCAAACATTGGCCTGTCTGTCCCAGCAGGCCTGTGTCGCCTTGCCCCGTCTGCCCTTCATCTGGGCCAGCGTCGAATGCTCCAGGGCAAAGCCCCCGAGATCCCTGACCACGTCTTGAGGCTGGCAGGAGTTGGCCCCCACAAGCTGAGAGCGGAGTGGAGCCTGCCGGGGTTTATTACCATGTTCCTCCCCGAATTCCCCCACAGAACTGTGCCTGGCCACGAACACTTTCAGGTGAGGGTCATTTTGAACGCCAGCGCCACATCATGCGTCTTATGATTGAACAAAGCTTTCTCATGTTCTGCTTTTACTTTTTTTTTTTTTTAACTAGACACCATCCCATTGTATCTGTGTCTGCATTGTTCTCGCCTCACTAGGTGTTGGGCTACATCGCCAAAGGTTCATTTGGACCCATCCTGAAAGTGAAGGACAAGGTCAAACAGAAGACATATGCTGTTAAAGTGAGTGTTGATTATCTGGGTTTTAACATATAGGTTTTCTGCGTTTAAATTCTAACATAAATACCAATCAGGCTGTTGCAGGAAACTGAAGCTGTGAGATAATTGTGTTCATGGTTCATTTATAATTACAGTGGCCTGATTTCATCTTGTGTCTGCCCACAGGTCATACCTAAAGCAGAGATTTTAAGACTCGGGGTTTTGGAGCAGTCAAAGGAAGAAGTTGTAGTCCAGGTGGGTTTTGTGTTAACTTCGAAGGCACTATATTTGCATTTCATACAGTTAGCACTCAACAAACCAAGGCTTTCTAAAGTACACATAATAGTCAGTGAGTGATAATTACTGCTAACAGTTAATAAGTGATAAGATCTCATGTAAATATTGTGCTATTCTTTGATTTCTTAACTTTAGAAATGTTGATAGAAGGTAGAAAAAATCTGCTGTGATGGTGATGAACCATTTATGTTTATTTGCCTTCTCACAAAAATGGCGTGTGCCTGTAAAGTCTGAAGTTAATGCGATTCTGAGTGACGTGATCTCTCAGAAACAATGGTCGGTTGAGCTTTTCCAGGCTGACCTTTGACCTTTGCCTGCAGCGTCAGGTGCGCCACCCATTTGTCCATGACCTCCAGGACTGCTGGCAGACACAGCGCCACGTCTACATTAGTGAGTCAGACAGAGACCGGTGACCCAATCCAACCCAGATCCACTCTCCCTTTACTTCACCTCACCTTTTCTCACCTCAAAACTGGCAGCTAGGTCCAAGATCTACCCACAGCCCCACCCAAACCCAGCTCCTACAACACGATGAACAAAAAAAAAAAAAGGCAAAGAGGTTCCCGTCGAGACTTTAAAATTCAGGGTCTTTTGAGCTTGTACCCCACGTTTAATCGCACCTTTATCAAACACCCTCCAGCCCTGCAACCCCAGTCTACCACTCCCTCTGCATCGTGTAGCTTCTTCGACTTCTTTCCTCTTTCCTCCTGAGCATTTACCCTCTTTTTCCAAATTAGCCACTGACTCAGAAAGTGTGACCCACTTTGTTTGCCTCTCCACCCCCTGCAAAAAGAGAACGAGTTAGCCCCCGAAAACCAGATGCTGAACATACTGTGAATCATCACTGAGTCACATATTTTTTGAGCCTGAAATGTAGAGTACATGGAAGTCACCACAACAAACCGATGAAGATCTCTGCAGATATTTTAAAGCAATTAAGGTTAAACAGTTGCTTAATTGTTATGTTGCCTTATGTAACAGTGTTAAATAAATATGGCTATCCTCAGTTACAGTGTGGTGATTCATTATTACAAACGCACACACATGAAGTTTAAAGTCATGCTCCATTAAGGCAGCCAGCCTTAAAATTCCACCTTGCTTGCTTCCTAGAGAAAGACAGTTTTCACTCTTGTCTCTTCCCTAACTTGAGCAGTGTTGTGTTCCACCTCCCGCTGACCTTCACTTCCCAGTCACATCTCGCACCGCTGCACAGAGGCATGCTTTGATCCTGTTTCTTCTCCAACAGTGTGCGACTACTGCAGCACAGGAGACCTCTACACCTACTGGCAGATGATTGGTCAGTTCCCAGAGGACACGGTGCGAGTGTTTGCTGCAGAGTTGGGATGTGCGCTTGGTGTGTATGCTATTACATTACTAATTAAATGAAAGATGTGAACCCTCATCCGTACTGTAAGCCTGACTTTTCCCTTCAGAAATCTTAATTAGCTCAAAGCGTCGTTTCCATAGTTATTTAACTGGAAGTAATTATCAGAGGTGGTCTTATTAAAAACAGATGAGCTCTCTAAGGATCTCCACCAGCAACACAGCAAAGTCAGAATGGTTCAGTTTGCCAGTACGAAGACATGGATTTGAAACCTGTTTGCTTACTAGTTGTTGTTTTTTTACAGGCTTTCTGCACGATTTTGGGGTGATCCACAGAGATGTGAAGGTAAAAACCAAAAAAATTGTACAATGACACAAAACCTATGTTAAGCACAGGCATCTAGATCATTTCAGGCAACACATATTCATATCAAGGTTTTTCACAGGACTCTCTGCAGTCCTCAGTCTTTTACATCATTGTGAAAGGAAATTTGTCCCACTGTTCTTTACAACTTTGTTTGAGTTTAATGATGTTTGTGGGAAGTTGTTCACAGCAGCTCTCTTAAGGTCCCACCACCTTGGACATTGACATTGCTCATTGGTTCTTTTTTTTTCAGCCATTCTGCTGTAGATTTGCTGTAAGACATGTGGTCTCACATTTGTGTCTAGAATACTTTGGTATACAGATGAATTCATTATTGATTCAATAACTACAAAACAAGCCCAAATCAGCCCTCTGTCACCGCAGTGTTTGACAGTTGATATTTTACAGCTGATATTCCACTTCGGTCACTCCAGGCATTGTTTGAGAAATCTTGAAAGCTGAGAAAGCGTTGTTTTGATGGAATTTTGCAAAACTAAGCAATGCTTCTTTATTTTAGAGAAGAAGCTTTTTCCTAGCAATCCTTCCAAATACTTGTTCAGTTATTTTCTAAGTGTGCTGTCATTAACTTTAACATTTAACATACTAACTGAGGCCTGTAGAGTCTGAAATGGGTTTTTGGGAAATTCTCCGAGCATTGCATATCAGCTAATCAAGTGCACTTGATTATCAGGCTGTTACTTAGCTGCTTCATTCCCATGGATGGAGTAAGGTATCCATAGGAATACCATAGGCTAGAATAAAGGATATCAAATGCTGCAAGCCTAACATTTATCATGAAGAGTTTTTGTCTTAACTCTGAAACCTTTCCAGCTGGATGTCCTACTTTTGCGTCTCATATAAGAACAGCAAGCTCAGCTTCCTTTTCCATCATGCACACGTACAAAGGCTGTTTTTGGTTTTGTAAGGCTGAATACTGAATACTTACTAAAAAGTTTCTAAACTGCTCATTCCTGTTTTTTAGTCAATGCATGAACACAACAATGTGTACAATGCATTAAAAATGTTTAAATTGCCACAAAATATTTTATTGAAGTAGAATTTGTTTGATACTTTGTGTTTTTATCAGATACCGTATTTAGAGTTTTGTTTTGTTTTAATATTTTGTTACAGGCTACAGGTTTCCTTTCATCAGTGTTTCGCAGTAATCCGATGGCAGACACGGTGTGTGGCATAAGAATTCAGTGCAAGAGTGTAATCTCATCCACCTATTTATTTATTTTGCTCTGTTGTTGCAGATGGAAAATATCCTGCTGACAGACAATGGTAAGTAAATCTTGTCCCCAGCAGAGAGCAGCATAGCTTTGGTATGAGGGAAAAGCACAGAAGCTTCTAGAAAACAGAGCTGTGCACGTCTATCAATCAATACCTATCACTGCAAACTATGAGGGAGCATTATGATACAATTAAAAATCCAGCCTGTGTCAGTTAAAAAAAAAAAAAATAGCCTGGGATTTCATACTCATCATAACATAGAGAAAATGATCTTTTCTAGGACACATCCGGCTAGCTGACTTTGGTTTGTCTCGTCGCCTGGAGAGAGGGGGAAGAGCCTTTACCATCTGTGGAACCATCCAATATATGGGTGAGGAAAACATCCACTCTTAACCTCCCCTGCAGCTCATCCCACCACAGCTGCAGATGCTGGGATTTGGAAGCATTTAGAGCGTATCTAATTATGTTTTACTGGGAGGTGAATTTATGAATGGAAAAACATTGTGAGGGTTCTCTGTCCTCTGCAGCTCCTGAGGTGCTGAGTGGTGGGCCCTACAACCATGCAGCTGATTGGTGGTCACTGGGAATTCTGCTTTTCTCACTGGCTACTGGGAAGGTTAGCTATTGTTGCCTGTTTGCACGGTCAGCAGTTCGATTAATCTCTCAGTGACACATGAGCATGAAAGACTGTGTTCATTTAATGTTCTGGCATGCTGAAGTATTAATCTATCAAAGTAGCAAAAGATGAATCATCCCCTGAATTTTCCCTCTGTCAGTTCCCCGTGGCTCCTGAACCAGACCACTGCAGCATGTTGAGGAAAGTGAGGAGCTTCCCCTATGAGATGCCCCTCAGCCTCAGCTCCCCACTGGCCTTGCTAATAACAGAGGTAATCATTTATTGTATATCTGCTAAGCAGCGAGCCAGTTGAACGGTCAGATCATCATCTGCACATTTTCCTGTCCAGCTTTTATGCAAGACTCCCTCGCGTCGCTTGAGGACGCTTGATCGTTTCCAGCGGCAAACCTTCTTCCGCGGATCAACCTTTGACCTCGACCTACTGCAGCGTCAGCCCATGGAGGTAACAGACGAGACGTCTGAATGTCCTCGGTTTGGTTGTTTCCTCTGTAAGCTGAAGCATGAGTCTTGACTTCTCCTCTCTGTTGCTGTCAGGTGATTCTGGAGCTGCGGGAGAGACCGGACCGAGCGGCCAAAGCTCGACGAGGCCTCACTTTGTCCCTACAGCCTCTCAAAGGCTTCGACTACGACTCGCTCCTCAGCCCACCCGCCACGCCACACTCGCAGCAGGATCCCAGCGCAAACACTCACACAGCTGTACCGCTGCCTGGCCCAGCACTCCCACTGCATCCTGCTCAGGAAAAAGGTCCACGCAGAGAAGTGTTTGTTTGACAGACACTGAGTTTACAGTGTAAAGGCACACTTGTGCACATTTGTTCACCCTTGAATTGGTGCGCCTTTAAAATTTTTCTAAACTTTAAAATTACTGACTTAATGGAAATCACCTTTTTTTTTTTTCTCCACGCATATTTCAATGACTTTTATGTTTTGTGACGTGCTTAATACAAGTTATTCTTCCTTTATGTGTTTGCCTTTCTCCGCTGCACAGTTTCTTGCACACTTGTTTGCCCAACAGTTGTGCAAGAAAGATTGCACTATTGTGCATCCACTTTCCAGTAAACCATCATGGCTGCCGTGTTAATACATAGTGGACAAATGCTGTGAAATTTACCCCTTGTGGAAATGTCATGCTTGTTGATCATAATATTATAGATCATAATATTTTTTTCTTTTTTGTTTTAAGTGTGCAAACCATAGTTATCCTTTCAGCTAGGTTAGTTGATTTCAAAATCTCTGCTGTTATTTTCATGTTGCAAGATGTTGCAGTTATTTTAGCAGAAGCGGATGGAAGACTCGTTGCCTCAATCTGTGCAACTTTTACTTTGAAACATAGTCTGTACCTTTGCTCATGCCACAATCTGACCTTTCCCAAACCTGACCTTGGCTACATCATCTCCTCGAGCAAGTGACACAGTATCAGGTTCAAATGTGTATGCCTTCAACACCTTATTTAGCTTCATCATTTATAACCTACGTCTCAGGGGAGCGCTTGGTGGTTTTCCCATTCAGCCTTGATTTTTGACTCCAAGAGCTGTACAAAAGTGTGCAGATCAGAGCTGGGACTGGAACAGCAGTACCGTTTACCTCCACTTAACATTTTGATCGATACAGGGCTTTTTCTACGGTCTGTGGATGTGGTAAGCCCTTGCCAGTGATCTCACCTTTATGCACTTACCTGCTCATCTGATTATAGTGTAATTTATTTATTTATTTATTTTTGTAAAGTATGCCCTAATGTGTGCCCAGAATGCCTCGTGTGTGATCCTTGACCTTTCTTTATTTCTGGTCACCGAATGCTGATGTGTATATATTCCTGTTTCTAAAGTTTATATGACTTTTTTTTTAATAC
The DNA here is from genome assembly GCF_041146795.1 of Maylandia zebra. Taxonomy (NCBI): domain Eukaryota; kingdom Metazoa; phylum Chordata; class Actinopteri; order Cichliformes; family Cichlidae; genus Maylandia; species Maylandia zebra. The sequence continues at coordinate 15,656,740 of NC_135176.1, read as the reverse complement.
TCTTTGATGTTTGATATGTTATGTTATGATGTATTTTTGTAATTGCCATGTAGCACAGATGGAATATTAAACTCTGACTGTACAAAGTTCTGCTGGTTTGTTCTGTCAGGGTGGAACCTGTTGAAGTTCAAACCAAGCATCAAAATGAGGAAGAAAGTTATTAAAGTGACTTTGAACGTGGTGTGGTTGGTGGTGCTAGACGTGCTGGTCTGAGTAATTTGGAAACTGCTGATCTGCTGGGACTTTTCCACACAGCCATCTCTACGTTTTACAGAAAAATGAGAAAATATCCAATGAGCGGCACTTCTCTGGGGTAAAAATGCAGTGTTGACATCAGACCTGACGGAATGGCATTGGCAACTCAAATAACCACTCATTACAACCAAAGTATGCAGAAGAGCATTTCTGAACGCACAACACACTGAACCTTGAAGCGGATGGGCAGAAGACACACCATGTGCTAGCAAAAGAAAAATTAGTACCAACTGAGCATAATTTAAACAGCCCAGCCTAGCTGAGCATTGACTCTGACAGTGTCCATCCCTCTATGACCACAAAATAGAAAGTTGGCATTAGCACCAACAGTGTCATCTTTACACAAAGTGAGAAGAAAGAAACAACACACATGTACAAAATGCACTATAAATGGAGCATGTATATTAGGCCACAACTAAAATAGAGGTATGCGGGCAAATCACCAAGTGCAGATCTGCATTTGACCAGGGGGAGCTCAGCATCTCAGAAAAACTTATGAAAACAAATTCCTTTTAAGGTCATATTATTGTTAATGCTCAATTCAAATGCCTTACAGAAACCTCTCAACAAATTACATTACCGAAGTATCAGAACATACCATAAACAATAATATGAATTGAAATCTAACATATGTGAAAGTCATAAAAGTTCACTCAGCTTTGTCTATAACTAGGCCGCAAAACATGAGTATTAATCATTTTCAGAGGTTATTTAACACTAGGACGAAAAAAGACTTACCAAATACAGAGTATATTTAATTAAAGTAAATTATTTTTATCTTATTGAACAGTTTGCACTGTAGGAGGCGAAGTTCCGCCTTTGTTCACAATCGCTTTGTCAATTTTACCATCATCATCTATAAATACCTTGGTACTTTTAGAAAACAGAGGACAAACTGTCTCCACAAAGAAGAAAAAAAGATGCACAATCACTCTGGAGCTCTGCGGCGCATGCGCCCCGTCGCTTCGTGCCGTGACGCCTGGTTTAAGCTCCGCCCAGGCTTTCTAAAAGGTCACGTCGCGCTGCAGCAGTGAAACAGGAGACCGTTCCGCATCCTCTGCGCACACCTCTATCAGCAGGTAAGAGTCACCTCATCCAAAAATTGTTTAAATTTTAAACGTTTATTGTGTGTTACTGAGCGCGTCAGCCATGATGGCTGTCATTCTGATGGTGATGCGGATGTGATGCTGTTGACTGAACCTACAGCTAGCTGTATCTTCCAAAAGCTAGCCTGTTAGCCATAAATGAACAAACAGCGTCATTAGCTGTATCACTGATGCTATGTCATCTCAATTTGACAGACAACTCCTAAAAGTCTATCACCTTCTCAAAAACAGTCGTTTTAGAGTTGCGCATTTCGGCCCCATCATCGAAGTACGCAACAGGAAGGGCGCAGAAGTGATGACCTTCAAGGATGGAAGTGGAGGAGACGAGCCTGTTGCGCCTTCCTTCGCTTCAGATCGACGCTATCAGTTTTTACATGTGCTTGATTATGCGTGATTTGTCGGGTACAAACGTGGGTGGCAGCGGTGATGGGTGAGGGCTGTGACGAGGTTGTTTCCCGTCAGGGTGTAGCTGTCCCGAAGCACGTAGACATCGAGAGGCGGAGCCGCAGAGTACGTGAAAAAGCTACACGTGTTAATGAAGTCATATAGCGGCCTGAATTTTGGAAGCAAGGCCTGCGTGTGTGTGTGTGTATGTATATGTATATATATATATATATATTATATGCGCTAGTTTTGTAGAAAAGTGGCGTAAAATTAACCAACTTAAGCAAATTAGTTCAGAATGTAAAATAAATACTAATATCAACAATAATCATGATAATATATAACAAATATGTTTTAGCCCTTATCACGTGGGGATGTAATTGATGAGGGTTGGATTGCAGAAGTGTTTATAATTAAAAAACCAAAACAAACGGCAGTTTCCACTTAGTAATTATATTTTTTACTATTCTCTTGCATTATTAACGAGTGTAATTCTTAAATAAGTGTTTTCATTGTTGATTTGTACGCTACTACTTCACGTGTAAAATGAATTTTAAAAAAAACAAATGAGGCAATGGATCAATGAACAAATCGAAACCCTTAATCAATAACTGCTGTTGCTAAATAATTCTCCATTGATAAACTAATAGTTTCCAGTCCAGAAAGTATTTTTACAATCATACACCAGGTGTTCTTAATTATGAGTGGTTTCCTTACTGACGTTTGTTATGGACATGTTTCTGAAGTCTAACCTGCACATTTTCATCAATGTCCACCTTTCTTTGAACTGCAACACCCTCGCAGCCTCGAGGTCTGTAATAGGCTCCCATTGAGCTGCATGGGTAACAGTGCTCCTGCTACCGCTGCAGCATCAAGGCCTGAAGATAGATGCGACGCCAAGGCCAGAGGCCCGTCTGGTAACAAAGCACAGCACTGAAAGCAGGCTTTTTATTTTAGTGCTGTCCTGCAGGAGCCATTTCATCGCAAAGCTCATGCAACTTGAAAATAGAATTTAAAAAAAAAAAAAAAAAAGTGGCACCCTCCAGAGGGTTCTGATGATCTAGACAAAACGGCAAAAAAATCCTCATCCTCCCCCTACATGCTTATGAACATAGGCAGTAAATCTAGCATGCAAGCTCAAGACCTTGTAGTTGAATGCTTGCAGCAATGCTTAAAAGAAGACCAGCTGCAGCGTGATGGCTGTAAATGTGGACTCTGATGTTTTTCTTGTATTTGTGATTTCTCACTGCATGCCGGGCTGCTCCTGTTTTAAGGTGAGAAGCATTGGATGGCCCCTCTGTTTGTTTTTGTTTTTTCTTCTGTTAACCTGAAATTCAATCGAAATCAGACAGCATCACAGTTAAATCAGCCTGGTACAAATCTAGATGTGTCATTTTCCATCTAACAACAACTAAAGAGCGTGTGTGTGTGTGAGTCCGGTCTTCTTGTTTTTTCAAGTGGTTCTCTGTGACTCAGCAGGGAGTTGATCTTCATGTCGCATTGCAGAAGTGTTGTTGAAGCAGACCACTTCAACAGGCTGGATCAAAGATCAGAAAATATAGAGAGCTGGGCTACGTGTCATGAAAGCCTGCATATGCAGTCTACTCACAACAGTGAACCAGCTTTAAACTGTTCAGTCATATCACTTCAGGCTTATCAGTTTTTAGTGATGGTATGGTTTTGTTTTGGGTTTTTTTTGTTTATTTTTTGTTTTTTATTCTTTTGAGCTGCTTTAGCCACACAGGAAATTGATCAGGAATCGATGAAGAATCTGACCTCCAAGCAGAATTTCTAATTGCAGTTACCAAATCAATAAATCTCACGAATGACAATCAATAGGATGCACTCGAATTTACTACACACACGCCCGTTCAACTATCTTATTGAGGACCTTCATTGACATAATGGTTTCCCTAACCGTTAAAAATGAATGCCTCAACCGAACCCTTATCCTAAACCTAACCATAACCTAATTGTAACCCTGACACTAAAACCACATTTTGAGCCTCAAAAAGGCCTTCAAACTTGTGAGGACCAGTGTGTGTGTGTCCTCACAAGTGACTGTTGGTTCTTACAAGTATAGTAGAATGCAGCTTTCGGTCCTCACAAAGATGGCTAAACAGGAACACGAACACACACAAACAGCCTTAGAACCTTGTGCACATAATTTATAAAATATTTGAAAGCCGCATTAGATAAATGTCCTTGGCCACTGGGGCAACATGATCACTGAACAGTGTATGTTATTGGTAACTTTATGTGTATGTGACTGTCTGGAAGATAACGGTTATCACCAGTGTTGATGATAACGCTACTGGAAGGTCTCTACTTGATTCTGATAGCGCTTACGCTGCTCTAGTTTTAGCTTCCTATTTTTATTTTTATTTTTTTTTTGGAAACACAGGAAGATCTTTTTAACCCTGGAGAACCCATGGGGTCAAATTTGACCCTATGGTTTCCCTAGTAAACCAATGGGGACGGATCTGACTCCATGGGTTCTCCAGGCTTAAAGAGTTCTTAGCCTAATACTGTAGCTCAGGGTAGTCAATACAAATGAAGACGCAGGTTCACCCAATTGTAATGTCCTGCAGTTTTTATAGGATGTGCTATAGTTTCTTTAAATCTGCTACAGTTGGGTAGTTGAGGCTTCTACCGAACTCAAAAAAATTTCTGTATTTTAATATTAACTCAAAAAACAAAACAAAATGGTTTCAAATAATCACTTGACTTCATGAATAGATCATGAAGCTAAAGGAATATGCAAAGCAGAAATATTTAAACTCAAACACCAATGAAAAGCCTTCCTTTTAATTCTCTTGATCAGGCCATTTCCCTAACATCCTATGCTCTGAATAATGGACTTTTTTTTTTTTTTTTTTTTTTGTCTTTTTAACCTTTTGGGCTTGTTTGTTTTAAGTGTGTCACATCTGTGGTGCAAGGCCCTGCAGTGGTGCTTGTGTGGCACAGAGTGAGGTAGTTGTCTTTGTTCTAATGGCCTCCTCTGGGACTGTTTCCTGGAGACGTTCAAGAAGCAAACCCAAAAATGGAAAACATAAGATTAGTACCTCCTTTGGCTGTGAGTAACATAAGCTGAGTTGTCATCACCTGATTATGTCTAAAGCAGTTCAGCCACAGCCTTCTGACAATCTCCCATTTTTTGATTTGGGAGCCATCGTAGATTAAGAGAGACCGAAGGATAATCCTATGTGACAAATATTTTCCCAGGTTACTTTACCAAAGAGAGAAATGTCCTTGACACCACACACTCTCTCTCTGTGGTTGTTGCATTGATGCATAGTAGTGATTCTAAAACTTTATACTTGCACATTTAGCCAATATCTTTTTTTTTTTTTTTTTTTTTTAAAGCTAATAACCCTCCAAGCATAAACTCTAGTGCACTACTACCAAACTTGCCCCAGCTGATAATGTGCTAGAGTCCTGCCTCATATTGTTCTTTTAAGGGGGTTGTATTAATTTGTGTATGCAATTCCCTATGGACGGTGTAAAAAGACATGGTTTCACCCATTGCAAACGTGCTCCTGTGCACTCGTCCAAAATCCCGGATGCATGTCCCTGGTTGCGGATGACCTATGTGTCAGTTTAATGCCGATTGGTTGACACGTGGCGACATTCACAGGGACTGGGAGAAGCACAGGCAGTGACTGTGGTGGTCACTTCTCAATGTGTTTGACACTTTGTTTCACTTCAGCTCTTTTCATGTTGTAACTTCCCTCTACTCTGTCCTGAGCTGATGGACCAATAACAGAATAACCAGGAGTAGCCCGCAGACCAGTTATACTACATAGTTGTGTAGTATACTGGTACACTCCCTCCACCGACGCTCTCTGTGGGTAAGCAGGCCTCCATAGGCTGCTGGGGCTGAGCCGTGATTTCAGCGTAAGCCTCCAGTCAATGTAAAGTTGTCATCTTTAGTAATTTTCCGTTATTTTTTTTTTTTTTGTCCAGTTGTTGCATAAACTGTAGATTTCCTATTGAGTTAGCTTGTTGTGCAATGTTTCCTTAGCGAAACTCCACCACGGTGGAGTTGTACTGCTTCACAAAGGAGGGCAGGTATTTGCTGAGCATGGTTTTTGGCTGGTACAGACAGTGGAGCAGAGCTGAGGGCACACATGCCTTTGCCCTTAGGTTGGCTTTTATCACGTGTAAATACTTCCTTTTATTCACTGGAGATGTGAAGTATGCAGCTTGTACCCCTGCTGAAGCTATTCTCCTCGGGGACACGATATGCCCTGCAGGCCTGGCCGTGTGAGTGTGTGTGATAAGAGTTGCACACTGATTTCATTGAGAGGCCTGTGTGTACTGTAAAGGTTATCTCATAGCTTTAAGCTGAGGATTAACACAGAGGGTACAGGGAGTATATCAGACGGTGTGCTCTCACAATAAACCAGCCTCCCTGACTTTATCATTAAGCTGTATTACAGCCTCCTATGAATGTGTGCCTTTACAATATACTGACAATTCCAGCTTTTAGTTGACACTGCTTGCTGTGGAGGAACATTTAGTAGAATAAATGAATAGTCTATCGAATTCTCCAATGGATGACCTGCTATTGTGGCCCACACCCGGCAGCGTTGTGCACAAAGCTACAGCCTTGTGTTCAGCGGGAGCGCCTCGGATACCAATATAGCCAAACAGACAAGTCACAGCTTGTTCTCAGGCACACAGTGCATTAGCTGGAGTGAGAACGGAAATTTACAAATCCTTGATGCACTCATATCGCATGGCTCCAGTAGAAATAATTTGTAGTCTGAGAACAGCAGCGCTTAAATGGATGCGTGACGTGTCACTCCAGGCGAAGAACTAAAGGTGTAACTGGCAGAGAGGTGTATAATGACAGAGGAAAACAAAGAGTGTTGCTGAGGAGGGGGAAACGAGCCGTGTTGCATCCAGGCCTGCAGCTATAATGAGGACTGGCAGCAGAGTCTATAGGAGCGTTATTACACAACCCCTTCCCCCTCCCTCCATCCGTCTGGTGTGGTTCACATGGGGGAGGTGAGGGGTTACGTAACTGCTAATTTATGGAAGAGTGAGGAAGGGAAAGGGGAATTAAATAATCTGGTTTGAAGGCTGTTTATGGAGTTTGGTCACTGCCACCAAGCTTTCTGTTTTTAATGACTGACACCAGATGATGCATGAAAATGAATGTCAACAAGATGGGGTGTTTGCTTCTAGTCACAATAAGTGATTTTACTGAATTACTTTTTTTCTATTTCCTTTTCTTTTTTCTCCCCCCCCCCCCCCTTCAACTCTCAGGAAACAGGAAATGTACTGCTCGCATCTTGCACACATGTCATGTTCTTGTATGGTGTGATTAAGTGCCATCGTGTAGGAGTTTGCCCATTTTCACCAATCTGGCTGCACTTAACTTAGAAAAGCTCATTGGTATAACAGTATAGTTGAGCTGCAGACAATGGAGACATTAAATGAGGCCAGCCCTGGGCAGTCATCCAGGTTTGCACATAGTGAAGCAGTATGTGTGTTTCGCTCTCTTTCAGCCACCATGACTCACCAGTATCCCGCACTGACCCCTGAGCAGAAGAAGGAGCTGCAGGACATTGCTCACAGGATAGTAGCTCCAGGCAAAGGCATCCTCGCAGCTGATGAGTCCACCGGTATGTGTTGGTGTGTCGGTGTTTCAGCAAAGGTGGCTGATTGAAACGCAACATTAAACATGGTTGAATACCAACATACAGTACACTGAACATGCAGTGAGTTGCATGTGAAATTAGAATTGCTGTGCGTTTATTTAAAGAGATCATAAAATAAAGATGCATGTTATTGTTTCTATAAGATTACTGCAAACAAGCAGTTTTAGTCTTCTGCTGTAGGCCATTTTATACTGTAAATGATGCTAAATAAATGGCATTTGTGTCGTCTGTGTGTATTTTATTAAATCCATGTCCTTGTTTTTTGCTCTTTAGGCAGCATGGCAAAGCGTTTGAACCCCATTGGGGTCGAGAACACTGAGGAGAACAGGCGCCGCTACCGCCAGTTGCTCTTCACAGCCGACCAGCGCATCGACAGCTGTATCGGAGGTGTGATCTTCTTCCATGAAACCCTCTACCAGAACACTGACGATGGCGTCAACTTCGCCAAGCTCATCAAAGACCGCGGCATTGTCGTTGGCATCAAGGTAGGCAGGGGATTGCCGTTGCTGGGTAATCAGTTTACCCTGGTGCATTCTTGAAAATTAGTTTTAGCTCAGTTTCATTATGCTTCTGCTGCATTGCCTGGTTTGTGCCATTACGTGTTAGTTTACATAGTTTGTTGTGCTCAGAGTCTACCTTAAAACACAAGAGCCTGAGTGCTGAAAATCTCAACCTCCTTTTGTTTTGAATGTCATCATCACTTCGCTGTTGATATAATGCAGTCAAGTGACTCAGCTTAGCAGGCAGTGTAAACCCTCATCGTTTAGCAGGTAAAACCTGAAAGGTGTTCCTTTTTTTTTTCTTAAACCAAAAAAAAACACGCTTTCAGTGTGTTTACATACACTCAGACCCACACATAACAGCAGATCATGTTGTTAGGACCAACTGGGCTAAAGTTATTTCAGGTCAAATTCAGAACATTTTCTGTTTGTCTTTACAGGTTGACAAGGGTGTTGTACCCCTCGCTGGAACAAATGGAGAGACCACCACTCAGGGTAGGAGACAGTAGACGCACAAGTTTGAGAACTGAAATGAACTTCACGGAAGCCCTGTGTGTTTCTCATGGCTGGTTCTGTGCGTTGTTTGAGTGCAGGTCTGGATGGGCTGTCCGAGCGATGCGCGCAGTATAAGAAAGACGGCGCAGATTTCGCCAAGTGGCGTTGTGTGCTGAAGATCAGCGAAACCACGCCGTCTGAGCTGGCCATCTTTGAGAACGCCAACGTGCTGGCACGATATGCTAGCATCTGCCAACAGGTTAGTGTGGTACTATAGAGGATTCCTTTCCTTTTTTTGGAAAGGACACTAGTGATCATCAAATGGTAGTATTGTATATTTCTAAAATACTGGTGTTAAATTTACACTCTGTAATCTCTTTCAGAATGGTATTGTTCCAATTGTGGAGCCTGAGATCCTTCCCGATGGAGATCATGACCTGAAGCGTTGCCAGTACGTCACCGAGAAGGTAACATGTTGCAGAATGTGGAACTCTGCCACCTTTATCTGTTCTGGAGAGTTCAAGTTTGGACTTGCGTGCTATCGTTTGTCTCCTGCTGTTAGGTCCTTGCTGCAGTGTACAAGGCTCTGTCGGACCACCACGTGTACCTCGAGGGGACACTGCTGAAGCCCAACATGGTCACAGCTGGACACTCCTGCCCAACTAAGTACAGCAGTGAAGAAATCGCCATGGCTACTGTTACTGCTCTGCGCCGCACAGTGCCTCCTGCTGTCCCAGGCAAGATACTTGTGTATATAATAGGAAAAATTCAGGGAGTGGGACAGTATCTGTGTGCAACAGCAGGGCTCAAAGTGACTTAATAGAGCAGCATATTTAAAAGTTAAACCATTATATGTTATCATGGATAAACTGCTAGCTGAAACATGCTTTTGTGAATGTATAAAATCAGTTAGATCATCCCTTGGAATTTGGATGAGTTGACTAGTAAATTGGCAGTCTTGGCATTTTTCAGATTGCTTTGATTTCCTAATAGTAATACTTAAATCTCTAGATTCTTTCACTCGTTTATATCTAACTGCAGAGTGCAAACATGCAGGAAAAGATGCTTTCGAAAACCTTTAAAATCTTCCTCGACATCAGGTATGAGCAGATCGGTAACTCATGTTTCTTTTGTATAAACAGGGGTGACATTCTTGTCTGGTGGCCAGTCTGAGGAAGAGGCCAGCGTGAACCTTAATGCCATTAACAACTGCCCACTCCCCAAGCCCTGGGCCCTGACTTTCTCCTACGGCCGTGCCCTGCAGGCCTCAGCTCTTAACGCCTGGAAAGGACAGCTGAACAACGAGAAGGCCGCCACCGAGGAGTTCGTCAAGCGCGCCGAGGTCAGACCACAGGAAGGGACATCAGATGTGTCCTTTGTACTGCTAATTTAAAAAAGCAAAACTTTCTTTGCTCTTTTGCTTATGTCTGTTTTGTTTTTTTTCTTCTCCAGGCTAACGGTCTGGCTGCACTCGGCAAGTACGAGTCTTCCGGAAGTGGCACCGCCGCAGCCCAGTCCCTCTACGTGGCTAATCACGCCTATTAAACAGCAAACTACCACGTTGAGCTGTGGCATAGTTATAGTCTATCTGCTCTGCTGTCTCCCCTCTTCACTCCTCCATCAATCACAGGCCTGTGCTGTCTGCTTTACTTTAGAGTTCTTAAATTTACATTATTAGATATGTGTATTTGAAACCATCATGTGACATCACAGTACAAAAGGAAACAGACATGGGTCATCTGTCTTTTTTTTTTTTTTTTTTAATTCCCCCCAGTTTCAACAAATGGTTAGTTTTGAGACAATTTGAAGTTAAACGGTTGGAGGATAATCAAAAATGTTTAGTCAGTATTCATTCCACATTCCTTCTTTCACGCAGCTGTCTCTGCCCACTTCACACAAAATATCAAATCACTCCCAAGCAGGCCAGATCAGCATGTTTGTGTCAGTGTTTCGCTTCTGTCAGAACGGCATTTGTTCATTGTTGAAACGCTCTACTAACATCCGCACTGACACCAAGTGGGACCAACTGCTTATTAGTGGCATCAGAACATGCGTTAAGGAGCAAGATGGCAGACGAGGTGAAAATGTTGAGCCGAGTTGATCTTTTGAACAAAAGTGTGGAGTGCTCTGTTGTGCTTTCAGACAGATGTATATCTAGTAGATGTTAGCAGGCACATTATACTGTAATAAGCCACTACACACCAGGATTCTTCCTTTTTTTTTTTTTTTTTTTCTTTTTTTTTGTTCTTGTGCTCCTTATCACCATTATTGAATTTTAAAACAAACAACCATCTTGTGTGTCTGTTCATTAGCTTAACATTACATGCAGTAATCAATGTATTCAGTTGTGTGAAGGTGTCAATATTATGTGATGCTAGTGTGTCATCCTCCCACCTGATTTCCCCCCGCCTGCCCTACCGAACGACCAGACTAGTTTCTATCGACATTCACATCCAATGGACCAATGGCGTGGGGTCAGCAGCGGGGAAACGGTCGCTGCTGTGTTGGAGTACTGTGCCGTTTGTGGTGTTAATATTGTTCTTTAAGCACTTGGTGTGTCAAATAGTGGAGAAAAATAAACTAAAACCTTAAAACATCAGATGCTTTTGTGTGATGGAATTTTCTACACCTGTCCTGATACTGGCGATGACAGAGTTATGCATGTTAGTCAAATATTGCTACTTTATTATTTAGAATCTTTACTGCCTCTACATTTTAGAAATCAATGTTGAGTATTTAATTATATTTAGTTGGCTGATATCATTACCTTTACACAATCAGCTTATTGTGATTTGAAATTAAATGGCCAACACTAATCTGCATATTTAAACTTTATTTTCAGTTTCCTGGAGGTGTATATATGCCTACATGCACCCCCTTTCTGAGTCAAAGTTATGTGTTTTGCGCTCAATCTTGCAGATTGGATAGACAGTCGCATGGAAGCAGCTCAGGGTGTGTAGGCATGACCTGCTGAAGTTAAAGCTAAAGATCAGAATGTAACACGTAGGATATTACTTTGGTCAGGGTTTACGGAAACTGGTCCAAAAAAAGGGAAAAAATATCCAGTGAGCAGTATTTCTCTGGATGATAATGCTTTGATGGCAGAGGTGACTGGCCAGACTGCTTTGAGCTGATAGAGAGGCAGCAGTAACTCAAATAACCACTCAATAGCTAAGATAAGATAAAACTTTATTAATCCCTCGGGTGGGTTCCTCTGGGAAATTCGGTTTCCAAAAGCACAGCACCGACAGAAGTTACAGTTACAGAATATTATATATATATATATATATATATATATACACACACACATATAAATACAGAGACAAATATAAATAAAATATACGAAGGGGATAAATAGAATAAATAGGAATAAAAATAAAAATACAAGTGAATTGCACATTTCAAGTATTGAGGTCTATTGCACCATTGACTAAGATATGCAGAAGAGCATCTATGAATGCACTACACATCATGTGGCTTAAAGGAGATGTGCTACCGCAGCAGAAGACCACACCAGCTAAAATTTCTTTCAGTGGACAGTGAGTCTGTGTGAATTTATAAAGCCTTTTTAAAAACAACTACGGGGTCTCCTTCACCAAATGTAAAAGACAAACTTGGGCCAAAAGGTAAAAAATATAGAAAATCGCTCCACAATTTTGCAGCTGCAACTTCGAAAGCCCCATCACCTCTGAGTTTATGTTGTGTCTTTGGAACCAGCAAAAGTCTCTGGTCTGCTGACCTGAGAACGAGGTGGGACATAAGAGTGCAATAGCTCAGACAGATAAAATTATGTAGAATCATTAAGAGACTTAAAGACAAATAAAAGGATTTTTAAAATGGATTCGTAAACTAACTGGAAGCTAAAATTGGAGTGATGTGCTCTTGCATCCTTGCACCAGAAAAAAATCGAGCGGCGCTGTAGGTGACCAACTGGCCTGGCCAATTCCAATGAAAAGTGCATTGCAGTAATTGACACAAGAGGTTTTAAAACAGAAGTATTAATGTTTCAAGGTTGGACTAGAGTGGCTTGACCTTTGGCAGTCATCTCAACTGGAAAAAGCAGGCTTTTGCTACAGTGTTCACATAAGCTTTGAGCTTTAGAGAAGGATCCATTTTCACTCCTAAATTAGTGATAATGGATTTCTCATTTGGGGCCAATGAGGAAAGGTCAATACAGGGGCTGCTGCTGGTGCCGCTGAATCTAAACAACGTGACTTCTATCTTGTTCTCATTAAAATTCAAGTGATTTATCACCATCCATCTCCTGATGTCAATAAGGCCGTCATGGAGAGGCAGGACAGAGCATTCAGTCGTGTGCTAACATGAGGTCTAAAGTGTACCTTATGTTGGGTCCAAGCTGTGTATCACCATTTTCACTAGCATTACTGATGCTACCAGTTTCTTAAAATTATTTAGATGAAATATGCACTTTATGAAAGGGTATCTGTGGTGTCCAGTAGAGTCCAAGGGTCACCACACAAATCACCCAAATTTAACAAAGCTGACCTAAAAGTAATGAGGTCACCTGTTTAACACCAGGACCAGCTGGACAAATCAGAGCAGGGTAAATACATAACTGAGAGAGCAGCTGTTTCCTCCCTTATTGCCTATTCTGGGTGTCCTTGAGCACCCTGGCTAACTTCCATATATCATCCCAGGGTTATCAGATCAGATTTGGGTTTTACTGGACAGCTTGAGGAAGATGGCAGTGATGCAGGTGGATGTCCCTCTAGTGTCCTTACCTGACAGAACGACCACAATATGTGCATCTTCGGTGTCTGACAAGTGGTCATCAACACCAGGGCACCACAAGGAACTGTCCTCTCCCTTTTTCTATTCACCCTCTACACCACGGACTTCAGCCACTGCACAGAGACCTGGTATCTTCATCAGTTTTATAATGAGTCTGTGGTGGTTGGATGCAATAGCGAGAGTGATGAGATAGAGTACAGGGCTGTGGTGGACTTGTTTTTCCACATGTTGCGGGCATGCTGCTGGGGCAGCAGACTAAGGATCATATGTGTTAATTGTGTAAATAACACTAAGCATACTCACTTTTGTTGGTTGCTCAAGGAATTTATGCATTCACAAAGATGAATTGAGCCTGTCGTAATTAAAGCTACCACAGATGGCGCTGAATACCCACATTTATCACAGTGTGTTTGTGCGTTTAATTCTTTTACAGGTTGCGCCGACGGTCATTTTCACTCCTGCAATCCTTTGCACAACAACGTACAGCCCTAACACCTTTTTAGAACTATACGGGCAGACAGATGTCTATGCAAATATTTGATCCTATTTAATTTAATGTAAGCTATCTGTATGAACCACGGTTCTGTTTTCGTCCTCACGCGAAGAACCGCTTAGATACGTTTAAAAATTGGTCATGTGATCGGTGCTGCTGGCTGCTTGGCATCCACGAGTGCTCCCTCCCAGTTCATTGGAAGAAATGGCTATCACGGAAGTGGGTGAGTAGATTCGTAACTGAAATGAGTGTAAATGATTTAATTCTTATTAAGTGTTTCATTTTCATTGGTTTACGTTAGATTTATTAAACATGAACCTTTGTACAGAGTGCAACCATAGCGGACTAACAGGAGCCGTTTTCTCCATGTTATGACCCTTTGAAGCTAATGGCTAGCTAGCCCCAGTTGCAGGGGTGATGCCCTGCCACTGCAAGAACACCTGCTGTTTACTACATGATTTGTTTTTGTTTTGTGTTTTTAAATATATATTTTTAATTAAAGGAATACTTACGATAGTAAAGCTTCCACAAAGGGCAGTAATATGCCTAATGTTTACACTGAGCCTCGTTTACAACCATGTAAGACACTGTAGTTGATGCAGCATGATAGACACAAATGTCTTACTCAGTCAGTGGTCACCAGTCTGGACATATCGAGGGTACGTAGGGGTCAAGGATTGGGATAAAATCCTCTGTCATAATATACAGTCACCGGATATTTTAGTAGGCACACCGTGAGACTACTGAGTTCGATCCCACACTGTAGTCACAAAGGGGTGGACATGGTCAGCAAGAAAACTCAAGTATGGTATTTAAACGAGGCTCAGTTGGTGCTAAGGGGCCAAGAGCATATCCCCCACACCAGTTACACCACCAGATGCCTGTACTGTTGATACAAGACAAGGTGGATCCCTACCTTTATGCTGTTGATGTCAAATTGTGACTAAAAAAGTGGCCAGTGAGTGCGTGTAACCTATTTTAAAATATTATATTTAACATATTGTTCAATGATTTCCAGAAGCAAAAAAAAAAAACAACCCCAAAACTATTTCATTTTTTAACAATTGAGTATTTTTAGTTTAAACACCATGGTAAACTCTGATTATGTTTGCTGGTGCTTATATAAATGATCTGATTTTGTTTTAGCCTGAATCCCAAGTTAGGTTTGAATGTCGGCATTTAGAGCTGAAATAATTGGTCAGTTATCTGTTTAAATGAAGTTTTACTGCAGTTATTTTGGTAATAGATCGATTGTTACAGTTAGTCATTTTAATGTGAAACAGTGTTTATTTTAACTAAGCTGTTATTTAATTTAAAATGGGTGTATTTCAAATGTATACTTTAATTTCTACTGTACTCCATTTTTAACTGATAGATAATTAGCAGATTTATCATCAGTGAAAATCTTTCAAACAACAATACTGTGTGTTTGTCTCCCAGAGCGTCGACGAGGTCAGCTTGCTGCTCTATCCATAGCAGCCGTTGTCATCATTGTGGGAGTCCCTTTGTGGTGGCGAACAACTGAGACATACCGTGCCTGGTTACCTGTCAGTCAGATCAAAGATCTGGCTAAACTGCAGGTTTTTTAGTGTTTCCATTTATCTCTCATGCCTTGTAGTTGATTGATCTTCCTTGTGTAATACATTCTTATCTCTACGTTATTTCTTATTTTGCAGCTGCACTTGAGCGCTGATGTCGAGGTTGTGTTTGCACGCGGCACCGTCACGCCAGAACAGCAGAAAAAGGTCCCGTTGACGCAGACGCAGGATGAGGAACATACAGTGGATGGTGATTTGCTCATGCAGTTTATGATTCTGCGGTCACAGAATATGAAGCCTGCAAGGTCGTTTGACTCTCAAACTTTCTTTCCAGAGGACACAACATTGAGGTACAGGTATGAAACAAAGCACCGCACAGCTACAATCATGGAGGAAGATGCCCTGAAAAAGCCGACTGCTGCAGGTGAGCAGCAGCCTGTCAAATCCAACTTGTGGTACTTCAGATGTTGACATTTGACATTTTTTCTCAAAGAAAGCACAGCTGATAATCACGATAATTTTTCTGCTTTAGAAGCAGATCTGTCTCTGCACATGCTCAGTGAGAGTCCGTGCGGTTCTTTAGTTGTGTATGTGATCCCGGAGTCCTCTTCTTTGCTGCCTGAGGTAAAACTGAAGCTTTTTTATTGTATTTCATGAGTGTGATCACTCCATGCTAATTACTATTAGAAAAAAGGATAATGAAGAAAATATAATTTACTGTCACAGATTGTAAATAGAGTACCTTCTGCAGAGCTTGAAACACAATTAATTATTTGTTATATTCCAGGTAAGACAAAGATAATAAAGTATGCATTGCACCTTCATGCCTTTCAGGATGTGAATGTGTATATCGGTCAGCGAAGGACAGCCCTGGTGCGTATCAGCGCCCAGATGAGAGTGGGCAAGACACTAGAGCAATTGCTGGCTCAGTTGGAGCCCCAGATCAAGCAGGTGCTCCAAGTGATGTCTTTTAGCCACACTGACATCACTGTTGCACTCAGCGACAGAGTCCGTTTTAGACCTGGCAACAAAGAGAGCATTGCTGACAGCATGAGAGCCTTCAAATCTAGCCCAGGTTGGTAATTTGGCTCCAGGTTTAACTCTGAGAACACGTTTGTGTCTTTTCTTTGATTGTTCTTATCTTCCTGTCAGGTTATGAGATCACATTCAGTCTGCTAAACCCTGATCCAAAGTCACACCAGCTGCACTGGGACATTGAGGGTGCCGTGCAGACATACATCCAGCCTTTGCTTACAAAACTGTCCCCTCTGGCTAACTTTAGCATGGACTCTCAGGTGCTGTTAATGCACAGTCCCTATTATGACAAAGAAAAGATGCTCAATTATTGGAAGTTAAGGTTTACCTTTCCTTTTTTATAGACCTTGTACTACACCATGCTCGGAGTGACCCCACGCTTTGACAGCAGCTTCGAGGCTTACACGCTCAATGCTGACAGCCTTGCACATGTCATCAACCCGGTGGAGGCTAGACTTGGTAAAAGTCTGCTTTTTTAAATGATCATGGTTTAGCTTTTTCTGCTGTATTTAAATACAATATGTTTTAATTCTTTTTTTTTTTTTTGCGTTTGACTTCCAGGCTCTAATGCGGCATCTTCTAACCCTGTGTTAAATTTTCTGCTGTATGTCCCGGATATTCGTCATTCACCCCTTTACATCCACGATCACAGGAAACAGGAAGTCCCTTCCAATGCGTTTCACTCTCCACGGTGGGGTGGAATCATGGTAAGAAGAACGAAGAGCAACGCTGAGGGAGAGCTGCATGTTTATTTTGTTATGTTGGGTATTGTAACCTATATTTATCCATGTTTTTGCAGGTTTATAACGTGAATGGTTTCTATAGGTCGGAGACGGAGTTCCCTGTTCACGTCAACATTAACATGGCTAAAGTGATGGGAGTCTTCCTCACCCAGCTTCGGTAAGTGTTAACCCGCAGTGCGGCAGTCGTTTTCTTTCCTCTCGACACAAAGTAACCTTCATGTGCCGTGTCCTGTCAGGTTGTTGCTGGGCGTGCAGTCATTAAGCCCCCCACCTGGCTTCCTCGTGGCACCGTGTGGTAGCACAGGACTAGCTGACTGGGAGCTGGATCGCCTCATGTGGAGTCGTAGTGTGGAAAACATTGCAACAGCAACCACCACCATCACCTCTCTGGCGCAGTTGCTGGACCAGATAGGCAACATTGTTATCAATGACAACATTGCACAGCAGGTAAGGTGAAGGTGTTTTAGTAGTTATGCGTTTGCTCCATGTAGCAAAATTGTGCATGTGCGTAGATTTCTTAACACATCTTAACTTTGATTCTGGAGATTTATGTCATTGTTTTGGTTTCTCAGTTTAAATTTAAAACTGTCATATGTGACTTTATTTTGTTGTTAAATACTTTGTTATTGTCAGTTAATCAACAATAAACAAGCTACTTCCTGCTCATCACCTGAAGACAAAAATCCAAAATTCATCCTTCTTTTAATAATTGTATTATTGTACTAGCGACATAGTAGTGAGGACGCAAACTAAAGTTAGTTAGTAAGCTTCTACTCTGAGGGGCTTCTGGTTCATTTGCACTGGCAGGTAACAAAGATTGGCCAGAAGAGCATCTGTTTAATGTAGTACAATCAGATCCTAGCTGGGGGAAGTCAGGAACAACATCAGCAATCTCACTACATAAGCTGAAATTAGAAACATAAAAAACAAAATCAGAAACTATTTCTGTTGTCACAGCCAGCTCAAAAAGTAAAAAAAAACCCAAAAAGCTCAATTAATCTCAGTGACTGCAACATATAAAGAGGATGCCACACCAGAGTTTGAATTTGTCAGCAATACTTATTTTATTTAAACAGAATGAAGGTCTGGAGGCCTGGAAGACGGTAAGATAAACATGGAAGGAGTCCAGGCCAGCCACACAGGAGGCTGTGGGACCCAGAACCTCTCTCCCTAAACTAATAGAATAATAAAACCCATTCATGCATCTTCTGCCACTTATCCGTGTCCAGATCGCCATTGCAGCAGCCCGGGGAACACAGAGGCATACCCTCGGTCTCTCGGCCATCCAAGAAATGTAATCTCTACAGCATGTCTTGGGTTTGCCCTGGTGCATCCTCCCAGAAGGACAGGCCAGGAACAGGACATGCCCAGGAGGGATCCTAGTCAGATGGCTGAGCCACCTTGGCTGGCTCTTTGCAATGTGGAGGAGCAGCTCCTCTACTCTGAGCCCCTCCTAGATGACTGAAACCCTTGCCTGTCTCTAGGGAGAGGTCAGCCAACATTCGGAGAAAGCTCATTTATATTGCTTATATCCATGCTCTCATTCTTTTGAGTTAGTACCGAGAAGCTAGTGGACAAAGTTGCAGACCTGTCCCTCTGTCTGCTTCTGTCTGCATCTCACTCAACAAGAGCCCGATATACTGAAAAATCCCCCATTTGGGGCAGCAACTTGAGCTTAACCCTGACTGGGCACTCCACCTGGCATAGATCTGTGGTCTCAGACATAGAAGTGCTAGTTCTCATTCTTGCTGCATCACATGCAGCTGTGAACTGCTCCAAAGTGAACTGGAGGCGACCACCTGATGAACCACATCATATGCAAAAACCAAAGATGAGGACCTGAAGCCACAAAATTAGAAGCTTTTTGCCACTTGGGTGCACACCTAGAAATTCTGACTCTAAATTTTGTCAATGCCTCTTTTTTTTTTTAAAGAAAAGATACACAAAAAAATCGCCCTATGGAAAACCAAAAAATAACACTTTCATATCACACGAAGACTGCATATATGAACACAAAGACAAACCGAATGAACCCAAATAAAACAAAAGGCCATTTCAGTCTCGGTATCAGAGTGGTATCTTACGGCTAACAATTAGGTAGTCTCCTCTAATTTCATAATAATAACAATAATAATACATAACCTGTGATCTAATTTGCTAATATGCAGGTGTCCAGTGCTGTCACGTCCCTGCAGCTGGCCATGGCTGAGCTGGAGGTCGGAAACCTCGGCTTTGCTCTGCAGTACAGCAAAGAGGCCATCTTGGCTTCGGAGAAAGCATTCTTCGACCCTTCGCTCCTTCACCTGCTCTACTTTCCAGACGATCAGAAGTTTGCTATCTACATACCACTCTTCTTGCCCATGTGCGTGCCTATTCTGCTCTCAATGCTGAAAATAGTGTCGGAGGCCAGGCAGAGACGCAGAGAAAAGCAAGCCAAAAAGGAATAAGAGGCACTCAAGCAGGAGAAGAAGAACAAAGAAACTGTATGAACAAACCATTTCGTTAGTGGCCTGAAAAGGCTCATGTGAACCATTGTGGTTTGGGGTTTACAACTCCTATTGTTTTGTACAAGGATTTATGCCTGATGTACTGAGTGATTGCAGCGACTGTTTGACACTGCATGGCTGAAAGCTTCAGTTTATTTATTTTATTTCTCATGTTATTAAGAAATAAAAACTAAAGTTCCGTCTTTTGTTGTTGCACAATACCTAATGGGCTGGTACAATGGGCTGGGCGCCTGAGCAATCAGAGCACATTTACCAATTATACAGTTGTTCATACACTCGGTATTTATACCTAAACGCCTTCTAACATTAACACGTTCACTCACACTCTAATCAATTGGGTTTAGGATCTTCCTCGAGGATTTATAGATCAATCCACTGAGCTTCAGACTGGTAGATAACCCTACCATCTGAACAGCTGTGGCTTATGGAACGCCAGGACTGCCATAATGAATTAATTAAATACACCATTAAATAATTAATTAAATGTGGCAATAATTAATTAAAATTGGAATTAATTAATTAAATAAATAGTTATGACACATGTAATTAATTAATTATTGACACATTTAATTAATTATTTATGTATTTCACTTTTTAATTAATTATTGACACATTTAATTAATTATTTAATGATATATTTATTTATTTCATTTTGGCAGTCCTGGCGCCTGGCTCTCATCATGAAATAATTTTATCTGTCAGCCTCACCCATCAAACTCAGGAGGCGGGGTTAACGCTGCCCATGCAGCTTCTCTAACATTTGATTGGTTGCCGTGCAAAGTAAGTCAAAACAGGTCGATCCTAGATAATCGATTGCTTGTGTAGACTTGGGGCAGCCAGGTATCCCAGAATGCAGATCAAATCACAGGCAGCAATGGTGGTGGTGTAGTTTTAAAATACCCCGTTTTTCTGTCACCAGCTACACTTTTAACAGTGTTTTAGCCGCGAATGTCGCGCCGTATGTCTGGTCAGGTTGTCAACATAGAACATGTTTGCAAAAGTGCTCAGATGTTTTCAGAGATTTCACTAGCTCTGCTAACAATTAGCATGCAGA
This sequence comes from Maylandia zebra, assembly GCF_041146795.1. Taxonomy (NCBI): domain Eukaryota; kingdom Metazoa; phylum Chordata; class Actinopteri; order Cichliformes; family Cichlidae; genus Maylandia; species Maylandia zebra. Next base: position 15,636,209 of record NC_135176.1, on the reverse strand, counting down.
GTGCACCGAGGGGGTTACGTTAACCGGTTTGTTTACATATTCCACTCTCCGTGTTCCACATGTTGCATTCGCAGATTCTCATTTTCACCGAACGATCGTCTCTTTCCGCCTGGTCTTGTGTCTCTGTGCTTCGGTAACATAAAGAACGAGCTGACATTTTTCTCACGAAACCAGCGATCAGCTCAACAGACCCTCAGTTTACCTGCATGCATCCTCCTCCTCATCTGTCAGCTGTTTAACACCTGCTGCTAATTCAAGAAACACGCCTAGTTACCTGGTGATAGTCACAGTTTAACTGGGCAGCCGGTGCTCGATATAACGCAATGTCAGCGCATTTTTCTGCACAAGATAAGTAAATATAGTGTTTTCCCCGAGCGCAGAGCTGCTGGAGCTTGTTTCCTTACAGAGCACTTTATAGGCGAACAGCTTCATCGGCGGCTGATGTCCAATCACCGGCACACAGCTTTCAAACCTCAGCTGAGTTTTAGCTCTCAGTGGTTAAACGCTGGACTTCATTCACTCAGGTTCTGTCTGTCGGGTCACGTTTACTTCGCTGTTTTATTTACAACTGAGCAAATCGGTTTGGCTGAGGTTAAAGTTACGTTTCATAACTGCATAGTTTCACAGACGTTTAATGGTTCACTGGCACATGTGTTAGACTGAACTATCATCTAAATATCATCTGTTTTTTAATAGTTATTCAACTGTATTCTAAGCACCAGCTGTCTGTTAGAATGTGATTTTTTTCTCTCTCTCTGTTGGCAGAGGTATAAAAATGCGCAGGAAAATCTGACGTGCATGGCAAACTTCAGCGACGATATTTAGGGAGGAATAAACACACATCAAACATAAATGAACCATTTGCCTGTCTCCATAATTGAGAGCATTTTCTCTTCTTACGTCAACACTCTCTCTCTCTCCTTTTTTTTTTTTTTTTTTTTTTTTTTTTGCTTTTTCGGTCATGTTATGTTTACCTGGCAAAGGCTTGTTACAAACTATGAAACACATCGTGCAGACTTCTGGATGTTAGAAGAAAACTAATACTGCTCATGAATGAGACTAAAGGCAGGAAGGTGTCCTTTAAAACATGTTAATAGGACCTCCCTATTTATATCATAGTTTATGATATAGCACGTGTATTTCAGTAATAGCCTGCTGAGGCCACTATACGTGCTGGCCTCATATCAAATGTGAAGGCAGACTGAGTCTATGTTTGACGTTTTTTATATCTAATCTTCCTTTTCAAACATTTAAACAGCAGCGAGTCTGCAGCTGAGGGAATACAAACTCCGAAATCATCGAAACACTTTTGCAAAGAGGCTGTATCTTGACAAACCGACCAGACACATGAAGATTAAACCACTACATTCTCGGCTAAAAAAATATTAAAACGGTATTTGGTGACACACAAACAGGGTTTTTCAAAGCTCAGTTCTGTTAGCTTCCACATGCCGGTTGTTGTGTGCTAGAAACAATGGCCACCAGGCCAAAGCAATGGTTTTGACTCGATCAGCGTTAACCCCGCCCCCTGAGTTTGATGGGTGAGGCTGACAGATAAAATTATTTCATGATGAGAGCCAGGCGCCAGGACTGCCAAAATGAAATAAATAAATATATCATTAAATAATTAATTAAATGTGTCAATAATTAATTAAAATGTGAAATACACAAATAATTAATTAATTAAATGTGTCAATAATTAATTAAAATGTGAAATACATAAATAATTAATTAAATGTGTCAATAATTAATTAATTACATGTGTCATAACTATTTATTTAATTAATTAATTCCAATTTTAATTAATTATTGACACATTTAATTAATTATTTAATGGTGTATTTAATTAATTCATTATGGCAGTTCTGGCGTTCCATAGTGGCTCAGGTTACGGGTTACGCTTTAAACTGTAACCCCACTCTCCGATAGGTGGCGGTATACGCCTTTTAAAGCTAGACGTACCCTGTGAAGAAGAATCCGTTATCGGTAGCTTCTGCTTGCAACTTTTAGCCCTTGCTTATCTCGCTGTTTGAATTCCGCTTCGAAGTGTTTCAATTTTTATTAAGGTGTAGCTTAAACCGAATCTCTAACGCGTAGTTCGTACATGCCGCTTACTATCTAGGCGCCACTCTAGTCATTTTTTTACCAAAAGTTGATCTATTAGCCGGCTTGCTAACTTCCCTCGCGTTGCGCCATCATGTCTGGCGGTCTTATTCGAGGACCCGCGGGGAGTAACGACTGTCGGATATATGTGGGAAATCTCCCTCCCGACATACGTTCAAAAGACGTGGAAGACTTATTTTACAAGTACGGAAGTATTCGTGATATAGATCTGAAGAACCGAAGAGGAGGACCACCGTTTGCTTTCGTGCAGTTCGACGACCCGAGGTGAGCCGCATTGTCCCGCCGCCACGTCTGCCTGTTATCTCCACAGTTAGCCAGCTACACCCAAATAAGGGGACACAACGTGCGAGTTGACGGGATATAACCTGTAGCAAGAATTTGGTTTAGGAGAAGGTTTGAGTCGAGTAATTGGAGCTCTTTTTGGATTGTCGTGAAATGTGTTGTTGAGGCCTGCAGGAGGCCACGTTAATTGGCGGTTTACCCCGTTAAGTACCTGTGAATGTGCTTGCAAATGGGCTACTACCAAACCACTTTTTAGCTGATGGGTAATGATCAAGATACCAATTAAACGATTTAACAAACTATCTATCATCTATAAGTCCACTATAAGAGGCTAATTTCCTCCCCATTTTTAAATGGTCTATGACAAAGACTGAGATGCGAGTAAAACTGCATGTTTGTTTGCATTATTGGTATTAGATTATTCATTTCACTGTTCGATTTCACAGGGATGCTGAAGATGCTGTTTATGGGCGTGATGGATATGACTACGATGGCTACCGTCTGCGTGTGGAGTTCCCTAGAAGTGGAAGAGGAGGAGGTGGTGGTGGTGGTGGTGCTGGAGGAGGGGGAGGAGGAGGAGGGGGAATGGGACCCCCAAGGGGAAGGTATGGTCCCCCATCCCGACGCTCGGAGAACAGGGTGGTTGTCTCAGGTGAGTGGTGTATTTTTCTATCTGAAGGTTGTGGTCTCTAGTTTAAAAGTGTGTAGTTGTATGTGTAAAGCTTACAAAACTTTTGTTGTTATTTACTTGTTAGGCCTTCCCCCCAGCGGGAGCTGGCAGGACCTGAAGGATCACATGCGGGAAGCAGGTGATGTATGTTATGCTGATGTGTTCCGTGATGGCACTGGTGTGGTGGAGTTTGTACGCAAAGAAGACATGACCTACGCCGTCCGTAAACTGGACAACACAAAGTTTCGCTCCCATGAGGTATGTAAATCCTCACATTGTCAGACTCTCTTAACTCATTCACTGCCATTGACGTCTATAGCCGTCAATGGCAGTGAATGAGTCAATGGGTTTAACTCATTCACTGCCAATGGCTGGCAGTGAATGAGTTAATAAGGACTAACTTGAAAAGCTTAGTCTTAAGAAGACGAAAAAAAGGTGACAACTGGACTTCTTTAGGCTTGCAAAGAGGTTTCACCTTTAATCAAACGGAAAACAAATAGTTACAGATATTTATGGTGTGTTCCTGAATAAGTCAGAATTTCTGTTTTCCAGTCAGAAATTTAATCTGGAGCACCCCCTGAACTTGGATGTGCCACTTGTAAAGTCAGACGAGACCCAGGAACTAAATAATTCATAGGCAGCATACCTTGACAACAAAATGTAGCATTAACCCACCTTGGCTCATGTGCTGACTCACATGATCAGTAATGGGTCAATGATACTTGGAGCCGCTGCCAAAGGGAACAAATGCTGCTACACTTTAATTACCCGGGACTCTCCACCATTTGTTTTATATCATTTATTGATCTCACAAGGGAAATTGTTTTGTTACAGTGGCAGGATAAAGAATAAAAATTAGCCTGTTACAGAAAGACAGTTAGTTACAGTTTCACAGAAAATGTCAGGAATGTCGGCCTGAGGGAGAACTAACTCTTTTACCTCAGAATTGTGGAGTGGGTGAGATGGATTGTCCAAGATGGAGAGCAATTTGAGCGTCCTCCAAATTCTGGCCAATCATCGTTCCAACCTTGTGAATCAGTTGGCACTGATGCTTTTTCTTGCTCCTTATTGCTACCACAGATGGGTAGGAGACCTTCAGGATCACTTAGAACTGAAGGAGCCTGTTGGCTGCAAAGTGAAACGTCTTTGCAAACCTAAAGAAGTCTTGATGCCTTTTTTTTTTTTTTTTTTTTTTCTTCCTCCTTTATCTCCAATCTCTTAAAGCTGTTAAGACTACCATTACCCAGATGACTGAGAGCCAACACAGACATTGAAAAGCTTACTTAAACATTGTAAGGAATGTGACAGTTAATTTGCAGTAAGTAAAGCAAAATGCTCAACTGTAAAGATTTCCTGGTGATAAGAATCAATAATTGGCTTATCTGTTTTATATTAACAGAAACGATCTTACTGAATGATGAATTGGCTGATTATGAATGCAATTTAAAATTCTGATGTGTGGATTGGGGTTGTTGTGCAGCAGTATGTCTGTTTATTTATGACTAATACATCAACCAGGAAAAAATGTGGTTAGCTATTTCTGTATGTGGGTTTCATATAACAGGAAAAGGAATGGTCGGTGATGTGTGCTCATGTTTGTGTTCAGGGTGAGACGGCTTATATCCGTGTGAAGATGGACGGCCCTCGGAGCCCCAGCTACGGTCGCTCTCGCTCTCGTAGCCGCAGTCGAAGCAGGAGCAAGAGTGGATCACGCAGCTACTCCCCACGCCGCAACAGAGGATCTCCCCGATATTCTCCCCGCCGCTCTCGCTCCCGCTCCCGGTCCCATTCCCGCTCTCGCTCCCGCTCTCGCACCTAGGCAAGCCTGACCTAAGAGCCAGAGTGGAAATCTTCACATTACTCAACGAATCCTGTGTATTCATCAAGGATCATCTCGTGTGTCACCTATGTATGCTGTCATGGTGTGTGCTTCCTTCCCTAACCGACACCAACCCACCTGCAGTTTTATTTTCCATTCTAATTTTTGCAGACCAGTTGAGCGTGCACATGACCGAGTTTTGCTCCATTATTTCTTCTCTTCTCTCAAAACGTGTTCTGCTTCTGCTGTGTCATCTCTAATTCATCTGTGTACCTCTCTTCTCCTGATTGTCCTGGTTGAGTGTTGAATGTTTTTTGCTTCATTTGCAAAGATTCTTTTTTTTTTTTTTTTTTTTTTTTTTTTTTTTTTACTTCCTTCAGGCGAAATACTGCTGTCTTTTTGACCTTCTTGTGTTTCTCTGTTCAGAGTTCAGAGGAACAGGATAGGATGGGAACAGAGGAAACAGTTCATATTAGGATAAACAGGAGGAGGAGGAGTCAAATGTGGCACCAATGGTATGATGGCTGTGCCTTGTCAACTGTGAAATTATAAGGCTGTTCATTTTTTCTTTTTTCAAAAAGCATAAATCTGACAATAGGGCCCAGTTTGAATGTTTTCAGTAGTTAAGTTTTTTTTTTTTTTTTTTGGTTTTTTTTTGGGGGGGGGGTTTGGTGCTTTTTATCATCCTTTATCATACAAAGTAAATCTTTGTATTTTGGGCTTGATTATAGATGGTTTTCTCCTTTTTTCTCAAAGTAAACTCCCTGGTAGCTGCATTTATTTACATTACTTCAAGCATTTTCCTGAAGGTGTGATTCTAACTCGCCTCCTTCTCTTTGGTTCTGCTGGTATTCTGAAGGTTTGGACTGGGCTCATTGTCTCACCATTCCGGAGCTGGATCAGGATTCAGGATCAGTTTAGGATTAGGCTTCAGGATGGATACATGGAGCAGGATCATAGGAGCGTTTTTACCGGGAGAAGATCCCGACCCCCTGGCCCTGTCCACATAAACCCATCAAACCGGAACCATTGTAGTGCGATATTCAGAGAAAATTGGCTTTCGAATTTTCCAAAATTTCCCTTTTTGTGTGGGACCTCACAGACAGACTTACTGGCTACACAGTGCCGCACCGTTTATTTTTATTTTTTAAATAATTAAAAAGAAGAGAAAAGCATGGATCAAATCCAGGAGGAGGGCTGGGAGGTGCAGGATGGATCCACACGCGTAAGGAGTGGTAAATAGTGGAAAACCGTTACCAGTGGAGGAGGGAGGGAGGGGTGAAGAGGGAAGTCTGGGAGGAGACAAGGGATCGTAACTTTAATGTGGTTTGTATCTTTTTTTCTTTTCTTTTGTTTTTCTTTTTGGTCCAGTTTTTTTTTTTTTTTTCTAGCGGTGGCTGACTTCTGGTTTTCTTACACATGATCTCGATTATCTCAAAGCTTTATTCTCTTTTAATAAAACGTTCTACAACATTAGATGAACTGACTTTTTTCTTTCACTGCATTAAAAATGGTGTGTACAGAGTATTTGAACATATTCCTCTAGGTGGCTGCTGTTAATTTCATTGTCTTAAAAATCTCATAGCTTAGCAGGAGCACTGTTTGCCAAGGTGCTACCTCTTTCAGATCTTTCAGTCCCGCACTCTACACTTCTTTGTCTCTTATGATGAAGCCAGATTTGCCTCATTCTTCTTCCTCTTGCCTGGTCCACTTTGACGTCTCCACAATGGATCATCTGCCTCCATCTCACCCTGTCCTCTATGACATCAGTCCTCTGTATATCCTACACTACATCCATGAATCTTCTCTGAGGTCTTCTTTTACTCCTGCCTGGCAACTCCATCTTCATTTGTCTAGTATAATAATGGATTGCATTTATATAGCGCTTTTCTAGGCACCCAAAGCGCTTCACAATTCAGTCACTGAATGGCGAGGTTGCCATATCGTGCCCTCGGCCCCTCTGGCCAATACCAGTAGGTGGTAGGGTAAAGTGTCTTGCCCAAGGACACAACAACCAGGACAGAGCTGGGGATCGAACTGGCAACCTTCCGGTTACAGATAAGCTTCTCAACCCCCTGAACTACAATCGTCCCACTATGCATCCTCTGCACATGTCCAAACCATCTCTGCCTTGTCTCCCTAACTTTGTCTTCAAATTAAGCCGTCCCTCTGATCTACTACTTTCTAATTTTGTCCATTCTGGTAATTTTCAATGACATTCTTAACTTCAACTTTGCCACCTCCATCTTTGCCTTCTGTCTTCTTTGCTTGTGCTGTCTCTTGTTAGTGTTAGGAGGCAGTGAGAGAAGAAAAGATTAACATCTTCCCCCACTCTTCTGTCATCTTCAGGCACATTATTGTGCAACAGCTCTGGAGGCAGTTGTTGGTAATCTGGTCTTGGACAGATTTTATGCCAAATGGCTTTCCTGACAGAACTCTTCCCGTTTGTCCAGGTCTGAGAGTGGGGTTAACGATATTCATTATTATTCAATAACTTCCTCAGGTGTTGGTTTACTTAAGTAGTTGAGCCTCAGGGTCATTTATAGCAACTGGGTTCGTATTCAGCTTCAGTCTTTCCTGCTTTCTTGTCTCATCATCACATACCTATTTAAATAAAGGCATTTCTTTAAAAGAAAAAAAATGCAAGTATTTGATTGTGTCTGTGCCAGCACGTTTAAACTGTGATGGCTGAAAATCTAGTGGGTGCTGAAACACGACTTGTATAAATACTAGAACTATTTTGTCTCTCGCTCTCTTATCTAAGATCACGTTTTGTCTCGCACTTGTAGAAGCGGTCTGCCGCTTTATTACGTGTGCGTGTGACGTACGCTGTCCCTGGTCTCCATTCAGTAGCGTCATGATGGTCTTCCTCAGTATTGGCACTCATGTCACCAGTCCAGTCAAACTGTGAGCACATATTTTGTTTTTACAGATAAAAGCTGTGTCTTTATTTATCTATTTTCCCCCTAACTGCTTGTTCGGGCCGCAGACGTTTAACTGTCACCCTAGCTCGCTGCTAGCGCTAGCACGCTAGGACGTGTTTTATAAATACGGAATCATTCGCGATATTGACCTGAAAAACCGGAGAGGAGGTCCGCCGTTTGCCTTCGTAGAATTTGAGGACCCGAGGTGGGCTGCAGTGCCACATTTTAACTCATGTTTACACCGAAATATCAGAACAGACTTTAAAGGTGATTTTAACGCCAAAGAGATTCATGTTAATGCCCACACTTTAGAATTGTACTTCAGAATAAGCATGTATATTGAAATGGTTGTCATTGTTAATTTGGGTGACAATTGTAGGTAATTGTGCTTAAAAATGTTTTGTTTTTTATTTGTATTTATCACTTTTGGGGCAATGTATGTGTATGGAGTCAACAAAATATCCACAAAAAACACTTTAAAACTATATATTGTATCATTATCTCTTCTAAGAAAACAGACAGTTTTAGGTATAAATGAGACAACAAAACCCCCTCCCAATAAATAAATAAATAAGCAATTAGTTTTTACAAGTATTTTAAGGATATAAAAGCTGAGGGGCAATGCTCTACACCAGGGGGACATTTGAACCCTCCCCCCCCCCTGTAGATTTGCCCCTGGTGTTAATAAGATAATATTGGTTTTAAATTATAAGCTCAGTTTTTTTATGAAATCTTATTTCTACCACTAAGGAGGAAGAAACAAAGAGTTTTGACATATGCCATTCATAAGTCAAAACTCCAACTTAATACCTCAAAATGTCCTTATTCTTTTTCAGTTTCTGGTATTATTTCTCCAAAATATGAGTTAGAAAGTGGCAGAAATGAGTTTCCATAGATTTTAACCAACTAGTTTCACAGGTTCCGGATACAGACTGCTGGGTTTCAGATGTTTTCATTTTATTGGCTCTGTATTATGCCATAGTGACCAGATATTTGTAATATGGTCATCTCAGGTACACAGGTCTACTCCCACCTGTATTATCCAGAGATGTTTTCAAAGGTCTGCACAAAGACCCTATTATATAGATTATAATAAACAGATTAATTTGAACAGTAAACCTTGCAAAGCCTTTTAAAGTAGTATCCCTGGCACTTGCTTCACAAAGTTTGACCAAATTAAACTATTTATCTTCAAAATGATTTACAGGAGAGTTGTTCTTTGAACTTATCAGTAGAAAAATAAACATCTGTAACTAGAATTTAGCTAAAACAGTTAAATAATTTTTTTAATTAAGTAAACACTATATTAAAAGTAAAATAAAGCAATTATGAAGTAAGATGAGCAAGATATCTTGAAACCTCATTGAAAACGTCCCTGTAAGTCCCCCTGATATTTCCCATTTGTATTTAATGAAATCCTTCATACCACTGGAAGTAGGCAGTCAGCTCTATTTCCAGCTTTTCTGTAAAAGTGTGTGTTTCAATTAAAAAATGATTGAACAGACAGAACATAGTTTGCTGTTTCAGCACCATGGAGAGTGACACTGGGACTGATGGGGTCTGAGTGTTTTAATAAAGAAATGACGTTTCTCTAAAAACACTTCCCATGTCTAATTAATGTGCACTGTGATTTATTTACACAGCTGTATTGGTCTCTCCATGTAAGAAGTGTCCTCAGAAAATTATGCCAATTTTAGATAATGTTGTAAAAGTAAATTAAGACCAATGTTGCAATTTTATTTTGGGTGAAGCAATATTTTTAATGCCTTCGGTTATTTATGGGTTTAATATAAAACACAGATGTGCTTTGCAAGTCTGAAAAGTGAAAGCAATTAAATCTGCATTCTATTTGATTGCCAACTAGGGGGCAATAACTGCAGTTTCAAAATACTTGGGTTCCTATGTAAATCTACGGGAAACTGGCTTTCTTACTTAACCTTTCTAAGCAATTTTTTGCTGAGTTTATGGGTTCAGTCACTCATTTGGGGTAATACCGAATTTAAAAAATTGAGTCACGGTTTTAAATCTTTCTCATACTAAGTTTCACAAAGGTAATGCTCATTGGCTAACCACTTAAGCATGTGGTTTCACAAAGAGAAGCTTCTTTCCTCACATCCTATTTCAAAGCACCAGCTTGACTGCGCAAAAATCCCCACCTCCAAGCTTTTTAACCCAGACTTCAGAAGCCAGTAGGTGGCAACACATTTTATACTGTCTGTGGTTGCATACTGTTTTGTCCTTACCATTTTTTTATCATTGAGGGTAAACTGGACAACAAGACTACTCTAATTCGTCTGCACTACAAATGAGATAATGAAAACAGACCATCAAATTGCCTCTCTGAATCTTAAGAAAAAGTTGTATGCTTGTTGTTAGATTGGCTCAGTTTTACGTTAACACATTAAAGTGATATGTTGAGTCTTCAGTAGTCCAAAAGTCAAAAGTCGGTACCCTCTGTCATGTTCCGAGGAGTGCGTGAGTGTCAGTATCACTCTTCAGGGATGCAGAGGATGCTGTTTATGGACGTGATGGTTACGACTATGATGGCTACCGTCTGCGTGTTGAATTCCCTTGAAGTGGAGGTGGAAGGGGAGGTGGTGGCAGAGCTTTAGGAGCCCCAAGGGGACGGTATGGTCCCCTGTCACGGCGCTCCGAGTACAGGGTTATAGTCTCAGGTAGGCGCGTGCATCTTGTCACCTCGCATCTTATTACCTCCCCACCTTAATGTGTTACATTTCCTATAACATCCCTATTCTTCACGTCAGGCCTTCCCCCCAGCGGGAGTTGGCAGGACCTGAAGGATCACATGCGGGAGGCAGGTGATGTATGTTATGCTGACGTGTACCGTGATGGCACTGGCGTGGTGGAGTTTGTACGCAAGGAAGACATGACCTACGCCATCCGTAAATTGGATAACACCAAGTTTTGCTCCCATGAGGTAGGTTAGAGTCGCTGCAATGAATAGCTCTGGGAGTAAATTTTAGGATTTAAATTTTCCAAGGTAAGTCCTGATACAAAATTTCGAGCAGGGAGAGTGAGGAAAATGGTGAAATTCTACATTAATGACACTAATCAGATGGTGTACAATGTTAAGACCATTTTTAATTTCTTTCGTGGAGATTCTTTGTAAGAGGGCAGCAATCTTTTCCAAATGTTTTTAACCACAATTAATGTAATCAAGCAGCTCTTTTGCCATTCCCGCTCTTCTGTTTGTATGTTCAGGGTGAGACGCCCTACATTCGCATAAAGATGGACGGCCCTCGCAGCCCCAGCTACGGTTGCTCACGTTCTCGTAGCCATAGTCGAAGCCGGAGCAACAGCGGGTCACGCAGCTACTCCCCACATCGCAGCAGAGGATCTCCTCACTACTCTCCCCGACGCTCCCGCTCTCGCTCTCGCACCTAGACGCCCCTCCTATGACATAAACCACCAGCTCATCCCACCAGCTCGTCTCAGAGTGGAGACGACAGACTTCACAGAACAGATCTCCATGGACCATTTGCTGTGTTAACTGTTTCCTGCATCTCTTGTGTGTTTCTTTTCCCCCAGATTTCTGTTGCGGGATTTATTTTGCTTTAGACCAGCTGAATTTTCCTGGTTTATGTATGTCCCCTTTACTTATATCCTTTTCTCACCCTTTTCACGCACAATGATCTAAACCTTTTTCCTGCAAACTTGTCCCTTCCTATGTGTGTACTCCTCCTCTTCCAGTTCCAACCTGTGTGTGGATTGTATGCTTTGTGTTTTGGTTTTTATACTGGGGTTGTTATGGATGTATATATATTAATATACATATATTTGTTACCAGCATTGCTTATAAAATTGTATTTTGACCCTTTCCCGTGTTTCTCTGTTCAGAGTTCAGAGGAGCAGGATAGGATGGGAACAGAGGAGACTGTTCATATTAGGATAAGCAGGAGGAGGAGTCAGATATGGCACCAATGGCTGTGGTCTCTATATCTGAAATCTGCATAAGATAAGGCTTTAGTCCATTTTAGCCATAAATATATGCTTGAACATAGCTGATTACTGTAATGAGATGTTTGTGGTTGTAGTAAAGGTTTTGTTTGTTGCATGCTCACATTCTAAAGTTCATACCGGCAAGGTTAGACAAGCCCCTAAAGTCCAGTGATTCTTCTCAGTAGTCCCTGCAGATTTTTCTAAAACATTATAAAGTCCTGTGATGGTTCTGTCCCTGGTAGCTGTATTTGTTGACATTTCTTTAAGCATTTTCCTGAAGGTGTGATTCTAACTTGCCTCCTTCTCTTTGGTTCTGCTGGTATTCTGAAGGTCTGGACTGGGCTCATTGTCTCCCCATTCCGGAGCCGGATTAGGATTAGGCTTCAGGATGGATACATGGAGCAGGAGCATGGGAGCAATTTACCGGGAGAGGATCCCCACCCCTGACCCTGTCCACATAACCCCATCAAAGTGGAAACATTTTGTAGAAATATTCAAACTTTAAATTGGCCTTCAAACAGCAGAAAGAAAATTTCTTTCCACACGGGAAGGCTTCCTGATGAGAATTATTTTTCTTTTTTAAATTAACATGATCAAAGCTTGGTGTAATCCAGGAGGAGGGCTGGGAGGTGCAGGATGGATCCACGCACATAAGGAGAGTGGTAAAGCTAAACATGAACACACTTACGGAGGGTGGGGAGACTGGGAGGTTACAGGAGAATGTGACTTTATGTATGTCACATTTCTCTTAGGTCAGCGCTTTTCTGCAGAAGATGCATATTCATTAGGATAAATATAATCTCCAGTACATTGAAAAGCTTCAATAAAAAATCAGTTTACAGTTTCCTGTTTTCCTGTTTTTCTTTTTTGTACAATTTCTGCAGATTTATCAGATTACACAGTACGTCTACAAGTTTCTGACATATTTCTGGCCTGATATTTGACTGCTCTTCTGTTGGTTGGTTTCTGGCATGGACTCAGCTTTTAAGCATATCCCACAAATTTTCACTGAGGTTGAGGTCATGACTTTGGAAGGCTATTCCAGAAAATTAATGTTAGCCTGTTTTCACGTGTATTTGCGTTCATTTTTTTGTTGAAGCATCCAGTTGGGTCCAAGTTCCAAACATCTAGCTCTTAATTTGAGGTGAAGTTAAAGAATCTGGAGGTAGCCCTCTTTCGTTATGATTCCATCCACTTTGTGCAGTGTACCAGTACCAGTGGCAGCTAAACAACCCCAGAACATGATGCTACCATCACTATGGTTGGCCATACCGTGTCATACCGTGGGGTATGTTCACGGGGTATGAAGGATCTCCAGGCATTTGGTTTGTTCATGGCTGGAAATTTCAGTCAAGCTTGACATCTCAGTTAATGGTGACAGTGGACAGTGACCCTGCAGGGTCACCATGGTGTTCCAGCAGTTCCAGTTAATGGCCTGCTTGAGCCTTGGAGGTTCCCTTGAACGTACTAACCAATTTCAGTGACAGTTTGGGTCTTCTTCCAGACACTGGAAAAGTGGTGACACATCTGAATGACTTGTACTTATGTACTTTGAACTCATGATCTTGGAGCCTGCAGTTGTTTAGAAATCACTCCAAGAGACCTTCTCAACTTGTGTAGATCTACAATCCTCTTCCTTAGATCTTCACCGAAGAGTTCCTTGGACTTTCCCATTGGACTTCCCCATTGGTCAATCCACCAACTGCTGTCAAATAAATACTTTATGTGTTGGCAAAGAAACTACCATTTATAGTCAATTGTGACAATCAATGAGAAGTTAATAGGTCTTATCAAGTTAAAAAAACACTGTAGAACTTTCAGCACAACTTAAATGATTTAAGCGAGTGTGTGCACAAAATTGACTCTCTGTGGATTATAGAGAATCCAAAATAATTCCAACTTGTTTCTTTAAAATCATTAAAGATGTATGCTGTAAAATCACTACACTGTGGAAAAAGAACAGTTCAAAGAAATCATTAACACACAAAAGGACTGTGATGTTTATGCTTGTGATAAGTGAAAGTAAACTTCTGGGCACATTTGCAATGCCTCAGTTTAGGGTCTTGGTTATCTACACTACCTTTCTGAAAGAGGGTAGAAATGGACACCAAATAAAATTACAGTCATACCAGCATGAATAAATAAGGATGATTATGAGTCATGCAATGGGAGCCCAAGAATAAAACATATGAAGTTGAAAATGATCATAACGGGTATAATTTAATGTTACTGTGAGGTACTGAGGACTGTGGAAAAGGGAGAAAAAAGAGAAAAAGCAAACCAGGACAATTTGAACCTGTGTTTGTTATATGATTTGAAAAAACTAAAATCTTGTTCATAACTATTTTATTAGTTATGAATGTGCATATTTTGGGCCCGAGGGGGGTTGCACATCAATCACCTGGATCAATGGGGCAAGTTGGGGGAGGGAACGGGTGAAACGTTGCATTCTGGGTGGAAATAAGATGCGGGGTGCTGTCCGCAAGTAAAACCACGCCATTGGCAGGGTGGAGGCTTCGCTCGAGCCAATCACGTGGTGAATGTGAAGTGGAGGGCGTTCCGCACGGGGGCACACTTCCTTGCATAAATAAAGGAAAAACCTGCGCGGTCCCTTCATCGCACTCCGTTGCACGTTAAGACTTTCTTGAAAGACGGTAAGAGTAAAATGCACGTTTGGTTCTAACCTTTGCTGCGAATTGTCACAGTGAGCAGGTCAGCGCGAGGGTTGAGGTTTCTGTACCCCGCGTGCTCATCCACGCTCTCAGGCTCTTACCTTACTTGCTGCACATTATTTGCAAACCTGGTAATCGGAGCACTTACACCGTTGTTGGGTTAAATTAGCGATACTGCGTGTTGCAATGGTTAAACTGGGCTATTCGAGCAACATTTACCAAATAATGATGCCAGCGACGCATGGCTTCTATTTCTTGTGATCCTAACATAAAGGGCCCTTTATGTTAATGTCTTAAATTACACGAGGGACCTCAATAAAAGGGACGCCTATCTCCATCAGCTGTTTTGGATAGTGTCCTGGTTTCATTTAGCTCTCACTTGCAAATCATGTAAATCATCTATTCAAAATGAAAGTAAATAAAAGGCACCCCTGCAGCCAGTGACCGCTTCCTTAGGCACATTGTGTGATAACAGTGATGTCATGAGAAGGTAAGAGCTGAGCGGACACGGTAAAGATTGCTTTGTCTCCTGCAGTCAGAAAGCCAACATGGGTGACAAGAAGGCTGTGATCAAGAACGCAGACATGTCTGATGAAATGCAGCAGGATGCAGTGGACTGTGCCATGCAGGCCATGGAGAAGTATAACATTGAGAAGGATATCGCCGCCTATGTCAAAAAGGTATGTTGCTGTTGCTTCAAAGTAAAATGAGTAGCGCAAACTTGTTGCATGCATTTTTGCCAAGAAGATGCTAACTTGTGTCTTCCCCTGCAGGAGTTTGACAAGAAGTACAACCCCACATGGCACTGCATTGTTGGGAGGAACTTTGGCAGCTATGTGACACATGAGACGAAGCATTTCATCTACTTCTACCTGGGTCAAGTGGCTATTCTGCTGTTCAAGTCTGGCTGAGACGTGGGCTCCTAAACTATTTCAGCATTTCTTCTCCCATTTGCTACATGACTACCTCCTAATTTCTTGCCGTCTTCAGCCTGTTATTATTTTTGTCTCCTGCAACACTACCAACAGTGGCTGGTGCTTTGAGCTTGTGTAATGCCTGGACTGGTGATGTGTCATTCATAGAAAATGCCAATATAAAATGACTTATGGTGACAGCACTCAGTCAGCCTCTGCACTTCTAACAGACTCATTGTGGCTCATGACTTCCCAGTAATTTGCTGTGTTGTGGTGGCACAGACTTTGTATGTTAGTTCACATGACTGTATAATTTATTTTCATTGAATTAAAATGAGCAACAGCCTTTTTTGTTATCCTTTTGATTTTCACTGACAAACCATGCTGAGACTGTTGCTTACATGAAATAAAGGATGCAAAATACTGAGATTTTAAGGGTTTTGTACATGCCTAAACATTCCTGTTGACACTTGTAGTGTTGTTGTAGATCTTTGGGAATGTAATTCAGTGAGTAGTCATTGTGATATTTTCATCATATTGACCAGAAAAAACTTTGACGACAGTAAATTGGTTCAAAATGCTTTGTGTGCTTTAAATTCATTTCACTTCCATGAGCTATTAATGGCTTGGCACCCTGTTGGGCTGTCGAGCACTTTATCTCCCGTGTATTCTGAAGCATTGTGATGCATCTAAACTTTAGGTGCTCTGACATAACTGCAAATAGGCAGATATAGAGTACCTCTTGTTTGGAAATGCAGAAATTTTTTTTTGTGCATTTACAATGCGGTGTGTAAGGCAAAAACCGAATTTGTACAGTTTCAAATGATCTTAAAAGCTAGTATTTGGTATGAACACCTTTATTCAACACTTAAGTTCTTGTGTAATGTGGTGTACTGCAGCCTTTTCTCACCGTTTGCTTTCCTGTGAAAAAAAATTACAGTAAAGTTAAGCACAGTTTTAGAAAAAATAAATGGCAAATCAAACTACGTGGAAGCTAATGTCTGCCAGTGAAATAAAGTTGACTACGCATGCAGGCAAAAGTTTACTTTAACTAATTCAAAATTTTGAGTTGCCTAATGTGAAATTTTCTGCTTTTGGATAGCAGAAAAAATAAAAAATTAATTATTTTATTGTATTTTTTCAGTGGAAGAAACAAGCCTCCATACATACGTAAAGATATTACACATAAAAAACACACAGAAACATTGGAAAACAGTTTTTGGCAGACAATCACTTTTTGGCACAACAGCGGTAAACGCTGTAAAATGGATAGTTTTGTTTTTCTGGTTTTCACCGCAGGGGGGCGGTAATGAGCTGAACTCTTGGATATGATGCTTTAAAGAAAGCCCAATAACCACCGAGGAGATAGTAGAAGTAATGGCGGCTCAGAGCGGGTTGTCACACCCGGCTCTTGTCCGCGGTGGTGTGTCTGTTTTCCCCCCGGTGCCTCTGTCCGCTGAGGCCGCTCCGTTCACTCCCATGGAGCCGTCCGGTTGGGGGCCCGGCTCACAGTCGGAGGCCGAGAAACTGTTTTCCAACTGCGCCATAAAACTGAGAGCCCTGCGAGCAGACTCGGTCCAACTCAAAGAGGAGCTCAACCTGCTCTTTGACCAACTCTTGTCCGAAAACTACAACAGGACCTTCGAGCCCGCTGTCAACATCCGTCCAGAGGTACGGACACTCGCTTTGGACCTGTAGTCTGTTTTCAGCGACACAAACTCTATAAAAGTCTGCCGCCTCTGTATTTAGAAGCAGAGCTGGGATGAATAAACACTGAAATAGCCATAAACCCACGCACTTCAGAGCCCCGAGGATAACCATATAACCAATAAGAGACTAGCTCTAAACTAAACCAACAACTGTGACATCAGCATTTTGTTTCTTTTCTGTATTGGTGTATTATTTCCATTTCAGGACGTGTGTTCTCTGCTGAAACATGCCAGCTGTCTTGTGCCCCTGACTCAGGAGCATCTAGTCATCAAACTCTGCCAGGTTGTCCATCATCTGCTCAACCAGCTGAAGGTAACAGGTCATGCTTGTGCCACATGTACACTTATGTATTGTTAGGACTGCTTTTGTCGCATTTACACTATATGGACAAAAGTACTGAGTTGTCACTGAACTGAGGTGTTTCGTTCAGTCTCGTTGCCACAGATGAACAAAATCGGTGAAGTCGAGTGTGGTACTATAACAGGATGACCGATGCCAACTAAGTGGTATTATTGCGAAGTGGAAGCAATAAATCAATAACCACAGACATCCAGACCTCAATAGGCATTAAAACCATATATAGAGAGCTTCGTGGCATGGTTTCTATGGCCAAGCAGCTTTGCATCACCAAATATCGGACAGCAGTGGGCCATCTATAAAGTTTGTTTGGTCTGGGTTGATGGTTCCAGTAAAGGCATATCTTAATGCTTTAGGGAAACTGTGCCAACTTGGGTCTGCCCCAGTGCACAAAGCAAGCTCCTTAAAGATGTGCTAGGATTAGTTTGATGCGGAAGAATATGCCAAACTGATCCAACCGTCAAACACCTTTTGGGATGAACTAGAACAGAGATTCCAGCATCAGCATCAGGCTTCATAAATGCTCTTCTGGATGAGAGGACGAAATTTACAAGCCTGTAGAGGATTCTCTTAGTGGAAACTCTTATATCACGACAACCAACTCCATACTAACAGAATGGGATGTCATAAAAGCTTGTGTAGTTGTTGGGATATACTGCACTTACAGCCACATTTGTCTTTTATTTTTAAGGTAATAATGTATGAGCACACGCTGGATGTACTGGTGAACTATACTGCAGGTGCACTGAAAGTATGCAGTACGTGGACCCACACAGACGTCCTCCTGGCACTCTCCACTGTAGTCTATGGGAATGGACCTCAGTGCCACCAGGTAGATATTTAGTGCACTTTCCGAAAAGTGTGCCCTAACTGTTGACTATTTACGTCAAGATTTTTTTTGTATATATATTTGTAGCACCTCAGCGACTTACTGGGTGAAGAGGGATTCCTCCTGCAGTATAGTTCTCCATCTCAGTCAAACATGGAGTTGCGCCGCGTTGCTCTTACCTGCATGGCCAACATCTGTCTCAGGTACTGCTACAACATGCTTGAGCCAGTAGCCATTTTTATCTGTGTAAACTGCAGGCTATATGAAAGCCTGGATGTAGTGTCTATAATCTGATTTCTGAAGAGCTGCTTCGAATCTGGAACTCGAATGAGACGCAGTGCCAGTTTCTCCATCTTTAAGCTTGTATTTGTCGCTCTAATCGTCTGCATCTGTCCCTGCAGGATACCTGGTCAGCCGCCTTTGGATGATCAGTACAGAAGTGTGTGCTTCCAAGCCTTCCTGAAAACGCTGCAGTCAACCAAACCTCCCGACACTGATGAGCTCTTCTACTGCATGGTACTGGATACTCAACAACAAACATTTAAACGAGAAACAGATTAATTCAATCCTGCTTATATAAAATTGTGTAATCTGCGCAGGTGATCCAAGCAGCTCTAAAGGGACTTCAGTGTTGTCTCTCAGGTGGGAAGTGGAAATTTGGTGGAGGGGAGGAGCTCGGGTCTGTACTGGCTGCACTTAAGGTGTAAAATCTCACCACATGTGCACAGTTATTATTAATTGATTAATTTTTGTTGAGTTGAGTATTAATATGGAGTCCTGCTCATGTATTCTGCAGCGACTCATGTTCCAGGGGGCTCCAGGTGTGATTGTGGAGTGGCCGGCTGTACTTTATCCAGCACCTTTACCGCAGTACGAGAGTCTCTCCGCAGCAAAAACTGCAGAATCACCAAAATCATTAGAGCCACCAAAGGATGTCGCTGTGCCAGGAAAAGCTTCAGGGGTAAGAAGAGTGTTGATACCAGCAATGGCCATATTTAAAAACACTGAGGAAACTCTGATTTTTAATTGAATGTATTTCTCTCTCCAAAGAGTAAAAAGAGGAAATCTAAAGGTAAGGGAAAGAAGACGAAAACTGAGGAGAGCAGAGGGGATGAACGAGAGGAAGGAGATGCAGAGACTGTGCCTGCACTTCTGAAAGGCAGGGCGGAGGAAAAACAGCCTGCCTCATTTCTCTACCCGTCCTGGAAACTAAACAGTTCTGATTCTGAATTTTCCGACCTAGAGGGCAACGCACAGAGCAAATTAAGGTACAGAAAGACCCTTAATTAAATATTTTTCTCCCATGCATGTGTATCTTTTAAAAGTATCAATAGATGTTTTTAATTTTTTTTTTTTTTTTTTTTTTTACTGTTTACACTCTTTCAGAGTGAACCACGGTCGTGTGCGTCAGGGGGCGCTGCACTGTTTGTTAGTTGTGGTGAAAGCAGTAGAGAAGAGAACTCTGTACGGTTACTGGTCTTCCTTCATCCCCGACTCTCCCATCGGGGGATCACCGCCTCTTACTCTCGTCACAATTATTCTGAAGGACCTCTCTCCAAAGGTACAACACACGCACACATACACTGTGCAGTTCTGGACCGATACGATTGTAACATCTCTCTCTTGACCCCCCTTCCAGGTGAGGTTGTGTGCACTTCAGGTGTTGTCAGCCATGCTGGATAGCTCCCGGCAGTTCCTGGCTGTGGCTGAAGATACGGCGTCTCCTCGAACATCTTACACCCCTTTCTCCTTCACGCTGGCGACTGCTATCAGAGAGCTGCACCGCACCCTCAGTCTGGCTCTGCTGGCCGAGACCTCCCCTCAGACTCTCACACAGGTCATAAAGGTACGATTATTTGCTCTCCACGAACACTTTTTATCTTTCATCTCTTTCTCTTTTGGGTTACAGCTACTGTCAATATTTCTTTGTTGAACTTTAATATAAACCCGGATGTTACAGACTATAGCATAATGATTTTTTTTTCTTTGCTGTAAAAACTCATTAGGTAAACATAATTAAATTTAAACTCCATTTAATTTCAGCGGAATTACACCCTCAGTCTCATAAAGTATGACGAAAACTGATAACTTAATGAATCCATTAGGGTTTAATTACATTTATTTCATTACATGCGATATGTTCAGGTTCCAGTAATGAAATGCGCTATAATGCAAAAGTAAACAAGTATGCTAAGTGATTTTTATAGTGTTAAAAAGTTCTGAAAAGACTCTGGAATAGTCTTTAAAAGTTGCGCTTTTCAAATTCGGACATAAAAATAGAATTAAGAATAAGTCTGGGCAGTATTAGTGTTGTTGTTGTTTTTCAGTATTGAAGCGAAAAATAAACAGAATTTGTTGTGACAATTAGCAGTTTAGCTAGATGGTTGCATATTGCCTGCTAACACTTTGAATAACTTCACATACCTTTACTGTGTAAGGTCACATGTTTGCAGTCTGTGTGTGCATATAAATAAGAGGATTAGTCACTGTTTGTCTTTTTTGTGGTGTTTATCAGGATGTAAATTACAATATGAGTTTCATGTGAAATGAGCTGAGAGAGTGCTGAATTCTGACATGCATCTTTGTTATCCACACTGTAAATATCCGTCTGCTCCGTCTGTTAGTGTCTGGCCTACTTGGTAGCCAACGCTCCCTATCACCGCCTCAGACCTGGCCTGCTCACTCAGCTCTGGAAGCAGATTCGTCCGTATGTGCGCCACAGAGGTCTGTATGTTGTCGGCACGCTGAAATAACTGCCAATAGGATGTAAGACACTGAAGTCTGTTACCGTCCACACAACTATCTGTCCTTCTTTAGATGTGAATGTGCGTGTGTCAGTCCTGACACTTTATGGCGCTCTGGTGACCACGCAGGCTCCTCTCCCTGAGGTGCAGCTGCTCCTCCAGCAGCCAGATCACAGCAGCAGCATGGGTGTGTTCACGCCACAGGACTCGGGCCTCAGCTGGAGACAAAGAGACGGGGTGTCCTCACCCTCTCGTACACCAGTCAAACATTCCCAGCGGAGCTCTAGCACACACTCCCCACACATTCCTCACACACCAGGGGAAGAGGACAGCCGGCGACTGTGGCTGCTGCAGCTCTGTGTGACACTAGTGACTCAACCCAGAGAGGACCAATCAGACAGCGAAGGAGTGGGAGGGGGTGCTGCTTTAGAGCCACCTCCTGTTCGACTTGAAGCTCTGCAGGTGAGCAATAATGAGCCAGACAGGAAGTTCCAAACAGGCATTTCTAAAGTCTGAAGATGTTTTTAATCTCTTGTGTTTCAGGTCTTGTCTCACCTGGTGCGTGGCTACTTCCCTCTAACTCAACACTACCTGTGTGAGATTGGGCAAGTGAGCGCACGCTGTCTTGGGGAGACGGACACCTCCATACAGCTGCACGGAGCAAAAGTAATGCCCTCTATATAATATAGTAGTATGAATTGAATACTGATCCTGCAACAGTACACAATAAAACAAGTATCAGATATTTAGAAATAACATCTGTCTTTTATTTAGTTGCTAGAGGAGTTTGGTTCGGGAATAATTCAACAGTACAGAGCAGAAAACAACGTGCCTGAGAGCTCAAGGGTCCCCATAAGCCAGGTAAATGCAGATCATTTCTACACAGTGCATTACACACAGCATACGATTACAGAGGTTTAAACAAATGCACTTCGTTCTTTTTGGACAAATCCTCATTCGCCTGTTTCAAAGATGGATTCAGCAAATTTAGGGTTAAAATCTAAGTGTAAGTGCTATTCTTAATATCCATATGTAACAGACAGGTTTAAAGTATATATTTATGTAACGTTTTAGAGCATTTAAGCAAACTTTTCTCAGACTTTGACACTAATGTCATGTTTTCTGTCCTCACACACTGATGTGCATTTCTAAGAGATTGTAAAATAATTTTTCAGAAGTGTAAAACCTGAGTTCAAAGAGCCCAGAGATCTTAGATGGAAAATCTCTTTGTAATTATAAAGATAACCACAGTTTCCTGAAATACTTATACTTACAGGGGTAGGAGCATGATTTCATATGAGCTACAGGTCGAGCACAGACTGAGAGTTAAGCTGCTGCCACTGAGGTACAGATAATTTCTGTGCAGGCTTTAGCAACAGTAAAAGGAGGCATTAAGAACAGGTTATATTTTAAAAAAAAAATCTCTCTAATCCACATTAATGTGTGGTAATTTAATCAATGTGTGTACAATACAGGTGGTGCAGTTTTGGTCAGAAGTGTTGAGCGGCCCGTTAAACCGAGCGCTGCAGAATGAGCAACATCCCACGCTGCAGGCGAGCGCCTGTGACACGCTCTCCTCCATTCTGCCGCAGGCCTTTGCACAGCTGCCTGTGAGTTATCCCCTTTTATTGGACTTGTTTTTCTGCACTAGTGCTGCCGAGCTTCACGGCGCTGTATGTGTACTGTTGTTTTTAAGGACAAGACCCAGCTGATGTGCATCACTGTGCTGCTGGGACTCACCTATATTGAAAACTACCTGGTGAAGACGGCAGCCGTCAGGGCTTTGGGGATCTACGTACTGTTCCCCTGCTTGAGAGAGGTAGGTGTGCTGATCACCAGCTATGACCACAATTTACAATTTAAATCAGATATTTTGAATCCAAGATATGTAAACCTCTGGAAAAAAATAGAACAATTATGTTCTTCTTTTCAGGATGTCATGTTTGTGGCTGATACTGCAAACACTATCCTAGCTGCGCTCGATGATCGATCTACAAATGTGCGTGCCAAGGCTGCCTGGTCCCTTGGGAACCTCACAGACACTCTTATTGTTAATATGTAAGACAGCATGGATGTACCACACATATAATCTCAGAACAGACTGAAATCATATTAAAAGGGTAGAATAAAATATACCGAATGCCTATAAACAGTTGATCTTGTTTCTCTTTAACCAGGGAGAGTGTAGGTGTGGACTTCCAGGAAGAGTTATCAGACATGTTGCTGCTCAAGATGCTGCAGGCAGCCACGCGAGCAGCAGCAGACAAAGACAGGGTGCGAGCAGCTACGCTTTCACACTCACACAAACATGCAGGTTATTTTAAAACGCCCCCGAATTCATCTGTTAGATCTTGTAGAGTGTACTTACGTCCTCCCTCGATCCCTACCAGGTGAAGTCTAATGCAGTGCGCGCTCTCGGGAATCTGCTTCATTTCCTGCGGCAGAGTCAGATGACCAGGCCCGCGTTCCAGCAGCCACTGGAAGATGCAGTGCGTGCTCTGGTTAAAACGGTCCAATCAGAGGCTACGATGAAGGTCAGATGGAACGCCTGTTATGCTTTGGGAAATGCTTTCAGAAACCCTGCCTTGCCGCTAGGTAAGTGTTTAACCACAGGGCTGTAAAAGCATCATACATTGTCAGTGTTATGCATTACATTTGAAGGAGGCTGCTGTGCAAAATGTCTCCAGCAGTGATTCATTTGGATTTCAGTTTTTTTGAAAAGCTGCTCATGTCCATCTCTTCATCAGACTCAGCTGCCTGGTCTCACGAAGCGTTCTCTGCGCTCTGCCATGTTGTTACTTCCTGTAAGAACTTTAAAGTGCGGATCAAATCTGCCGCTGCCCTTGCAGTTCCCGCCCACCGCGGCTGCTATGGAGACACAGAGCGGTTCACCCGTGTGTGGTGCTCCCTCGCAACAGCCCTTGAGAACAGCGAAGACACCAACGACTTCTTGGAGTACCGCTACAGCGCCAGCCTGCGACACACACTCTCTCAGGCTCTCTTACACCTGCTCAGCGTAAGCCAGTCACAGGACATGCTCGGGCTCGGCACGTCACTGGCCAGCGAGGAGGGGACGGGCATCAGAGAGCATTTGATGAAGTACCTCCGAGCAGAGGAAGGAGGAGGAGAGGAGGCAGAGAAGGATATAAGGGGGGAAAGTTTGCACCCTCGGGAGAGAATTGGAAGTGTGGAGCAGATTTTGATCAGGATAAAGGGGTTAAAGGTGGAAGGGGAGGAGGAGAGGGGTAAGGAGATGGTGAGTCATTTCCTGGAGGATTTAATAAAGATTTGTGAAGAGACTTGGGAAAACACCCAAACTAACAGAGAGGTGACTGAAAGCAAAGCGGATCATGTATGAACTGCTGGGCAGTGATTTATGACTGATAATGTTGAACATCTGTTCAAAGATATTTGAAATCTGAAAAAATACAAATATTTTCAGGAAGAAAAAGAATAAATTGAATCCTATGTATTGATCTCATGCATTTATACCACTTTGGTCATTCTTAGTTAGAGGATGATTGTGTCTTTTTAATTTTACTAATATGATTAAAGATTTTTAAGTGTAAGCATGTACTTCCCTGCAGTCTGGATTTGTTAAACTATAAAAACGTTCTTTTGAAACATGTTGCCAAGAAATGTACTGAACTGAAGCCTTCAGTTGATCCAAAATGCTCCGGAGAGGGAGGGAGGGAGAGCACATTTCTCCCATATTGGCTTCTCTTCACTGGCTCCCTGTTAAATCCAGATTCAAATTTAGAGTTCTTCTCCTCACATACTAGGTCTTAAATAATCGGGCCCATTTTACAGACCTATAATGCTCCAATAGAGCGCTTAGTTCTGAGAATGCAGGCTTACTTGTGGTTCTTAGGATATTTAAAAGTAGAATGGGAGGCAGTCTTCAGCTTTCAGGCCCCTCTTCTGTGGAACCAGCTCCCAGTTTGGATTCAGGAGACAGGCATCCTCTCTGCTTTTAAGATTCGGGCTGGATCAGGCTGCTGGGGGATTTACCATGATGCACTAAGCATTTCTTCTTTACACTGTATATTTAATTATTAATCTGGCTCTCTTCCATAGTGTACTTTTTGTTTTGTCTCCCTGCCCCTCACCCCCAGCCTGTTGCAGCAGATGGCTGCCCTTTCCTGAGCCTGATTCTGCTGGAGGTTTCTTACTGTTAAAAGGGAGCTTTTCCTACTGTTGCCAAGTGCTTACTCATCGGGGCATCCTTTGAGAGCTTACCATTTGATACCTTAAAATTTAAAGTGTATAAAAAAATTGTGATTTGATGTTACATAAAAAAAAAAAAAAAAAAAAATTGCTACTTTGGGTCACTATCCAACCTTAAAGGTTGCTACTGCAAAAATCAGAATGTATGAGATACGCTCTACTCTAAAGTTTCATCAAATACAGTCCTGTGCAGAAGTGTTAGTTTTTAGTCCACTTCAAGATATCAGGAGAGCATCTTTATTATAGTCCTCAGAATGAGTGGCAGTTGCTTTGAACAGCTGTTCACAACACCATGGAAGTAAAACAGTAAAGTTAGTACTTTCAGATTGTTGAATCATGTTCATCTGTTAGTGTCACTTTCACAGGTCACGTGGTTGACCTGTGATTGTATGATTATGAATTGTAACAAATAAAGAAAATCCTTGAAGAAGCAACTCTTACACAATTTTCTTCTAAATCGGCCAGAATTTGGATAATATGGTTTATATATATATATACACACACACACACACGAGAATAATTAGTGTAAAGTTGCCTCACTCGCTGTAACACTCACAGCCCCCAATAGGGGGCGCGAGAGGTGGATGATCCGGATGTTGATTAGTGATGCCTGATCGGGGCACACCACGCTGTTGTAGAAATGGACGCGTTCGAGTTGTTTCGGAAACTCGGAGTTGGGGCTAGATTTGACCTGAAGAGGTTTGGTCAGGACGCCGCTCGGTTTAAGGTAAGCTTTATAGTGTAGCTGATGACGTACTGGATGAAAACAGTTCATGCTGCTGTTAACGAATCGCTATGGTTTAATGCATTTTAGCTAACCTCGAGTTTTGCTGTCCTGCTTGTGTAGGAGTATAACGTTTTAGGCAAGTTGTTGTGCTTAATACATGTATTTGAAGAATTGTACAACCGTAACACTCACACATACATGTACACACACGCTTGTGTATCGTTTTATTTTGTAGCCCGTGAGGAGTCACTCAGAAGAAGCTTCTCCCGATCCTCTCTCTGCGATTGATTATTTTGCCACTGCCAATGGAGCCCAGAGCTGGACCCAGGCACAGGAGGAAGAGGAGGGCAGGGAAGAATATGAGGGAAGTGAAGACGGAGATTCCGACATAGGAGGCAAAAGAAAGCGCAAAGAGGAGGAGAGAGAAGTGAGGACCAAAAAGAAGAAGAAAAAGACCAAAAGCAACCAAGCGGAGGTGAAAGGTAAAGAAGTTGTAGTAGTAAAGGTTGCAGTTTTAAAGTGTTCACTATGGAAACCTTGTTATTACAAAAATTTCGAGTGACGTTTAGAATGAACATGATCTAGCTGTTCACTCCTGTTTGATGTCTTCTGTCTGGCTGAAGCTGGCGGTGAACTGCTGAAAGAGACGCAGGGAACTGGCATCACCTGGACCTCTTCTTTGGACAGAAAGATCCAAAACCTGCCGAGTGATGGGAAGGAGAAATCTTCGTTGAAGAGGCTGAAGCATCTTCATCAGGAAAAGGTCCTTACTGGGCTACATTTTATAGCACAAAGAAGTAAAATAAAGAGATTCTGATACATTTTAAAACTTCTTCTTAGTGGTGAAATGCTGTGCAGAACTACTGCTGTCCCCCTATCCGCCATCGAAAAAGGTATTTCTCTTTCATTCTAGGTCAATCGTATTCGCGCCCAAAACCGCATAAATGTGCACGGCTGTGACATACCTGACCCTGTGTGCACATTCGAGGAGCTGCTGTCCGAGTATCGCCTCAACCCGCGTGTCCTTCAGAACCTCAGAGACGCCGGGCTCAGTTCCCCAACGCCGATACAGATGCAGGCGATGCCCCTCATGATGCATGTAAGCACGCATGCTCGTCCTCATTTCTTTGATTTGGGATTAGTGCACAGACGGTGATTTTTCTGAGGGTTTCACTCTTGGTTTGGTTTGTCTGTCAGGGTCGGGAGCTGCTGGCCTGCGCTCCCACGGGATCTGGGAAGACTTTGGCTTTCTGCCTCCCACTGCTCGCTCAGCTGCAGCAGCCAGCCAATCAGGGCTTCAGAGGTGTGATCATCTCCCCAACCAGAGAGCTGGCCAGCCAGGTATGCACCATAAATTAGAAAGTGATCTGTTTAAAAAGTAAGGAGGCCTTTCCTGATGTGAACAACAGCAGCTGGTGATAGATAAAGGATGATAAGTGACTGACTTCCTGTGTTTTCAGCAGTATTTGGTCATTGTTGTTGAATTGTGTTCAGACCTACAGAGAGCTGCTCCGTCTGTCAGAGGGAGTCGGGTTTAGAGTTCACATCATAGACAAAGCGTCACTAGCGGCTAAGAAATACGGACCACAGTCAAACAAAAAATACGGTAAGAGATCGTTGGTTCATAGGGGAAGAAAAATAAGTAAATCTCACTGGCTTTTAACTCCTGACGTTTCTGTGTGCAGATATACTCGTCAGTACTCCAAACAGACTCATCTTCCTTCTCAAGCAGGATCCTCCAGCTGTCGATCTCAGCAGGTGACATTTGATCTGCTCAAATCTGATGGTTTTTGTGTGTCGTACCCACTCTATTTGTCTCTTTATTACTTAAAAAAAAATAAAAAAGAAGACAGATCGATGATGTTTTGGGTGTTGCTTTTCAGTGTGGAGTGGCTGATTGTTGATGAGTCCGATAAGCTGTTTGAAGACGGCAAGACGGGCTTCAGAGAGCAGCTGGCCACCATTTTTCTGGCCTGCTCCGGTCCAAAGGTGCGCAGGGCTTTCTTCAGCGCCACTTGCACGGCAGATGTAGAACAGTGGTGCCGCCTGAACCTCGACAACCTGGTTTCTGTAAACATCGGGCACAGGTACGGCTCTAGCTGAAGAACTGCTTACTGCAGCAAATTCATGCCTTCTTTTTTTGTCACAATAGAAACATGGGTGTTTCATCTTTTTTAGAAATACAGCTGTGGATACAGTAGATCAGCAGCTGCTGTTTGTCGGGACAGAGAATGGCAAGCTTGTGGCAATGAGGGATATCATCAAAAAAGTAAGGAGCTTACTTGATTTCAAATAGAACAGATTTATTAGTGGTTATTGCATAAACACCCGTTTAAATCATTTCTAATTTCTGATTATTTTATCTTACAAGCTAAGATAAAATAAAAGAGTCCTCTTTTCTGTGTTTCAGGGCTTCCTGCCGCCCATGCTGGTGTTTGTTCAGACTATAGAAAGGGCACGGGAGCTTTTCCATGAGCTGGTGTATGAAGGCATCAACGTGGATGTAATCCACGCAGACCGCACACAGCAGCAGGTACATCAACACACCTACCACTCCTGTCATTTATTTCCATTTCAGTTTATTTATTGAGTGCTCTCGTCCTCATCGTTTGCTCCTATGTGTCAGAGAGACAACGTGGTGAACAGTTTCCGCTCCGGGAAGATTTGGGTGTTGATCTGCACCGCTCTGCTCGCCAGAGGAATCGACTTCAAAGGCGTAAACCTCGTACTCAACTACGACTTCCCTACCAGCGCTGTGGAGTACATCCATCGCATTGGTTGGTTTGGACAGTGATCCACAAATAATCAGCCTGATGTTTCCACTTTGTCTTTGACGCGTATCACACTCTGTGTCTGTCAGGTCGTACTGGGAGAGCTGGACATCAGGGGAAGGCCGTCACCTTCTTCACAGAGAATGACAAACCTCTGTTGCGCAGGTAGGAAAAGAGCAAACTGAGTTAGTTTTTTTTTTCTTCATTCAAACCCATATCCAGCTGTTAACACACAATTTAAAAGGATTTTCTGGATTTTCCATGGACCATCCTATTTGGTTCTTGGTCTCTATCGTTGGTGTTGCTTTTTTTAATAAAATAATTTCACTGCAGCACAATGATTGCAAGTTTAGGTCACTTCTTGCCATTAATTTATTTTTAAAGCACCTTGAATTTAAATACTGAGCCTGTAGTTTTTCCTTTTTTTCCCCTATGCTTCTCTTTAACAGCATTGCTAATGTTATAAAACAAGCGGGCTGTCCTGTACCAGACTACATGGTTGGTTTCAAGAAAATACACAGGTAAGAAAGCTCCATGATTGCCTGCACATTTACAGAAATGTTTCCTTTGATTTAATGCTTAATTGCTCCCTGTTGAGTTTTGGTAAGAGCGGTCTGGTCGTTATCTTTTTGTTTAGCAAAGTAAAGCGGAGACTTGAGAAGAAACCTCCCAAGAGAAGCACCATTTGCACAACTCCTCGCTTCTTAATGAAGACCAAAGGCAAAGATCAGAAAAAAGGAAACAAGCGAGCAGCGAGAGGAGAGCAGAAAGGAGAAAACGGAGCTCAAACAACATCACACCAGGAGAAAGAGGAAAAGAAGACAAAAGGACAGGGGCTGAAGAAAGGAAATAAAACACAGAAAGAAGGAAAAGAAAAACACAAGAAAGTGTCTCAGAAAACAACAACAGACACTTCAGGAACCAAGTTACAAAGGTGGGGAAGGACTTTCATGGACATTTATCCAGTCCAATAAACTACAAACTGCAATCTTATCAAACTCTGTTATGTAAAAAAAACAAAAACAAAACCCATACATATATGATAAATGACTCTGTACACAACATAAACCAATTTCCTTAGCATACCATTAAAGTGAAAATCTGTGAAAAGTTGAAAGTAGGAAACATTATTGTCAAATATATCACAGAGGCCTGTATGGAGCCAGAAATTGAACCCACTTGAATAAAAATATTTCTAATATTCATTCTTTCTTCTTCAACAGGAAAAAGGGGAAGAAAACTAAGCTGAAGGCAGACTAGAGGAGTGCGATGCAGATGGACTGATGAGAAGATGCATTTGCAGTCTGATTTATTGCCAACCTTTACATTTCTGCTTTGTAATATGAGAGTATAAAATAAACTTTTATATGTGTATAAACTTTTTTTGGCATTTTATTACATTTGTTCACCTGACTGAACAGAATTTTGTATATTTGTTAATAAAGATGATGACTGTGAAAGTACATTAAATAGCAACTGGGTATTTTTGATTAGAAATAAACTATAAACTGTAAGTTATTGTACTCTTGAGGGCCAGCTATAACAGACGGTGCCCTAAAATGTACCATTTCTGTTCAACCCTTCACCAGACTTTTTTTTAGTGTTCGATTAATACTTTAAGGGTAACTTAAAAAAAAATGGGTATTCATACACACAGATATAATAACTGTTATTAAATCAGGCGAAATTTCTTTATAAATATAAATGTCTTTATATATAAAATTTGAAATATATTTCTTGCCAGTCCAAACTGTTGAAACCTAACTGAAACCTATTTTCCTTCAATAATTACACATACAGCACTGTAACAACAGTCTGGTGCTTAAAGAGAGGGGAGATATGTTTATCTAATTACATAATTATTTTTTCATGAATTTATATAAAGAAAGAAAAGATTATTGTAATAAATTTGAGAGTCATGCAAACAAAGTATTTTCGGAGCAACTTTTCATCAATGTGATAGCAAAAAAGCAAATTTCCGAACTATCGCGATACATTTGCTATGAGATCTCGCCCATGCAATATACCGCAGGAAACCCCGTTCAGTCTTCCTTTCTCAACATGGCACCGAAGGTGAAGAAGGAAGGTTCGTGAATCTACCAGTTTTGAATGAATAAATCGTATATTTTAGTTGACTTGGTGCCTCTATTTATACCGTATGTGTACGGTATAAAGGAATATAGTGAAATTGTTTTGTTTGAGCTCAAGTTATTGCTGTCAGAGCTGTAAATATGTGGATATCTCAAGAGTGTGGGTCCGGCATGTAGACTGTAACGTGATGCTGGCTAAGCTAAGCTAAATCAAGCCGCTGTTGATGAAATCGCATGTGTTTACAGTTACATTTATCTAATGTTTTCTTGTTAAGTTGTCTCTTATGGACACGGCTTAGCTAGTTCATCTCATTATGGCTTCATTAACTCAGATATGTCTGCGGATTAGGTGTTTTAGCTCATGTTAGCAATGGCCTGAGCAGGCTTTAAAACGTTGCATTAGCAGCGCGTGAGAGCATCTCTAAATTTCTTTGATGTTATTGAAAATTTGACTGTTGAAGTTTTAGCTGTTGTAGTCAGCGATACTTCCTGTAACGTAAAAAACCCTGAGAGCGTGTTGGTGTGCTAGTAATCTGCCTTCTGGGTGTTAATACTGTGTGGACGGCAGATATGGTTGTGTGCATACTGAGCAGTAAGAAGTAAACTCCCATGTCTTTTAAGCACATGTATCTTAAGATCATGATTCAATGCAAGTACTGTCTAACTTTGAAATAGCTGTGAGGCAGATCCATTCAGCTTCATTTGTATATAATGCTTGTTTTAGTATTTGTGTCAGTGTAAATGTGGCTTTCACTGGATCAGCTACAAATCATTACAGTATTCAGTAGATGACCTGCTGTGTACATTGTATGTGGTATGTGGGCCACAGGTTGACTTGACAGTGCTGTGATATTTTCCAAAGTGTTCTTTGCCATATTGACAAAGCCTAGAATAATGAACCACTGTCTAATAGTGGTAACTTTCTTTTCTCCCAATCATAGCTGTCCCTGCCAAGACTGAGGCCAAGTCAAAGGCTCTGAAGGCCAAGAAGGCTGTGCTGAAAGGCGTACACAGCCACAGGAAGAAGAAAGTCAGGACTTCTCCCACCTTCCGTCGCCCTAAAACCCTCCGTCTCCGCAGACAGCCCAAATATCCCCGCAAGAGTGCTCCTCGCAGGAACAAGTGAGTTACAAACAGTTCACGCAGGTCACAAACATGGACCTTGGTGCACATGATGGTAATAGCGATCAAAGCATGAAAAAGCATGATTCCAGTTTTTTTAAACTTCTGATGCACCAATCTTAAATTTTTTATAACATGTTTGTAGTGAGCAATAGTTAATAAGCAGTTAACCTTTAATTATATTGTAGAGACTTTGAAATTAAGTGAGGACCTCTGACCAAAGAACTTATGCATTTTATTTTATAGGTTGGATCACTATGCCATCATCAAGTTCCCCTTGACAACAGAGTCTGCTATGAAGAAAATTGAAGATAACAACACACTTGTGTTCATTGTGGATGTCAAGGCCAACAAACATCAGATCAAGCACGCTGTCAAGAAGCTGTACGACATTGACGTCGCCAAAGTCAACACACTCATCAGGTAGAAATCCTCACACAGGCTGAGCCGAAAGCCAACTTCATACAGACCTTTTCAGTCCTTTACACTTTCCCATGAAGGAAGCATTGACTTCATATATACTCATCATACGCTGTGCAAGTATCTGGATAAATATGACATTTAAGTGGATGTGCTGAAAACAAGACAAACCAACACATCAGGATATTACAGGAAGATTTCCAACCGATGTTATTGTGGAGGGGGTCATGGGACCCTTTTTTACCCATTAATTTTGTATAGCATTGAAATGACTGTGTGTGTGTGTGTGTGTGTGTGTGTGTGTGTGTGTGTGTGTGTGTGTGTGTGTGTATAATTTGTTTTAGCCTTCTGGTAAATGATTTGCCTGATATCTGTCCATCTATGTCCCAGTAATGAATTTGAATTTGCCACATCTGACAGCCAATAACAGCCAATTTGGTGCACATGATGGTAATAGCGATCAAAGTATGAAAAAGCATGATTCCAGTTTTTTAAACTTCTGATGCACCAATCTAAAAACAAAAAACATTCTAAACATGTTTGTAGTGAGCAGTAGTGAATAAACATGCCTTTATGTGCAGGCCTGATGGTGAGAAGAAGGCGTACGTCCGTCTCGCACCTGATTACGATGCGTTGGATGTTGCAAACAAGGTGAGCCTTTATTCCGCTGTTGACTTTCTGAAGCCATATCAGTCATGTGCATGTGATGTAAACTTTATATTTGCTCTGAATGTCTGTGATGCATTCAAAGGAACCACTGATGCAAAACAGTGCAGATACAGATGTGACGACTCTGTTGATGAACATTGTGTAATTAATATCCTTTTTTATTTTATTTGCAGATTGGCATCATCTAAACAGCAGTCGAAGAGACTTGTGGAATAAAAATAAATATTTGTATAAACAAGCTCTTCAGTCATCTTGTGTGTTTTTTGGAGTGTAATTTACACCTTTGACAAACACTTGAGTTATTGTAATTATGATTCAGTTAAGCTGTGGAAATACTGCTCCATCCTGAAAGTGAAATGCATGCACATTTCTCCAGCATAGGAAATAATCAGTGCTTATCTAAGCACTTACATTTAATTATCAACCTGTGAGCGATTGGCTGTGATCCCTTTTTTATGCCAACACTTACATTTGATAGCAGTTTCTAATTTTAGTTTTTTTAGTACAAATCTGCTTTGATGACGATGAGAACCTGCTAAATTTATTAGTTTAAGCTCTCCTGATAGCGAGTTTGAGATTACTGACTGTATTTACGCATTTTATAAAAGTTTATACATGTTAATGATATTTTTGGAGCACAAAAGAACAGTAAGAAGAGGGGAAATTTGTGATTTAAACATCTGCTTGCTCTATTTTCAGTTTAAATATTTGTCAGTTATACATAATATTAGCAGTGCTCACCCATTCCTGGTTCACTCCACAGCAAAAGAGTGTGACAAGGCATTGTTGCACATTGTGGCGGTACACACAGAAGTATCACAATCAGTCAACCACCCTTTCACTCAGCAATGGCTCACCACAGGGATGTGTGCCGAGTCCTCTCCTATACACCATCTGCACCAGCGACTGCATCCCAAAAGCCGATCTCCCTCCCCTATCCATAAAGGGTGACTGCATGGAGAGGGTATCCTCCTTTAAGTTCCTTGGTACCCACATATTTGAGGACCACAAACACATCAGCCCTGGTGAAGAAAGCCCAACAGCGCTTCCCATTTCCTGAGGGTTCTGAGATTTGAAAGGCTGCAGACTGACCTAATACGGTATTTCTATTGAGCCACAATCGAAAGTGTGCTGGTGCACACTATCCCCGTGTGGTACACTGCTTGTACAACAGCCGATAAAAAGAGAATAAAGAGGGTCATCAGAACTGCAGAGAAGATGATTGGCTGTCCACTCTCCACCCTGGACTCCATTGTTGGCTCTAGATGTCTCTCCAGAGCCTGGGCAATTATAAAAGACCACCTCCATCCTAACCACCACCTCTTCAACATCCTGCCCTCTGGAAAAAGGTTCCGATTCATTAGGTGCAAAACCAACAGACTCAAGTACAACTTTTACCCATGGGCTCTCAGAACCATAAATGCAAATTAAGAGGTTTTTTTTACAATCATTCTGTTGCTGCTACTTGCTATTTATTATGTTGTTTTGTGTGTGTTTCTTTTTGTTTCCGTGCAATATTTTGGCAGATGTGCAATTTCCATCATTCAACGACCATAGCCCTTCCACCCTTAATTATTTATTATATTTTATTACGATGCCCTTGTACACACCCCCACAATGCTTCCTGTAACCCAAACATCGCATATATAGTGTACATAGTGTTATGTACACTATGTAGAAAATCTTTAATTGTAGCTAGCTGAATGGTTCATCATTTATACCTTGCTGTCACAGCTGTGCTTGTTTTTAATAATAAATTTGACTACAGATGACAGGATTCTTGGGAGTGTGAACTTCACCATGAGCAGCACGCTCAGTGAACGCCATGAATCCCAGAAGCATGTGTGCAGAGCCAAAGTGCTGCAGACTCACTCTGGGAATCAGTCTGTGTCTGGTCTATACAGAAATGTTACACTTGAAAAACACATCATGGTGACAATTTCTTTCTATGTCTAAACAGGACAATATGCTATTTGAACAATTACACTTTCTTTAGCCATGAATTTGACAGTATTTAGTTTTTAATCAATTATTTGATTTGTTGCATTATTTGTTATTGTTTTGTCATGCTGCTGAAGAGACTGAGGACATTTTGATCTATGCCCTCTGTAATTGTTCCTGTCACCAGACAATCACAGTACTTTCTTTACTTCTGTATTGAAAGCATCAACCTACTGTACATGACTCCCCTGTAATCATCTGATGCAGTTTCTCTTTGTGGCTTAATTTAAAGAGTGAACATATGGCACTCAGCTTGCACTGACACTTTCTTTGGCACATGCAGGTTAATGTTTGACAAACTAGGACAATTAATATATCAACAGCAGTGAAAGCAATGCCACTACAGTCATGATCGTTGTTTAACAGCTATCATCATCGGGCTTGATAGAATCCATGATTTAAAAGAAAGGTGCCTTTTTATCTCAGTAGCAAACACATCTACTGCATGAATGAAAAGACCACAATAACAGATGCAACTCTGAAAGTGATTGTTTTATTAAAATGCAAGCATGTCATTTGTAGACAGATCGCACTGAACATTGTGTTTTCATCTATTTTCTGACTTGTTAAGTTTAGGGTAAAGTATAAGTAAAAGCATGAGCATTACAACTCTACATCACTTTCAGATACGGTTAGTCTGCGAGCTTCATCTCGTTATGTAGATAAATCTACAAACTTGTGAGTCATACAAGTTGGAAAAAGAAAAAAAAAACAAAATAAGGTGTGCAATTACCCTGCCACCCTTTCCAATAAATATAAACTGTAGCCTATTAATTAGATTTACATGATAAAACTGTGACAGCAGATCTCCTGCTTATGAGAGAAAGGTTCGAACTGTGCCTTTAACAAGGCCTCTGCAGATCGGGCACTTTCGCAGTGATGGCGCACACTCTTTACACACCACCAGGTGTCCACAGGGGATGAAGACGATGTTGACCTCTTTATCCATACACACCTTGCATGTACGCTCCTCCTGTAGGCGCCGCAGCTGCTCCTCCATTGGGAGGTCTGTAATACAAAGGAGATTTTTAAAAAAGAAAAAAAAAAATTAGGTAAATGAAGAGATGGTAATTAAACAATAAAGTGAGTTGAACACAAAACAATTTAACAGGACAGTGAGCTCTGCTTCAGGCTACATACCTGAAAGATCCTGGCTTGGCGATGCAGCTTCGTTCGACTGAGCTACAAGCAGAAAAGACAGCACGCACTTAACCACTGAGCTACAGTTTGATCACCGTCATGGTTTCCAGTGCAAACCCGTCTGTATTTGAACTGCTTACACACATACCCATGAGATCTCTGAGCAGGTGGACGTCATTTTTCTGAATCCAGTTGCGGAAGACCTCAGCTGCCGCATTTCCCTTTGTGAGGATGAGCTCTATCAACCTGGCAGTCTGCTGCTGAGCAGATGTCTGAGCCAGAAGACCGCTATACTCCTCAGCACCTGCAGGTAAAGAAGGGCACACGTGAAACACTTTAAGCAGCTGAAATAAAAGATGCAACAAAATATTACACTGTTGCACCTCAAGTTATGTTGTACCTTTATTTAAAACTGAGAACAGAGGCTACCCAGAAATCCACCATCTGATTTAACAGTATTTGCCCCTGACACCAAACACTCTAGGTTTGTGCATCGGCACCAGGTGCAGGTCTTTCGTCTCCATGTTTTTAAATCACAAAAATGTAACCCTGGCTCTATGATTAGGGTTTTGCTGACAAAATTATGTTTCCGATTTTCATTTGTTATTTAACCAAGAACGGATGTGAATTCAGACAAAAATTGTGTTTGTTGAGATATGAGGGCTGAAAAATGTACATACTCAACACATTCTGATCTCTTAAATGCTCAAACAGTGGCTCTACACTCTTTAGTCGTTGGATCAAAGCTGCCTGGTGTCTCTTCACAAAGGTGAAGCCATCTGAAAGGAAAGGAAAGATTATCATTTCACTGCAACGGAACACCTAAACCGATTTGATTTTACATTTCCATAAATTAAGGGAGTGAGAACAGTATCAATGTCAACTCCACCTGATGCCATCGCCTCTGCCAGCATCTCTCGCTCCTCTTCTCTTTTCTGATCTTCTGCACTCAGCAGGTCTGAGACCAGCTCCTGGACTGTCCTGTAGTTCTCTCCACTGGTCAGGATTTTGCTCTGGACCGTTTGCTTGACTAGACTTCGCTCAAAGCCCATCTCTAAAGCAGACTTTATCACGGGGGTGTTCATCATGACGGCATCCTCAGACCGCTCCTCTCCAGGACCGAGGTGAACCACTGAGTGAAGAGAAAGCAGACATTTATGGATTTCAGTTTTAACAGAAAACAAAGAGCACCAGTCTCTCCGATCAGAATATGAGAACATTTTTATTCATCAGACTCATAAAATTGTTAACAATCCTATATCGTTTCTCTGCTCTCAGTCCTCCCAACATCTATTTCACTTTTAAATAAGGACTCTGCTCAGTTTAAAAGGTCCGGAATCACATTGTTGTGCACTCGAATGTTTGCTGCAAGTATATTATGGTAGAATTCATTTTTATCTTGTCTTATTTTGCTGGTTAAAGATCCTATGTGGGACAAAGTTTATTCTTTTCTTAAATATTCTTTTTGGGGAGATTTTAACAAACCTTTCAAAAATGTAAAGAATTTCATTTTCCAAACTCACCTGGTGGATCCACAAACTCTCTGGAGTTATTGTCTCCATTTGTTAAAAGCTATTGTGGAAAAAAGGGAGAAAACAGCATTTTTTTAATGACTCATTCCAAACCACATGTTTGAACTAAATCTCAGATGTGTTTGTCTTTACTAACTTGCTCAAAAAGCCGAGGAAATCGAGCTTGGATCTGGTGAACAAAGTCTTGTCCTTTCTCCTGGAGCAAATATTCACACCTGCAGTTAAAAAAGAGGTACAAGAATACAAACATTCATGAACCACCGCAGGTACGCACACCATTTGCCTAAGCAGCGCTTTTCTACAGCACACTGTGTTCTGGATAAAACTGACGACAAATCGACTTTACAACAGCAGTATTTACCGAGGAAACCACTTAGCATGTTCCACCCATGGATCATCTCCAGACTCCCAGCATCGCAGGCCTCCATCGCAACAGAAACACTTGACGTCATCATTACGACCTTCAGGAGGGGCAAACAAAGAGCTTTCAGTTTCAGTAAGAAGCTTTGGGCAAATTTAAGAAAGGGGGGAAGAAAAACACACACACACACACACACACACACACACACACACACACACACACACACACACACACACACTTTAGTTTCGTTATGACACTTGAGTTTATAACCAGGTGTCCCCCTTGATATATTTTATTTGAGGACTTTCCAGTGAAATCAGAGAAACTCTATAAGAAAAACTCTTCAGTGGAACTCCCTCAAAAACAGCAGGAAAACCCTCCGAAGTTACTGGCATTACAACCACTTCATGTAAGGGAAAGATTCTGAGTAAATTTCCAGGAACATTATCACCTAGTAAGCATTTCTTATAATGACCAAAGTCAAACGAAACTTTTTCATCTGTGATTTACACGTGCAAGGGTCTGACTTTGGCACTAAAAACATACAAATTAATATGGTTTTTCAACCATATTAATTTTTTATATTGAAACTAGCATTAACTGCCTTTTTGGCCACTTTAGAAGAATACAGCACCTTATTTACAGACAGCAGCCAATGAGTAGCATAACCTCCCAATAAAAAGTTCCACACGTCAATTAATGAAGGTAAATCAGTCAAGGTCACTGAACAGGTGTGCCTCTTTGACAGCATCCATACCTACGTAGTAGAAGCCAGCTTTAGCCAGCTGCTCTGGGCGGACGGGGATACGTGATGGCCAGTTAACAAAAGTGAGCAGCCTCTCCTCACTCTGCTGCATGGCAGGGTTGGACACATTGGTGAGGACTGTGGCTCCTGAAGACATCTGGGAATTCGCAGCTAAGGATGCAGTTGCTGCTGCACCAGCTAGCGACACGTTGTCAGCCCTGTCACCTCGGACAAAGCGACAGTTTGGATAATGCCTCTGGTGTTCAGATAATGCTCTGTCCCCTGGCTCCCAGTTACTTAGCTGCAAAGGGGAAGAAAGACAAAACCAAACTTCATCAGTTTGGTGTCTGAATGATGTTGCCCATCTTTATAATACTGCCTCATATTTTTATATTGTAAAATAACTGTTTTAACAAAGGGCTTTAAGCAGAATAAACCCAGTACAAACAACAACACACACACCTGTCCTCCACAACTGAAGCAGGCCACTCGATCGCCCTGCCCTAGGTAATAGAAGCCAGCTTTGGCGAGTTCAGCAGGCATGATGATTGAGAGCGTCCAGGAATGGAAGGTGTCCAGGCGGTCTTGCTCTCTGCGCATGGTTGGGTTGTGGCATGTTGGTCTCTGGTGGGACATGTCCTCAACACCTCGCGAGCTCAGTGGGCTGGAGGGCGGAGGAGCAGAGAAGGCCATATTCAGGTAGCCAACAGGCTCTTCACCTTGGCTTACTGCTGTGTTAGCAGCAGCTGGGCCGGGACCAGAAAGCTAGATAAAAAAAAAGAAAATAAAAAAAAACTTAGACAGCTCAGTGCCTCTGGGCACTAATCTATTAATCTTACTGTGAAGAACTATTAAGAATAACTGTTTAAAAGAAATTGAGAGAAATGTAACATATCAATAAGAAAAACTTTAAAAATAAAAAAAAGCTGGTTACTTTAATCTAACATCAAAGGGATTATAACACTTGTAAATGATTAATTTAATCTAATCTATCCATCTTTGAACAAGGCATTGTGTTGCCTGTGAGTCATCATGTTAAAAAGGTGACTGATTATTAGAAAAACCCTTTGTCAATTATACTAGCACAGCTGAGAACTGTTCTGATAATAGAACAATAAATTTGCCCAGCTGAGCCTCAAAATTCCCACTTCCTCAAAGGTTCTTGTTCTAATAATGCATACCACTACCACCAACTGAAAACCAAAAACTACCTCTAATTAGAATAGGAAAATGTGGAAGATGGTGTACCACCCACATTGGAGTCTCATTAAATGATACCGCTAAAAGGCTGACTGAGCTCGTTTGTGAAAGTAGCAGTACACAGAGTTGTGTTAAAGTTCTCAATGTTTTTGGAAATTACTTGATGGAATAACTAATTTCTTGACTCAAGAATATTCTGGCAAGTTCTTTACTATAATTTATATTTTTATAGAAAACTTTTAGACTGATCAAATCCACAAAGGATGATCCTCTAGACCAGGGGTATGAAACGTTAGTCCTCGAGAGCCGGTGTCCTGCAGGTTTTAGATCTACCACACCTGAATCAAATGATTAATTCATTACCAGGCCTCTGGAGAACTTCAAGACATGTTGAGGAGCTAATTTAGCCATTTAAATCAGCTGTGTTGGATCAAGGACACATGTAAAACCTGCTGGCCACCAGCTCTCGAGTTCCCTACCCCTGCTCTAGACCACAGGTTTGAAAAAAGCCATTTCTAAGTGACTCCAAAATTTGAGTGGTAATAACTCTTATTTGAAGAAGCATGCATTGATGATCTTACTGGTATCGCTGGGACAATGCGGAGAGGGGAGAAGGCGGAATGAGAAGAGGAGAGGAGGTTGGCTGTAGATGGGAGGCTCTGGATGAAGGAGCAGGAAGGAGAGAGCTGTCTGTGTTTCTCTGTTGGACAGTCGCCGGGCTGCCAGCCCTCAGCTGTCACGTTACATCTGAAACACTGCACGCGGTCACCCACGCCGGTGTAGAACCAACCTGCTCTCGCCAGACTTCGTTCGGTGACCGCAGATGTTGGGAATCGAGCAAAGGTTGAGATGCGGAAGAGCTCTAGAGATTAAAAACAAATTGTTTGAGTTTCAAAGGTAAGATACAAATAAATTCAAAAGAAAAAAATGTACATATATACCTGAGGAGTTATCATATTGCAGTTCAGGTGGAGGCCCATTGCGAAACAGACCCATTAAAAACTGATTGTTTTTAAGCTGAAGAAGAGTTTCCATTTTGGGAATTTAGTGCAGTAGATAAGGAAAAAGAGATGTCCCTCTGAGGGAGAGGGGTTTGAGAAAACCCAAGGTCTTGCTCTCTCACACAAACACACTCAGTAATGCCGAAGAGGTAAGCAGACGAATGGATAAGGATGCAAAAGAGGAGGGAGCTCTTAGCGAGATCAAGATAATTAAAGCTTAAGAGCTCTTGTGCAAAAAAAAAAAAAAAAATCTTAGTTTCACCACAACCATGATGCAATCTTTACTTGCATGCATATTACCTATGCCTAGCAAAGAGGTACACCTGAACCTAAACATTTAACTGCCTAAATGTCAGCATCTCTCTTTTAGCCACAGTTAACGCAGATGAACGTCAAACAAAATCCATCCTCTGCAGTAATGACACAGGGTGAGTAAAATGCACACGTAAACATGACATCACCCAGGATCGTTATGCACGCTTAGGAAACACATATCTGACATGCCACCAAACCGCTCCAACTCAAACATATAGCATATGGTTATGCGAACAAACAAAACATGTTAAAAATTTGCCTCTAGCAGATGTACACACACACACACAGACCAAGGAATTCCTGCTCTCAAACCCCTCCCCCCATCTTGGACATCCCTTTTTGGGGGTGTTTAAGGGTTCATAATTCAATAAAAACAAAACACTAAAAAAAATTAATCCTCCAGGGGTAACACGAGTGCCTCCTTTATATCAGCAGAATCTGTAAATGACAAGAAAAAAAACATACATAAGACATGCTGTAGTTATGTTTCATGGCCATTTCAACAGTGAAAATCTTGCAGGCTCAGTTGATATAAAATTACACGGCAGGTCACAGAAACAAATGTCAAACTGTTTTGATGCTAAAGCTTAAGTCTCCAAAGTGATATATTTGAAACATAAAATTAGGATCGATTCCTGTCA
Organism: Maylandia zebra; assembly: GCF_041146795.1. Lineage (NCBI taxonomy): Eukaryota > Metazoa > Chordata > Actinopteri > Cichliformes > Cichlidae > Maylandia > Maylandia zebra. The sequence goes on along the minus strand of NC_135176.1, from coordinate 15,594,242 downwards.
CTTTCGAGAGCAGTTTCGGAGCAAAACCATTACACAACAAATGGCAGCTAGACCTTGTGACAGATCTACTGACCTTCATGTGAAAACCGCTGGAGCGATCCTATAACCCACCTGACACTGACTTCTTAATAAATCAAAACTGAAAGTGCGAAGATTGACAAGGAGAGCCCGCATTCAAACGTGGGCTCTCATTCTTGGAGAAAAGGGATAAGACTTGCTGTAAACTGCAGTGGCAGGTACGGTATTTCCGCCAGGTACTTTCCACACCAGCTGTCTGTAATTACGCAACAGAGTTCCTGTCTTAGCCATTTAATGTGTCCTAACAATTAACATGTCAGGTTAGGAGGGCACTTGGTTTATTTACATTTTTTTTTCGCACAATCAAAGTATGAACCAAAACGCACGGTTAGCAAGCAGCTAAAGAAAGATATGATTATAAGCTTTGCAACGGGCGTTAGCTTGCTAATGCTAACGGCTGCTAACATGAATTGCAGTCACTTTCCGCTTCGTTAACGCGCGGGGCCACAACACTGAGGAAGGGAAATAAAAACTAGCTGATGTCCGTGACGCAAAACGCCAGACGGTACGTTATTAGCAACGTGGCGTGATATGTCCTTTCCACTGTTGTGCTAACTCACCGCTTTCCAATATGCTCGGAAAGTCCCGAAAATTCTGGTCACGCCCCCACGAGTTTACTTCCGGTTAAAACGAACCAAAATATGAATGAATCGATAAGATATCCCACAGGTAAGTCCCTACATCCGAAAGTCGTGCTTGGGGTCCCAAAGGTCGCCACGTTGGATGGATAACAAACTAAAAACGGCATGTTTTGTGTCAAAAATGTTCTCGCTCGTATTTCACTGATAAAATCCACTAAAAATCCACTGATACACTAACAGACCCTACAGTAATCAGTTTTTGTGTCAGCTCACATTAAACAACACAAAAAGAGCCACATTACATGAGCTAGCTTATTAATACTACTCACCTTTTTATGTAAGACTTCGTGGATGAATTAAAAATATAGAAATGTTCTTACATTTACAGGAGATTCCGTAATCCAACAACAGTCTGACACAAGTTTAAATCTTGTCACATTTTAGGATTATTAGATTAAAATAAAAATCATTTTTAAAAATTCCATTAAATGAGATACTTACATAGAGGGCTTGGTGAACACAAGGCAGTCGTTTCGATGCAGTGAATCATTTTAAACCCGTGAATGACTGAATGCATGTGGCTCGGGCTTTCCCTTCACACCACGCCCCCACAAGTCACAGCGTGAAGTTCTTAAAATTTCGTCAAATTTCCCTTCAACGGCAAAGTCTTTGTTTTTCTGAATAATTTAAAATTTCAGTATGAATAAAGGTTTCACTGTTCTGCAAATCCCCCCCCCCCCTTGGGGGAAATTTGCTTAACACATTAATGTACCGAGAATCGAGACAGCCCCAAATGCTGTCTGAGACAAAGCAAGTACACTTGACAGTGGTGTTGATTCAATAACTGAGTGATCAAGCAGCTTAAAATCACCATTTAAGTATTTATACATAAAAAAAACACACACACACACACCCCTACCTCTTTAGGCTGTAGGAAGAAGCTGGAGTGCCCACCCATGTAAGCACAAGAGGAGCATGCACAATGCTCATGGCTGTGGGTTAGATGGTTGATAGCATCTGTGTTGCCAGTTGTTATGAAGTGGAATGAGTTGCCATTAATGTGTCTTTTATGGTTAAAAAAAGAAAGAAAGAAAGAAACAAAACCCTTTGTCAACTCCAATGTTTCACAAGGGCAGACCTGGAGAAATGTTCTTAGGGTGGCATGAGGATGGCATGGAAATCAAATTGGGTGGTAAATATAGTCCATAATGTAATTATTTTCTGTAGCCCACATAATTAAACATTTCAGTGACATAAAATCCAAATTCACATGTGATATGTATCGTATAGCCTGTATAATAAATAAATATGTAGCCCAATAAATGTAAAATCCAGAAAGCTCCACAACATGGGGCGGTTCATTTACAAATACAAGTCAAAAAACAATTCTAACTTAAGTTTCATACTTTGTTTGTTAAAAAAAATAAAATCAGATTGTTACATGTGTAATTTTACACAAAATGTCAGAAACCTGCACAAGTCATGAACAACAATTTATACCCGATGATTTATTTTTTTTGAGTTAACCTTCTGAGGTCCAGGGTATAATTGGTGATTTTTGGCTACTTTTGGTTTTACATTTGTATTTTTATCTTCAAATTGTTTTCTCTATTTATGTATTTATTTATTTATTTTACCTTGCCTTGCTTGGTATCATTGTTTTCAGCTCAATCTCACATGTCTGAATTTACAGTTATTTTTCCATTGACATACTGTATTATCCCAACTGATCTGAAATCACACAAAAAACAAATCCTAGTAATAGTTAGCAAATTATTTTCATAACTTGAAATGCAATAATAAATAATAAATTATGAAAACCTATGTACACATTTTGTAAACAAAGTTACAGTGGGGCAAAAAAGTATTTAGTCAGCCACCGATTGTGCAAGTTCCCCCACCTAAAATGATGACAGAGGTCAGTAATTTGCACCAGAGGTACACTTCAACTGTGAGAGACAGAATGTGGAAAAAAAAAAAATCCATGAATCCACATGGTAGGATTTGTAAAGAATTTATTCGTAAATCAGGGTGGAAAATAAGTATTTGGTCAATAACAAAAATACAACTCAATACTTTGTAACATAACCTTTGTTGGCAATAACAGAGGTCAAACGTTTACTATAGGTCTTTACCAGGTTTGCACACACAGTAGCTGGTATTTTGGCCCATTCCTCCATGCAGATCTTCTCGAGCGCAGTGATGTTTTGGGGCTGTCGCCGAGCAACACGGACTTTCAACTCCCGCCACAGATTTTCTATGGGGTTGAGGTCTGGAGACTGGCTAGGCCACTCCAGGACTTTCAAATGCTTCTTACGGAGCCACTCCTTTGTTGCCCGGGCGGTGTGTTTTGGATCATTGTCATGTTGGAAGACCCAGCCTCGTTTCATCTTCAAAGTTCTCACTGATGGAAGGAGGTTTTGGCTCAAAATCTCACGATACATGGCCCCATTCATTCTGTCCTTAACACGGATCAGTCGTCCTGTCCCCTTGGCAGAAAAACAGCCCCATAGCATGATGTTTCCACCCCCATGCTTCACAGTAGGTATGGTGTTCTTGGGATGCAACTCAGTATTCTTCGTCCTCCAAACACGACGAGTTGAGTTTATACCAAAAAGTTCTACTTTGGTTTCATCTGACCACATGACATTCTCCCAATCCTCTGCTGTATCATCCATGTGCTCTCTGGCAAACTTCAGACGGGCCTGGACATGCACTGGCTTCAGCAGCGGAACACGTCTGGCACTGCGGGATTTGATTCCCTGCCGTTGTAGTGTGTTACTGATGGTGACCTTTGTTACTTTGGTCCCAGCTCTCTGCAGGTCATTCACCAGGTCCCCCCGTGTGGTTCTGGGATCTTTGCTCACCGTTCTCATGATCATTTTGACCCCACGGGATGAGATCTTGCGTGGAGCCCCAGATCGAGGGAGGTTATCAGTGGTCTTGTATGTCTTCCATTTTCTGATGATTGCTCCCACAGTTGATTTTTTTCACACCAAGCTGCTTGCCTATTGTAGATTCACTCTTCCCAGTCTGGTGCAGGTCTACAATACTTTTCCTGGTGTCCTTCGAAAGCTCTTTGGTCTTGGCCATGGCGGAGTTTGGAGTCTGACTGTTTGAGGCTGTGGACAGGTGTCTTTTATACAGATGATGAGTTCAAACAGGTGCCATTCATACAGGTAACGAGTGGGGGACAGAAAAGCTTCTTACAGAAGACGTTACAGGTCTGTGAGAGCCAGAGATTTTCCTTGTTTGAGGTGACCAAATACTTATTTTCCACCCTGATTTACGAATAAATTCTTTACAAATCCTACCATGTGGATTCATGGATTTTTTTTTTTTTTTTTTTTTTCCACATTCTGTCTCTCACAGTTGAAGTGTACCTCTGGTGCAAATTACTGACCTCTGTCATCATTTTAGGTGGGGGAACTTGCACAATCGGTGGCTGACTAAATACTTTTTTGCCCCACTGTATATAAAATTATTTATCTAAAAATGCATCTGGCCTAAAACCTGCAGGCCTGACAGCAGCAGGCATGCAGGCAGCAGCAGACACTGTCTCCAGCATCCACCTGGGGACAGTGTTTACATTGCAATCTACCTTTGTGACATTCATTAGTGCCTTACTGACACACAAAACGAAACAACGAATATACTAACTACACAAGACAACACAACACACTAACTGTACACTCCATGCTAAACGTCACAAATCTGTCACATCTCGAAACTTGCTCTCTCTATGCGTCTCTGCCATCACTCCCAAAAATCTCCCCTCTTCCTAAACAACCATGTTAAACTGGTTGACATGGTACATTTTTCCACCAATAGAAAGGAGGGTTTTTTCTCTTTTTTCATAATGTCATTACAAAATGATTTATAACCGCTTATACAACCCCAGAGAGTTAATAACACTCACCTTCATTTCATTTCCAGAGTGTAACAACTAGCCACCTGTGTGAAATGTGAAATGCCCATGGTGTTGTTCAAAATGTGCTCTGGGACAATCATAGGCATTGATTGCTACTGAAAACAAGAAATAAAGGCGGTCTAAGATGGATGCGCAGCAACAACCGCTTCTTTAAGATCGTTGCTGATGTCTTTCCTTCTAGGCATTGTGTTAATACACACCTGAATGCTCCAAAACGTCTGCTTTTATAGAGGTGCCCACACCTGCTGATGATCAGTTAATCTAGTGAATTTCATACCCTCTTAATTCCTATGGAAGCAGTAAGTTTATTACATTTATTGTTTTTTAATACATAAAAACCTCAGAACTGTAAGGGAGAGTATTTTGTTTGGTACGAAAAGTACAATACAAACTCAGCACATCACAAGAAACAATGTTTTTATTTAGGGGTACATAAAAGTTTGTTAAACAGAAACTCCTTTAAAATGATTACAAAGAACATTTATATAAATCGCATGCATAAAAAGGTATAAAATAAGTCTGACTGCATCCAAACTTTCTGTAAATAGGATAACAAAAGTCATTATATGTAACATACATAGCAAGTGTCATGCATCCTCAGATAAATATTAGGCTAGGTAGTGTGTTGCACTATGTGTACGAGCAGTAAGCCGCTCAGTAAGTTTGGTACTTAAATTTTAGGAAACATCACAAAACGTTGACTGTGGGGGAGGGTTAATTATACCTTTTTACTCTATACTGTATACTAATAGATATATTTAACAATGCTGGTTAGAGAAAATTCTTTCACCAACAATTAAAAGCTTCAACTTTAGATAAAATATACAAACACACACTGCAGAAACAACCGAGCAGTTAAAAAACAACAAAAAAACCAAACAGATTATACACTTCTTACATAGCTTTACTAATAAGGGAGAATTAAACTGCTCCCCAGCTGATGTTTGCCTCCTGCATTGCAACTTCAGATAGCCTTTTCAGTTAGAGTACAATATATACTACAAACACAGCATCCGCATTTAGTATTTTTCTTTTTGGAGAAGTCAGAACAGGATCTTTGATTTATGCTGAAGTCCTTTTATGAAGCACGACACGTTTCGCTTGATCCACAAACAATTCTAACTCTACAGTGTGGCAGCAAATCAATATCTTATTAGCACTAAAAAAAGATTATTTCTCTATGATAATATTGTATTTTTCCTACTATTCCAGGCATCTAATGCATTCCTATCCATGCAAAACTGCTGGTATGATGCTGCTTTCCTGTAAAACCATCTAATCTACATCAAGTAGCTGTAGACTGTGAAACAGGTTAGTTGTTGCAGTAAATTTTACTGGTTAATAAACAACAAGCCCAAATGAAAGACTGCATCTTCTACAAGATATTCTAAAAATAATATAATGTAAATCAGACACATGACTTATCGTTTCATTGAATATGAGAAAATCAATTAGCCTTTGACATCCTCCCCATTAATTTTGATGCATTTGCAATTTAGGAAACTAAGGGGTAAGACTGGATGCCTGAAATAGTAGAAAAGTGCATCTGAAAAATAAACAGCAATGATAAAAATTGTAGCTGATTTGCAGTTGAGAAGTTCAAACTTGGCTTGCACGTTTTTTCTGTGTGGAGGTGGTGCTTTGGTGTTATACGAGGAGAATCATTAGGATTGCCTCAAGCCAAAAAAGGGAATAAACCAGTTTAATTATCAAAGCTGGAGGAATGCTGGCAGATGATTTAATTTATGTTAGAAAAAAACCCCAACAAAGAAAAGGAGTGGACAAAGCAGCCACACGCTACGCAATCCAGTATAACAAATCTCTAACACATACTTGTGAAGTTTCAATCCAGTTCTGTGTGCACAAAATCATGGGAATAAAATGCAACCTAACATGGCAACAAGACAAGTAAAACCTGTATGTTAGTAACTGTATATGCAGAGATTTTACATCAGAGCGGTGTGAGGGTTTCTTTTTAGAACAGAGATGGGCTAATTAATTAATAAACTTCATCAAATCACCAGATGAGTTGGGATTACCGTTTGCCGGGGGAAAATCCTGTATTGGGAGACATTGCGTTACAGTGATCATGAGATCATTCACTGAAGATGTTCTCTGTAACAGTTCCTCTCTGTGTGAGGAGGACTCCTGAAAGCAGATTATATTCTAGTTTTAGTCTTCAAACTAAGACTCCTTTGTATGGTGGCATCACTCTGTAGCTCTTTTTATTATTTTTATTTAATGGCAGACTTTGAATTGTCAGGTCTTTAGACCAAGTTTTAATACTTCTGCTTGTGAGGATTTCAAACAACTGCTTTTAAGGTTTGGAAGTAAATGCGACTCCTTTTAGCATCTTCATTCATGACAAATTCTATAGAGTCACACCACAAGAGTGCATCAAGTCCCTAAACCAGAAAAGTGGCAGCTTTTCAGCAGGAGGTCTTTAGTCAGGTATAACGCACCTAGTGTTAGTTCTTGAGTTTGATTGCTTAGTTCTGACCCTTGCTAGGAATGTTTTGTTGTTGTTGTTGTTTTTAGCACACATGTACATTTAAAAATCTGAATTTAGAGGCTGTTTTGACGTAGTAACCCACTAAAAGTGTGTGTAACAAAACGTCGTATCGCTTCTGTACCACTTTTATTCTTTTGAAATGCTCTTTTTGTGAATTCACTCTGTTTTTTTTAAAGTACCCTTAATATGCTGTTGTTATTTCTGTGAATGTTGAAAGGATCTTATTGTAGCGATGATGTCTGTGTGTTGCAAACATGATATCAGCTGAAGAGTAAATGGGGCTGGCCTGTACTCTTCTGTAATACCACTTTGAACCACAAGGCGGCGCACTGTGTCAGTGTAGTCTCTACTCTGTGTGAGCTAATCTGCTGAGATCAGCATGAGATGTTCAAACATGATAAAAGTTAGTGTTAGTGTGACATGTGTACAGAATTCATGCTACTATCATATTAAGCCTAATAATTTGGGTAAAAAAAAAAGTATAATTTTTAAAAAAGAAATATTAAAGTTCATATGTTTGGATAGAAACACATAAAATAATGCATTTCTGGGTGTAAGAAAGTTTGTTAATGGCACAGTTTTGGGGGGGGGGGGGGTTTGTAGGTGATAATTAAACATACTTCCTAAAATTTTTAATTATCTCAAACTTTTAACTTAACTTGGAACTTTAAAAATTTAAAAATCTAAATTTTGAGATAAATTTCAACTTAGAAAGAATTTGCAGATCTTTCTTTCAAGTGGCAGAAACAAACTTCCATTTTGTTGCGTGGACAACTACACTAAAATTTTATTGTAAAACACTGCCACCTTTTGGTTAAAGTGTTTTACAATTAATTTTTGCATGCCACACCATGTACTGGACTTCATGATATTGCTAAACAGTTTGAGGGGCTTTCTAAGCAGTTCAGGCTTTTCCTCCGTTACTCATCTAACTCACTATGTAACACATATTACCCACTTGGCAGTTTTGCAGAGCCCAAAAGCAAGCACGAGGAACTAGTTAAATCCAGATGCAGGCCACCCTTGTATCACCAACAGAGTTGGTAATTATAAATGTACCTAACGTTAGAGTTCCTCGACCAGACAGAAACATCATTGACATATGTTAAAAACTATAGGAGTGCTGTGATTTTAGCCTTAATTACATGCAAAATGCTCTCTGTGAGAGAAAATAATCAACTATTGAATTTAATCCTAATGTGAATAATGTTTTTCTGCTTGCACCCAACGCCTCTTAGACTGTTAAAAACCTGTTAACTTCATAACCTCTTCAGTGTTTCCTTGCTTTTGTCATTTCAACCAACCAAACAGAGCAGCCTTTTAGTGACCATCTTAAAGAGACAGGAGTGTAAATGACAAGGCATTTTTAAATGTACAGTTTGAGAAAACCAGCATTAAAAAAATCATTTATAGATTTTTCTAGTAAACATTTAAAATAAAATTCTGAACCTGTAAATGAGTATAACGGGGCACTTTAAAAGTTTGTTCCAAACCAGCTACCAAGTAAAGACTAAAAAGAATGGAGTGTTATTAGAAAAATGAAAACATGGATGTTCTGTCGTGCTTCTCTTTAAAACCAGGGCCAAAAAGAGTAAAATACCAGCAGCTTACCACCTTCTTCCTCAGGATGTGAGTAGTGTTAGGTTATCCATCACACAACGGTAGCATATTCTCTCTGTAATGTTGTTCTGTACCACCTTTGGAGCCAAAAATCCACCAGAATTCTCAGTCACGTTATGGAAATTTGATGCCAAATTACATTTGGACCAGTGGCTGGTCGTGTCTATAGCCAGGTGAGCAGGCTGTCTCTGTCCATGTGCGAGCCGGATAGAACGGTCTCCATGTCCATCAGCAGGTCTGAACTCAGACCCTCTGGGATACAGGGCATCAGTTCCTCGCCCTCGGACATTGGGAGCACGGGCATCGAGTCCTGCAAGGCCATCGAGGGGGGCTCCGAGTCACCTGAACGAATCAGAAAAATGTTGCTTTAAATCAACAAAAGGTTCAAAAGATTTCAAACTGCACTGAATTTCAGTTTCACTGTCAGTGGCTTAAGTTTCGACACATTTACTCTCACAAAATAACCCCAACTAAAAACAAAGGATGCTAGGATAAGATCTTTACACTGTGTTAATCATTAATTTGGTTTCGCTAGAGTGTGGATGGATGATTAATCAAAAGCCTTATTTCCCCACCACAGAAACCCAAGTCTGTGTTTTTGTGTCATGGATGTTGTGTGTTTAGGTACATTACCAGTGTCCATGTGCTCCACAGAGCTCAGCATGTGGTCCGTCGTGCGGGGTAGGCTGCTGACGCTCAGACCGCTGTCAGTGCTCTCATTGCGAGAGTGAGCGCTGCACAAAGAAACATGCAAACCACAGTTACCTTGTTTTAGCATCTCAGCTCACAGTAGACTTTAAAGAGATTACAGATACATCAACTTCTTCTGGTGACTGAACTGCCAGTGCCTTCTGGAAATATTAATTTATGTAATATTTGTTTGCAGGTGGTGACCACAGATCTTTTTGTTGGCTTCCCACTTAGTGGACATGGAATTACGATGGTTTACGTTTCACTGGACAGATTGATCTCCCTGAAATTTAAAAGGCTTTTGTTATGCTGTGAAGATCAAGTTGATTATTTTTTTATTTTTTTGGGCGGGGGTAAACACTTCTAAATTTCTTATGAGTCAACACCCATGACTTCAATGATCACCACTCACCCATTAAGTGTAGGTTCGTGGTTCGATGCTCTGATCCTGACATCCAGAGACGGGACGAGTGTCTGTGCGCTCCTGTCGTGGTCCATCCCACCGGGCATCTGGCTCCTTCCTCCTACATCCTGAAACGCAAGACGCACACACACCTACTTGTATGACTTTGTGTTACACTCAAACTGAAACTGAACTGAACACCTGATATACAGCACAGGATAACTAAGTAAGCTAAAAAAAAACTTCTCTATGCAGCAGCTTATGGACACAACTGTGCAACTTAAAATGAAGCGCAAGAGTTTGGGCGCAGTTTGACCCCTGACCTGTGGTGCGATTTGCTGAGGGATGCCTTGCTTGCATCTGAGCCTGTCCTTTTCCTGACTTTGCTGCATTGCCATGCCAAGGATGCTTGGGTTCATCTTCTGAGCTGTAACACAGAAAACGACAGGAAGAGATGCTTTTTGAGAATTACCTGAATATTTTTCACAACATTTTAGCATTTACAGTTATGAGGAAAACTTTTCAAAACTTTGCGATCTTTCTTTTTTTAAATTTTTTTTATGGCTGCCACAAAGCAACTTGTGATGGTGGACATTGGAACAAAATAGTTCTCATTGACAAACAAGAATTGTCAATTTAGGAGACACAAATTTGATAGTGTGCTACCTAGACGCGGGTCGACCCATGTGGTGTTCTTATTTATGTGATCGATGTAGTACATCTCTCCATCTGCAGTCACAGCCTGCTCCCAGCCTTCAGGCAGTGGACCTGAACAGCAGTGAAAGTACACAGTGAGAAGGCAAATGGTAGATGGAGAGCATGGAGTACTGAGAGAAAAAATAATAAAAAAAAAAATTAAAGAAAAAAAAAAAGAGTAGAATATGGCCCACGTCCTTTAATTTCTGTGTTGTCTCTAGTTTGTATATATATGTATATGTGTGTGTGTGTGTGTGTGTGTGTGTGTGTGTGTGTGTGTGTGTGTGTGTATATATATATATATATGTGTGTGTGTGTATATATATATATGTGTGTGTGTGTATATATATATATGTGTGTGTGTGTATATATATATATGTGTGTGTGTGTATATATATATATGTGTGTGTGTGTATATATATATATGTGTGTGTGTGTATATATATATATGTGTGTGTGTGTATATATATACACACACACGTGTGTATATATATATATATATATGTATATATATATATATATATATATATATATATATATATATATATGTGTATATATATATATATATATACGTGTGTATATATATATATATATATATATACGTGTGTATATATATATATATATATATATACGTGTGTATATATATATATATATATACGTGTGTATATATATATATATATATATATACGTGTGTATATATATATATATATATACGTGTGTATATATATATATATATATATATATATATATATATACGTGTGTATATATATATATATATATATATATATATATATATACGTGTGTGTATATATATATATATGTGTGTGTGTATATATATATATATGTGTCTGTATGTATGTATGTGTATATATATATGTGTCTGTATGTATGTATGTGTATATATATATGTGTCTGTATGTATGTATGTGTATATATATATGTGTCTGTATGTATGTATGTGTATATATATATGTGTCTGTATGTATGTATGTGTATATATATATGTGTCTGTATGTATGTATGTGTATATATATATGTGTCTGTATGTATGTATGTGTATATATATATGTGTCTGTATGTATGTATGTGTATATATATATGTGTCTGTATGTATGTATGTGTATATATATATGTGTCTGTATGTATGTATGTGTATATATGTGTCTGTATGTGTGTGTGTGTATATATGTATGTATGTATGTGTGTGTGTATATATATATATATGAATGAGAAAAGCAAATGCAGAAGCAGTGTGTGAGCATGATTGGAGGAAGTCTGACTCACTGTTACAATGCTGAAGTAACACATTCTGTGGTTCTGTGGCTGCAAAATGAGCCCAAATCATCACTCCTCCACTGCCGTGCTTGACAGTTAACGTGAGGCGTTTGTGCTGATATGCTGCGTTTGGCTTTTGTGAAACGTGATTGTGCATCACAGACAAATATCTCTACTTTGGTCTCACCTGTCCAAAGGACATTGCTCCAGAAGTCTTTTGGTTTGTCCAGATCCACCTTGGCAAAGCCGAGCCATACAGGCTTTCTCCTGGCAACCTTTCCAAACAAGCCTTACCTGTTCAGTCTTTTTCTAACTGTAATGCTATGACCTTTAACATTTAATAACCAACTGAAGCCTGTCAAGTCTGATACGCAGCTCCTTTTGTTGCAGTTTCTCTAAGCATTGCATAATCTGACCATTGTTGGGACATCCACTCCTGAGAAGACTGGCAACTCTCTTGAATATTTTCCACGTGTGAATAATTCTCACTGTACAATGAAGACCTTATATAACCTTGTATAACTTTATAATCCTTTGCAGATCGATGGCCAGAAACATCAGCTTATCTAAGATCATTGTGGTCGTCTTTGCTCAATAAATACTCACTCATAGGTGCTCAAACATGGTGTTGATCAATTAATCAAGTGCATTTGCTATTACTTCACCTCGAATTTCCTAAGGAAACAGTCAGGGTCCACTTAGCTTGTTCCCCACACACTGCTTCTACATTTGAATTTTTTATGTTATTTTTTTAAAGCAGTGACACGATGTAATATGTCATGTTTTGTTGTTGTTTATCTGACGTTGTATTTAACTAATTTTAAGACCGGTTGTAAGAATGTACACAGAAATCTCTTATTGTGCAGCTGCATCAAAACGCAGCAGTGTACTTTGTTTCATGCAGTCCCCCATGCTGTCTCCACGCACATTTACAGTCAGTCTGTCATTTGACCCGTCAAAAAACCCCCAAAGAAAATATATAAATAATTGCAATTTGGGTGAACTGACCTTTAGATTTTAATTTATTTAAAGATAAGACGGTCCAGTTAACTGGAAAACCTGCATCTAAGTAAGGAAAACTCCTGATTTCTCTCAGATGAAATCCAAGAGTCCCGTCTCTGTGATTTTGCTCCCACCAAAATCACCAGAGCCACCAAAAGGATAAAGAAATCCCACCCAGCAAAGACCTGATCCACCGGAGGTGGAGTTATTATCAGAAGCAGGTCTGTGCTTTTCAAAGAAACTGGACGGCGAGCTGAGGGTTTGTAGGAGCTAGCAGAGTGATACCTTTCTCTGGGTTGATGTTTTGTGGTTGCGTTGTAGGTGCTGGGTTGCTGAGGGAGTGGGCATGGACCGGAGGGCCAGAGATGGGATGCTGAGCCGCAGCTGACTGAAGCTGTGCCAGGCGAGGGTCATGCCAAGTGGTTGTCTTATCCAGGTGACTGAAAAAACACAACAAGTCTAAACGTATCTGTGACTGTTAAACTACTGTAACCTGCTGGATAAGGAGCCTCGGACCTGCTTTACCTGTACGACCAGACGCTCACACAATCACATTCACACAGACAAATGACAACATTTGTGCTGCTGTAAACTACAATGACCTTTGTCAGGAGTGTCAGCTGCCAGGCCATGTGCTCCTGTGAAGTTACAACCGCACTGGTTGCAAAACTAGTCAGAACATTTTCTGGCTGCATGCAGCTAATTTGTTTCAGGCCTTGGTTACAGCAGCACTCCTGCATGCCTCTCCTCACTGTTTCCCATCACTTTTTAATCACATTGTTTGCACTGCTTTCTGTTGCAGGAAAAAAATCTAGTGAAAAATCTAAAGAAACGTTTCTTGGTGCAAATATAATTAGCTTTGAAATGGGTCGGTTTGATGATCCACGTAACCTGAACTACTATTGATGATTTTTATCATATTTTTACAGGAAGCTGTCAAGCAAAAGTGCAGCAAATGTGACTGTAAATTAATCACTTGAACAATCAGTGTGATCAAATTCTTATAAGATGCCACCTTGAGATTTGGAAAATTGTGAAAACCACTTGTTGCAACACAGGATGAGTGCCAGTGCACAACAGAGAGGATTGGAACAAGATGAACGGGGCTCCTCCTACACAACCTTTCTAATAACCTGCAGAGCAGAAGAGATGCAACACAGATAAACTGGAGGTTAACCTTACTTGAGGAAGTAACGCTGGCCAGTCGGTGTTTTGGCCATTTCCCAACCTCGGGGGAGTGGCATGTCATCGGGTATGATTGGTGTTGCTGCTACATCTGCTGCTTGAGTGGAGAGGGAGTTGACAGGAAGGGAAGCAGGGGAGGAATGGGCGCGGACGTGATGAGGAGCCTGGGAGCCGCACACACCTCCATCTGAACTGGCCTGACGAGAAACAAGCAGGGTTAACAACTCTGTCACGAAACCACAAACGGCAATCAGAAACATAAACCGACCGGATGGACAACAAGATCTGGAAGGAAACCAGAGTGAGCACTAAGAGGAAGAAGATTTAAACTCAAGTGCTACGCAGTGCTGTGCACAGTACTAGTGTTGCTTTCCACACAGTTGTCCCGATGTTACTGCTGATCAAGTCTGACACACTGCAAGAATTCTCATGTTTGAGTCACATCTACAAATATAAGAAACCGTTTAAGGAGGTATGACTGATGATTGTGAAATAAATCAGAGTGTTATGCAATTTTAAATGATAAAGATGACAGGTGCTTTGTAGTCACAAGAAAAATCCAAATGTTTCTCCCTGTGGCTTCTGTGAATCTCACCAATACCTTTATAACATATAACAATCTTCTTACAGCTGCTCCATCTCACCCTGTTCCTCTGTCACACCAGCCCTCTGGAACTCCTCCTTCAATGCATCTACAAACTTCCTCTTTTCCTCCTGCCTGGCATCTCCATCAACATCTCAGCCTTGCCTCTCTAACTTTGTCTCTATTTCTCCACTCATTTCTAATCTTCTCCATCCTGGTCACTCCCAAAGAAAATCTTAGCATCTTCACTTCTGCCACCTCCAGCAAACTAACATGGTAGAGTTAAGGACATATCTGAAACACTTTAAATATACAAAAACAAGGCGAATCTTTAACAGATACAGTCATTTAAGGTTTTATGCATAAAGTGAAATCCTGGTCAACTTACAGTTATAGATTCAAAGTTGGTAAATTCCTACCTTTGATAATTTTGCAGTGTAACTTACAATCTAAAAAAAAAAAAAAAAAGCAGCCACTTTTGCATAAACCTGAAAACGTCGAGCAGGTCAGACATAGGGAGCCGTGCATCATTTTGCAGCACAGCTGAACTGTTTACTGTGGCCAGAAGGACTACAAATATAAGACAGCTAACACAACAGGTTAAAACTCTGTGTAAGAGTAGGAATCATACAATCATCAGTCAACTCATATCATTTTCTTAGTCTCAACACAAAATACTGAACTCGGCAGGCATTCGGCAATGAGAAAAATGGGAAAACAATCCAATAACCTCAGTAAGACAGTCAGTCAGGACAGACACTGTTTTGAACCCTTCTTTTTTTAAAGAGCAATATTTTACACTTGTATTATGAAGCGGCAGTCTGCGATAGCTGGCTGACATTTCTAAGACGTCTCGTTTTGACACTTAGATAAACAGATGAAAGCATCAGGAAGATGGAAGCAGCAGGAAGTGTTTGGTGTTTTTGCACAATAAATTCTCTTAAAGTAAACAACTTCCCTTTAAACCATAAGCTGCAACCATTTACCACCCATGTGGAAGCAGGGAGGAAAGCAACAAGATTCCCCAGGTCTTATAAAACGTACATGTTAAGCTGTTATTTACCCACAAAACCGCTCCATTTTACTTACTTTTTTATATTTCTAATATTTGTTTTGCATGTGTAAACAAGGGAAAACCTAAAGGATCAGAATGTAATGCATCAGCTCCATGTGTTTCTAAAGTATTCACCCCTCCTCCTGCCTGCTCATACAGAACATGTCGTGTCCCCACTCTGTCGGACTGCAGGTTTTTTGGATTGCTCTGCATCACTGTGGTCACTGCACAGCTGTGATTTGCCATGAGTGTAAGAGTGTAATGCAGAGTCGGCTCTGTAAGCCTGCATGGTGAGAGAACAGCGGCTGTTTTTAGTACTTGTCTGGAGTGGCCCCGGGGATCCGGCTGTCTGAAGAAGGAGTCCGGCAGCTTTCTCATCCTCATGGGGAGAGATGAAGGCTGTTTGGCCGCGTTGGGGTTCATCACCGCCGTGAAGAGGGCCTCCAGCTCCGTCTGCGAGTCCCCGCGGACGTGCACGATCTGCTGCCCGGCCGGAGGCGCGCCACGGTGCGCGTCCATGTCGCCAAAAGTTTACTGTCGAAACAAATCTGTCGAAAAAGTGAAATAACGTAAACAAACAAGGAGAGAAACCCCCCCACCGGGCCCGCTGAGACTAGATCCGTCAAAGTGCTGGAGTTATGATCGGATTTGTTTACACTTTTTGCCCACCAAACCCCCCCTCCCCAATCACCACCAACACCACCCCATTTGAACTTTTGCGTCGTTGTGGCTCTTTTCCAATCTCTAATGTCTCGGAAGTAAATCAGATGTGAACAGATTGCCAATCATTCTGTAAAGAAGTCGAAAGATCGCATTTTAAAGCACGGATCTCAGAGCAAACTCAGTCTTAGCGGTGGACAACATGCCTCCCACATACCTTTAAGCAGCCAGACCGTTTCCCCCCTCTCTCTGTATTCCTGCAGAGGAAAAAAATAAGTCGGAGAAATCTCAGCCGGGAAAACAGTCAGGAAGACACCCAGGTTTGACGCAAAGTCTCAGCCGAAAACCTCCCAAAGTAAAAGAATAAACGCATAAATGGAAGCTGGTAGGAGAAGAGTGGTTTCTGCGAGACCTCCAAACTTTTTTTTTTTCACATCCAGCTTTCAGTCTAGATTCCCGTGATAGTGCGAAGGGGCGGGGTTGCAGGCTTTAAAGCTGCCGCAGTTGCAGGGGAAATACTTCACTCCTAGGACAGACGTGTGAACTATCAATAAGAAGGAACAAAAAACGACTTTGAGTTTTTTTAACACCTCCACTTGGATCATGTGAGTCACTTTCAGCCCTTACAATGGACGGAAATGAGCGTCATTCTACTTTCTGCCTAGATTTTTGATTCCAGTTTGTGCGGTTTTCCAGTGCAGCTGATGAAAGTAGCACAGCGCCAAATGCGGATAAGGAGGGAGGTGGGAAAGAGACAAGCGCAATAATATACTTTCAGGGGATAGGTGGGTGGGGGATCACTTCTTGAGTCCGGGCCTGGGTCTCGTCTGGTTTGGGGGTTGGGTGGGGAAATTGGGAAGTTGTACTGAGAAAACATCCGCCCCTGATGAGGCCAAGCCAGCCGGAGCCTGTTTGTCCCGTGCAGGCACGCAGGACACAGCGCCTGCCTCTAGTGGAAAACACGCGCTACAGTGAGCTCAGAGCTCAGCTGGCCAACAGATTGAATTCAAGAAAAATGTCTTTCTGGACTGCAGTGCGTCCACTAATTCAGTTCAGTATAACCCACCAAAGGCAGCAGCTCACACGGGGGGCGCCCGAGTCTTATATTAGCTAATAAACTTTGACTTGACGACTTATTGATCTGAATAAATGCTTGACTTTTTAATTTTAAAATAGTGAAAAAGTTAGTTTGAACTCATGCCTCATGAAAAATGTAGGCCAATTACCTGATTGAGCTTTAAAAAAAAAAAAAAAAGTTAAAACAAATAAAGTATTTTTCCATTCTGATTGTTTCTGTAAGCACATTTTTATTTACTTCATAATGTTTTACAGTCAAGCACTGGAGATGTTTTAGGTTTTTTCTGCATCGATCACCTTTTAGAAACCAGTTTGTTTACCTTCAATCCAGTCTGATTAAAACACTGATGGAGTTATTAGGCTGTGTAAAGTTATATATTATCAAAATATATAGTTTGGCTTATATATTGTGTGTGTGTGTCCCCCCCCGTTTAGTCATTACTTTAGAGAAGTGTATACAATTTGAGGCCCATTATTTTACCAGTGAAGTACAAAGATAGCAGCATGGTGTAACACATACGTTTACCACTGTGAGCACTAAAGTGCTGTGACGGCCTCCTGTCTGTATACATGGGCAAGTTGCATAAGCTGAAGGTGAAGAAAAGGTCAGCAGACACTTTTCAGACACTCTGCCCTCTCACAGACACTCACAGGCTCAAATATCTGCGAGTCCCACTTTGCTGGCTAAACTGAGTGACCTGCACTGCTTCCATGTGAAATAAAAGTGTAAGAAGTGTAAGTATTAGCCAGGCGAATTAAATGCACTTGATTCACTGATAACCAGTAAGTGCGGGCAACTCTAAAAAAAGCAGATGTTTTTGACAGTTTGCTGGTCTGGACCATTCAGGTATGTTTTAACACTACGCTGCTATCTTCCCAGGAGTGGACGCCCCAGCAAATTCACTCCAAGGTCAGACAGTGAAAGGCTCAGAGGAAGGGTAAAAAACCCCTAGAGCTACATCTCACACTCTACAGACCTCAGTTAGTAGGTTAAATGTTAAAGTTCATGAAGGTATGACTGAAAAAGGCTGAACAAGCATGACTTTTTCGAGGGTTTGCAAGGAAAAATCGTCTTCTGTTTAAAAGAGTATGGTAGCACAGCTTAGGTTTTACAAAGCTGGATCTGAACAAACAATAAGACGTCCTTTGTACAAATTAGCCTAAAATAGAGATATTTGCACATTAGCACAAACACTTCATATTAAAGGTCAAGCGCGGTGGTGGAAGGGTGATGCCGCAGCACCTGGACACCTCATTGAGTCAATCATGAGCTCTATAGATCACGTGAAGCCATCTTTTTGACAGCTAAATTAGGTCAGAAAACAGGACAATAATCCCAAGTACAGCAGCAAATGGCTGAAAAAGAAAATTATCAAAGTGCTGCTGCAAAGTCCAGACCTCATTTTCATTAAAATGCTGTGGTAGGACTTTAAGACAGCTGTGCATATACAAATATCTGCAAACCTCAATGAACAGAAGCAAATAATGGATGAAAATTCCCTCCAAGCAATGTGAGAGACTGTCACACCGAAAGCCTCAAGGTATTGCTGCTAAAGATTGTGTTCTTACTTTTTCACAGCACTGCACAGACTGTTTTTAAATGTTTTAAATGTCAGGCTTAGGACATCACTGTCACTCATATTGAATTTTCATAAAATCAAATTCATGAACTGTTCTAAGCAAGAATAAAGTTACAGGATTGTTTTCAGTCCAGTGTCTGATTATTTTTTTTAATTCATACATTAAGATGTTTTCGATTGTTTTATGTGTCTGAGGTTTCAAAGCAGGATGCTTAAAACATTCAGATCAGTGGACCTTACCATAAATGCAATGTAATACACAGCACTACGCATTAGATGGCAGTGTCTCACCTTGACACCTGAAACGTGCAGCGCGTTGGGTTTCACGTCTCATTACTAGACGGAATGTACAAAAGGAGGAGCGAAGATTCGAGGATCGTTTCTCCAGTCTTTTGATTGCTGTCTCAGATCAAATCATCTCCACATGCGGTTTTTAATCCGCAGCGTTTCTCTGCCAAATCAGCGGGCATGACTACAGCGGTCACGCACAGGCAACTTATCAGGTGCCTATTCACGCCACAAACAAAGCGGGTAAAGAATTGCTCTCAGAGACACAAACTGGTTTGGAAAGACAGGACTTGGCTTTGGAGAGTATTCAAAAACGTTAAAAATGGTTAAGATTGAAACCAGAATAAAAAAAAAAGTGTGAAACGAAAGCAATATAAAACCTATGTGGTGACAGCTGTTGGTTTATTTTTGATTATTTAGGGAATATTCTGGGAAACACATTTTGTCGCTGGTTCACCTCCAGAATGTTAAACAGCTGCGTTTTATGGGAAGTCGTGCGCTGGAACAAAGGAGGTAAAACAGTTGGTTTTAGGTGGATTTTGTTACAGACACAGCCAGGGTAGCTATTTCCCTCTGGAGCTTGTTAAACACAATTATTATTCTCATACATCTCATGTCGGATAAATATCATGCTACAGCTGGTTGGCCTTTCAAAGGCAACAAGCCAGATAATCAGTCAGTCTGGCCACACAAACCAGTAAAGCCACAGAGTGCATGTTTACATTTTGGCTGTTATGATATGGGGCGCCGTTTGTAAAGTGAAACATGCTAAAATTAACGGCAACACTTTTCCACATTTAGCTCAAAACAAGTCATTTTTTACAACATTTAGTAAAATATTTGTAACTTTTCATATTTAAAACAGAATTTTAAATGTTAAATCTAAATGTTAAATATTCAATCTAAATGTTAAATATTCAATCTAAATGTTAAATCTAAATATTATATTTAAATCTAAATGTTAAATGTTAAATCTAAATATTATATTTAAATCTAAATCTAAATGTTAAATCTAAATGCTAAATGTTAAATGTTAAATCTAAATGTTTAGGCTAACATGCAAATTTATTGCACGGATCAGCGGAAATACCAAAATAAAAGCATTCCGAAAACCTCCGATGCAAAAGTGTGCCGGTAGTGGTCAGACACGTTCTCACTCCCAAAGCGTAATAATTTTCGCTAGGTGACAAATTGTCAACATTTTATGCTTTCGGGTACCCAACAAGTTCCTAAATTAGGCATCGGAAAAAGGAGAGCACGTGAGAACCATTTGGACTCAATCTACGCATGTTCTTTCATTTTCTAAAAATCGCTTTGGAAAACACTATTTTACGTCATTTAACTGCTAGTAAAGGTTAGGAATAAGGTTATAGTTAGGGATAAGGTTAGGTTTAGGGCTGCAACACATGGCTGGAATTAGGGCAGGGCGATATATCGAGTTTTTTTTAAAAATATCGATATATTTTCATGCGAGATATAAGATGTGACAATATCGTTTATATCGATATAGTCTATGTTACGTTATAATTATACTTGTGGAGCCGCAGGTTTGCCTCTCTTTCGTCCACTTTTGTCTCTATGCTGCGTTACTCGGCCTCGCCTCTCCTTCACTGAACACAACTGCCCCTCCGCCATAGCTTCATCTGCAGGCAATGACAAGATGAAAGCGGAAAATCTCCGTTAGCGAGTTACCGCGGATCGCCCCGTGCGTGGGGCTGGACGGCGTCAACGTGTTAGCGAGCTAACCGGGCTGCACGGCCTAAAATCCTTTCATTTTCTCAAAACTCGACAGTGCGCCCTATGTATGGATTCTGGTTGTGCTTACTGACCGCGAACCGATTTTATGTGGTACACAGCTCTCAGCAATCTGTCAAAAAATGTTTTAATATGACTTTGCTAAGCTACGGAGCTGCACCGCTTGATGGATTACCGGATGATTACGGCTACCGAGGAGGAGCCTCGCGGAGTGATACGTACTGTGCTTCAACGTAATATTACCATACTGTGTGTGTATAAGGACCACAAATGGCACCTGTTCAGAGACGTGGTGCAGCTGTGAAATCTTGTAAATGACCTCATTAATATTTGGTAAAGTGTTTTGTAAACTTATGAGTGGCTATTATATTGTTGGAGTGAATGCTTTTATTTTGAAAGTCACAGAGCGACAAGGTGCCGTAAATCAAGTGGCGTAAACCATATGGCAGAAGCGCGAGTTTTAATGCACAGAGAGAAGGTGTGCTCTATGGTTAATGGACGGGAATGGGAAAAAGAACGGCTATTAAGGTGCAACACTGAGTCGAAAGCAGTTTCTTAGCACCTGGTTGATGAGGGAACAAGGTTTGTAACAAAGTTTGTCCTGTAGATATGTATTTTGTTGTTTTACGGAGCATATAGCTGCTGACCGCTACTAAGCATAAAGGTTAAGTTTTCACCCACTAGAGGGCGCTAACGTACCTCGTCATGTTTAGGCAGCGATGCAACGATTTCCCTGTTATATGCAATAATTTACAAGTTTTAGTGTTATTTGTTATGTAAGGTAAGGAGAATTAATTTGTGATTAATGAATAAGTCAAAAGGTTAAAGGTAACACACTGTTTGATTTACTAATAGTCTTTTATTCTGTATGTTGTAGCTCTTACGGTGTGTTCACATACACGGCTGTTTAATAAAAGGATTGTGAACCATCAGTTTGAGAGACCATCTTTTCAACCGGGGATGCTACAAATCTGTCTCTTTGTTATTATGCTCAGCGTCTGTTAGTTTACATTTTGACTGCACAATTGTGAGCTTTTTCTTATGCCAAAAAGAACATAGTTTTCTTTTATTTATGGACCATGATTATTTAATAAATGCTGATAATTTATTTTTGAGTAATTTTTTCATGTACATCTACGCTGTATGTAAATAAAAGTGCCCGTGTGACATCTGGGACACAGTGTGACTAAGAACTCTCTTTTTGTTATTAACTTATTGCTTTAAAAAAAAATATTGAGATATATATCTTATATCGCCATCCAGCTAAAAAATATCGAGATATGAATTTTGGGTCATATCGCCCAGCCCTAACTCAAAGACAAGTATCTTTGACAGTGTATATATAGATGTATTATATATAAGAGACAAATATTGTTCGTTTAATATGTTGGCATTACTAAATTTGGCTCAATGCTTACATATATGTATAAAAAGAAAATGTACAAGCTGTGATAACTGTGTCTGATAGAATGAAGAGTAGACTGATATATTAAATAATCCTTTATTGGGTGAGAAAATCAGACCATGTCATAACTGCATTAAGTCATACAGAATAGATATCAGAGCCTTAAACAGGCTGACTTCTGCTAAATGGGTCAAACTGGGAAGAAAGTATACAAACACATAACATCCTTATGTAACACTATAGATCAACTTACCTCTGAATATATAAAGCATATAAACAATTACAGCAATATGATGCAACAAACACAGCAGTGCAACTAATCCAAAATACTCAAAGCTTCATAGAACTGAAACAAACATTTATTTTTAGGTCCATTCTGCTGCTGATACATACTTTAGGTTTCTGAATATTACACTTGTTGCTGCCTTTCATAGTGTGTAACTTGAAGGCCCTGAGTACTTTCTCCCACACTGAAAACATTGGAATGATAAAATGATTTGAACATTACCTAATAAGACTGATTCAGGACAGACAATTAGTTATTTTAAACTTTTCTAGCAGTCCTTCACAAACAGGGAACAGTCTGTCTATTCTCTCCATCTGTCAGCTGCTGCTGGCTCTTCCTCCTCTTCCTCACACACTGCTGAGTTTGTCCTGGTGGATCATCAGGGGTGCAAAGCCTCACAGATGATGTGCAGCAGTGGGTCCCTCAGTCTGTCCTCACTCTGGACACTTGCAGTTGTCACACATGGAAATCAAATGTGTGATAAGCTGCAAGTGTAACTTATAAATAGGGCTGGGCGATATGGCCTAAATTATTGCGATATAATTTGAAGCATGTGCGGTAACGATATATATCGCGATATATTCTTTTCTTCTGTATAACGTATTTTCCACACTATAAGGCACACTTAAAATCCTTTAATTTTCTCAATTGAAGCTGGAGGATAAACGCCAACTTTTTTTCCACTCGATAAATGTTAACGTGAGGTTAACATTTATCGAGTGGAAAAAAAGTTGGTTTGGATTCCTGTGGTCAGGGACAAATGCAATCGCATAGCAGGATGCTGTACACGGGCTAAACTTCAGTCAGGAGAACAACTGAGATTATTCATCCACAATACAAGGTTAGTTATTAATATACTGCAAAAATATGGGAATAGAACAGCTGCGAGAGAATTCAACATTAATGAATTAATGTTACGGAAGTGGAGGAAGCGCAATGTTTGGCTTTCCCCATATTTCAAAAGTGCTTCATCTCTGTGCTATGACTGTCACCCGGCAGATGATAATGGTTGTAGTCGCTGCGATGCTTTGTACCTCAGGCTCATCAGAGACAATCGTATCTAGACAACTGTAATTTCAGTGACTGAATTATTGCCGGTCATTCGTACATTTACTTTATTATATAAAATGTAGAATATATATATACTGGAAGTGCTGGGTATACAAGTCTGGCCTAAGTCTTCGGTCAGAAAGACTGCAGCAGTCCAGGAGTTTAGTTCACCGTCTTTAATGAAGCTTCACAGAAGATATGCACTTATAATTGTGGCAGGTGCAGTATCGGTGACTATAAGCATGGTTGTCTGGAAACAGAAACAGGTAATACTATAATTAGCAGGGTCAAAGATAACTAAGCAACAATCAGAACACATCATTTACTCAGACACAGCAATATTTTACAATGTCCACAAGGGGTCGCCGTAAGACCAGAAGTTGGCTAAATAGCACATATCTTCCCAGTTGCTAGTACTAAGGCAAGCATGTGGCAAGCTAACAACAGCTAAACTAAACAATAAACAACAGAAAAATCCTTTAACCGCGGGATATAATCATTGGGGGAGATTCTGGCCACTGGTATTAACTTAGTGCTAGTTAATTAAATAATTAAATAAACCTACTAACGTGGTAGCAGTGTACTGAGGCATAACTTTAGCTTAAACATACACAAACAACTATAACTATTATCATACCAGTTAACCTGTCAAAGGTAATAACACTTACAGTCTCATTAACGCACACGGAATCACACAAACTGCGATGCAACTGTATGGAAGAAATATAGTATCATCAGAATTCAAGTATTTTTAGACATTGAATTTATTTCTTCCATACAACTGCCATGCTCTGCTGCTGCTTTTCGTCCCTCACTCTCCCTCTGCGTGATGCGCACATGATCACTGGTGCGCTCATTTGGGTGCGCTTGGTTCTTGCCTCTAGACATCCTGAGGCCGAGTCAGCAGGGAATTTGCACATAAAATATATAAATTAAATCTTTTTGAAACTTATAGAATCTAATCTTTTGGTTTCTTTTTTTTCATAGCATTTTATCAAACTGTTGTCTGCTACAGAGTTAAAAGTATTGTACTAGTAGTAATATAGCATCCACCATCTCCTGCTTGCATATTGCAACAGTCACCTGAAGGGGCTGAAAATTGTAAAGACCCTACAGAACAATCAGTAAATGTGAGTAAATCTGTGATTCTGCGAGTAACACACTGGGTTCAGTTTGGAGGTTGAACTCTCACTCACCAGGATTGACAGCTGTCTGTGCCACAGTTAAACTCATGCAGTGCTAATTTAAAAACTCTCAAATATTTTGGACAATTTATATTTTTCTATCACAAAAAATACACGTCTTCATTGAAGTAAACACACAGAGCAATTAATATATATTTTTAAATATAATTTTCTTTATTTTAATTATCAAATTACAAATAAAAAAAACCCAACCCACCTCACGAGCCCTGGTCAACCCCTCACTTGAATTTTTGATTTTCAGTTTAAAGCAATTAAATTAAATCCAAAAATTCAATCCCAACAATCAAGTGATTCCCTGTGAGCAACGGTGGACAGGGAAAACTCCCTTTTAACAGGAAGAAACCTGTGACAGAACCAGGCTCAGTGTGGGGCAGTCTTCTGTCATGACTGGTTGGGAGGTGAGGGCAAAATAAAACTGAACATAAATGAGAGCACAGTATAGTTATTATGTCATAATTAACCAGTCAAGGTGGACAGGCAAACTGCACCGAAAATACCGCCCGTTATGGCAAGACCTAGACCTATACCTAGACCTAGGTTATTTGCGAGGTTGGCAAGAGCACTCTGTGGTACTTTCTCACGTCTAACAATCGCATTCTGTTCCTTTAGTACACTCAAATCCCATTCAATGTTGCCGATCCTGGCATTAATCATTCTATTTTGCTCTATGAGCAACTCTAAACGCCGAGCTATTCTCTCCATTGACTCACTTTGGAACTGCTGCAGGGACAAGTGTCAAAAGAAAAAGAATGTTCCCTGAATTATTTAAATGTAAAGGTATTACCTTTGTCAAAGACTGCTGCTTTGCAAAAACAACTGGCTGTTACTGAAGACGCATCAAGGTAAACTGTGTTAAAGCACCTCTATTTATAGACTCATGTGGCAGAGATGATGACGTCAACCGTCACGGGAGACTGTGACGTGCGGTCGACCGTCACGTCACAGTCTCCCGTTTGAGAAGATCAAAGGATCAAAGAATAGCTCCGTGTCATTCCGCGCATGCTCAGATCATGTGTATTGAAACGAACGGGATATTTATTTATTCATTTTAAATACCTTGCTATATAACAAAGGCGACTGCGCACTCAAAGGACGAGGAGAGTTCAAAATAGGGCTGTTCGATATAACGACACATATGGATGACGATATGAAAAAGTCTATCGCTTCATATTACGGCAATATTTTTTCATGGTTTTTATGGCTGTATCCCAATTCAGGGTCTGCAGCCTTAAAGTACGCAGCTTCAATGGTCCTCAAGGGCCGCGTACTCAAAGACCGCTAAGGCCGGAAGTGCGAGGCTTGTGAAATGGGACGGTCTAGCCTCCGTCGCGCTGCCCAGGTTGCCTAGCAACCATGATAGCTGGAAACGTGTGGTTGACAGAAATTAAGGAGAACATATTTTGCTCATTTGTTTGTTTCTACATGAGCTTTGTGTGATTTAATAAGTATCTGAGGCTGAGACCACAGGACTGTAAAACATGATTGTTGCATTCTTGCATATTTCTGAAAACATCTTAGTGGTGTGGCAGCCATGGGTTGAGCCAGCCCTGCAAACCCTGTGGATGGACGATGCAGTGGACAGTGGGAGGAAGCATCCTAAAGCTCTCTTTGCAGACCAGCCTGTGCGATTCTCCACTCGCCGACCAGAAAAGACAAACGGCGGGTCTCAGTTGCAGCACCTCATCCATTACAACCAATGTATGCAGAAGAACATCTCTGAATGTACAACACTTTGAATCTTCAAGCAGATGGGCGACAGCAGGAGAAGACCACACCAGAGCCACTCCTGTCAGCAAAAAACAGAAACTGAGGTTACTGAACTGGACATGTGTGTGCTTAATAAACTGGCAAATTACAGCAGGATTTTCCTATCCTCGGTCAGAAGGCACAGGTGACTTATATGATGAAAGAGAGGGTCCACAGCAATGAGAATTAGGGTTCCTTTAATCCAAACATCTCCAGAAGTGAATTCGTGTGAGTATATGTATATGTGTGTGTGGTTCTGTAAAATAACAGAAATTACAATTAGCAAACAATTAAAGTCAACCAAGCTGGTCTAAATAATACAGAAAGGGTTGAACAGAAATGACTAAACACCACCCCCTGGTGGACACAAATGTGCTGCTGCACAGGGATAGACTCCATCTTTACTTTGGGCAGCTCAGTTCACAAGGGTAGCGCCATTTTGGTCAAATCAGCGTGAATATACAGTGTCTCGTGGCTACACAAACCGCTGGAAAACTCTATAAAGGCATCACACAATGTACATAGGCAAGTGTATGATAAGTTACAACCATAGAACAAACAAATACAAGGCACTTACTTATCATTCACGCACACGCACGACACATGTTCAGCACAACAGCCCAGCTCCACCAGCGCTATCACGGTGAACCAGTAGTGATGTGCGGATCGATCCTGAAATATCGATTCCTCCGATACCAATCATTTATGTTCTAGAATCGATTCTCACATTAAAATATCGATATTTTAGTAATTTAGAGTAAATTTGTAGTTTATCATTAACAGGAACACAGTGGAAAGAAACTATAACATTCGGATTGCCTACATTCAAAGGAACTACTTCCTCTTCCGCCTTTCATAGTCATGTGCGAAATACGGCTGTATAAATGTCTCGCAGCCCCTTGGCGTGCGCACTCACAACAATGGCTGAGCGTAATTGTGCGGATGTATTTTACCTCCACAAACAGCTGAGCCGTGGTTTGCAATAAATGTGGCAAAAAAAGTGAGGTGTTGTGGCCATACTTGCCAACCTTGAGACCTCAGAATTAGGGAGACATTCGAAAGGGCTGTTTGGGCGGATAAATATATTTTACAGGGTTTATTTATCGGATAAAATACGTTAAATGTCACCGTTATTATTGGCCGGCCCGGAAACAGCGGGGGTGTCCAAATTCAGAGGCTGCTTCCACCTGAGGACCGGCCTTCGCGGTCTAAAGAAAGCCGGGTAGTACGTCACGAGCTCCCTCGGTGGAGTGAAACTCTGCCGTCTGCTCCTTGCTGTCTAAAATATAACCGGACACTGACGTAAACTCTTCTGTTTAATCAGTTTTCTGTTTGACGTTTATTCAGCTGTGTGAAAACCCCGGAGGAACCCTCCCGAGGGAATAATAAAGTTTAATTTAATTTAATCTAATCTAATAACTTTAATCTCAGCCAAACCGATTTACTCACGAACAAATAAAACACTGAAAAAGCCAAACAAGAACATTTTTAAGTTATCAAAGTGACTTGTACATCATGTTTAACCCGAGTGGTGAAAGACCGCGGGGGTTTGAAGACGATGTGTCGGTCGGCTCAGATATTTGAAGTTTACACAGCTACATTCTCACCTGAAAATATGTTAAAAGTTTTTTTGCGACCCAGAAAGAGAAATAAGAGTGATATTAAAACTAAGTCGCTGCCGTCATTGTTGGAAACTGGAATTGGCTGGGCCGCGCTATGAATTCTGCGATATGGTTTTTCAACTTTGTTGTCCGGGTGGAAAATCTGGAGAAAGGTGGGATTCTCCCGGAAAAATCGGGAGGGTTGGCATGTATGGTTGTGGCAACATCACTAACCTTGTCAAACACCTCAGAGTAAATCATATCACAAAATATGACGAGCATATGTTGAGGCGAACTGAAGAGGAGGAGAGGGACAGGTGCTGCTAGGGTGAGAGTCTCTCACGGAGTCCTTTAGTCCTCCAGGCAGGCAAGGTGTTCAAATAGCACACAACTTTAGTTTTTTTATTTCTATATGATGAACTCTGCATTATTAAGTGATAAGAAGAAGGTATTCTGATGTCCTGTAATCATTATGACGCTATAATTTGAGATACAATAAATAAAATCCGTTTTGTACAAAGTATCGGTATCGGATCAGTATCGTCGATACCACCCTGAATATTACTTGGTATCGGATCGGAAAGGAAATCAGTGGTATCGCACATCACTATGAACCAGCGCAAACACAAACAAAGGATGGGAGGAATGTACCATCTTAGCAGTGGTTAGAGGGGGTCCGTGGAACAGTCTATATACACAAATCACAGGGGTTTTCTACAGTTACAATTTGCTCACCAGAATTGGACAGTAGAAGAATGGAAAACATTGACTGCTCTGATGAGTCTTGATTTCTGCTGTGACATCCCAACTATGTTTTATTGTCATAAGCACAGTAAAGAAACATATTCTCCTGTAATATAAAATTCTTCCTTTGCTGTCCACAATAGATGCCAAACAGAAATAAATTCACATGTAAAATAGATAATAATGGGCAGCATGGTGGTTAGCACTCAGGCCGGGGTCTTTCTGGAGTTTGCATGTTCTCCCCGTGTTTGTGCGGTTTCCCTCCGGGTACTCTGCTTCCTCCCACCATCCAAAAGACATGCAGTTGGTGGGGATAGGTTAATTGATTAATCCAAATTGCCCATAGATGTGAATGTGAGTGTGAATGGTTGTCCCTGTCTGTTAGCCCTGTGACAGACTGGCGACCTGTCCAGGGTGTACCCTGCCTCTCGCCCTGACAGCTGGGATAAGCTCCAGCGCCCCCCGCAACCCTGAAAAGGACAAACGGAAGCGAATGGATGGATGGAATAGATAATAATTTAAAGACAATAAAAAATCTCATAACTATAAATCAGCATGTATGAAATGCAGTAGGTTATGAACTCCTGTCAAGTGTTTGAGTCTAATGGCAGCAGGGAAGAAAGAGTTCTTCAGTCTGGAGATCCTCCATTTCACACTTCTGTACCTCCGGTCTGAGGTTGAAAGTGTGAGCAGTACGTGTTGGGGGTGGATAGCCTCCAAGAGGATGGATGCGGGTATCCAGTGGACTCTCTGACAGTAGGCAGCCTTCACCACTCTCAGGTGTTTGCAGTAAAAAAAATTTGCAAAAAATAGCCTGAAAGCTTAGTTCCAGCTGACCTTGTATCAACCATTCAGGTTGGTGCTGGTGGTGATATTTTCTTTAGTACCAACAGAGCATGCTTAAACACCCCAGCTTACCATCCATCCATCCATCCATCCATCCATCTTGTTCCGCTTATCTGGGTCCTGGTCATGGGGGCAGCCTACGCAGAGAAGCCTAGCCCCTCCCTCTCCCCGGCCACTTCCTCCAGCTTGTCCAGGTGAACACCAAGGCTTACCACAGCTTACCAGAGAATTTTTAAATGATAGAATTGGCCAACTTATAATATTCAGGAGCTGGAATGGGCTCCAGCCCAATTGCGACCTTGATAAGGATGTGCAGAAGAGAATGGATGGATGGCTAATATTCAGGCTTTACCCAGGCCAGATCCGTACTTACTCTTTTATGTTAGGCTAACTCTCTCCCAGCTCTGTCACATTTACTGTGCTGGAATAGGAGAGTATCAATCCTCCCTGGTAACACAAACAGATTTTAATGTACCGTATGTTTGATTAATTGCTTGATTAATCACGCAGTCATGTCTAAATATACTCATTATCTCAGCTCTCATTTACTTGTACAGACTGTTTTACAAGAGCATGTAACGTGGGACAGATGTGGGGGCCCAGAGGCTGCAGCATGTGGCTTTTTCACATTCCTGTCACTGACCATGGCTGTAAACTCACACAGGTTAAGAACAGCAGCAAATCTTCAGTTTGGCAGTTGCAGGACAGTTTTCCAGGGAAATGACAGGCTGGAGTCTGAGTGGAACGCTTTCTTTACTGCTTCAGTGCCAAGTTAACTGAAGTAATTGTTCTGACTGTCAAGGAGGGTGAGACTGTTTTCAAACAGAGTAAGTGGGGGGAAATACGAGCAGCAAAGACACCCTGCCTTCACTCCTCCCTACCTTCAGCTGTAGCTCCCACGCAGAGACACAAGCAGAGGGAGAAGGTTCCTACATTAAAACAAGCTGCCCATTTCCCTTTTCCACATCTGTTTCTCATGCTGATGGCAGGATATAACCTGTAAAACAACAATGCTCAGTAATAGACACACTGAGGGGGAAGGTAATGGCTCTGAATCAGCAGATTCAGCTACTTGCCAGAGTTTTATCAACAAATGTGACCTCCTCTTTTAAAGGGTATGCTGTCATGGGAATGTAACAAGAGAAAGTAGGAGTGACTGATGGAGGTGGAGAAAGAGCAGTTGGACAGGAAGTGTAGAGAAAAAAAAGTAGTTTAAAAAATGAAAGGAAGATGCAGAAATACTTCGTAGATGAGCAGAGAAGACGATTAGAAAAGTATAGAATTTGTGGAAAAATAAGAACATATGAAGGCGTGTCTGCTGGCGGACCGAATTCAGCTCCTTCAGCTCCTGGTGGAAATAATCACAGTCAGAAAAGACTGAGATGATGTGGACAGCAGCTGTCCTCCTGCTGCTTTTGCCTTCGCTTCTTTCCTACGCAGTATGTACCGCACTGCATGCTATGAATGTTTTTAACTTGTCATCTGTCTTATTGATCAATATCACTCCTCCATCAGGAGATACAGCAGGAAGCTATAAATTATGACTTGTGAGGGAGCTCATTTAAAGGTGTTAAAGTGCTTCAAGAAATGCCTATATAATCACAGAGATTTAGAGGTTAGCCACAAATTCTTGTTTTTTTAAATTAGTTATATCATCTTTAAAATGATCATGTTATGAGTTTGTGTTTTAAATGAAAGAAAATAAGTATTTTTTAACAAAATATACAGGTAAAAGTATCTGTTATGCATATATATCCACATATTGTAAGTAGATTTTTTAATTTATTTTGCTGATGCAATAATGTGTAAGCAGCACGTTTCCAAAACGTTTTCTTAGGTGGAGTTTAACTCCTTATTAGAGCTGAGCAATCTTTCCAAGTAGGTTCAGTCACGTGAAACCTACTTGGTTTCAAAGGACTGTGCACAATTTCCATCCAAAATGTGCTGTAGTGGAACGATAAAGTGAAATACCTCAAAAGCCATATTTTACTGTCGGTTACAAATCTTTTTTCGGTTTATTGGAGTTACTCTCAGCCAAGTGCGATATTTGACCTACAGCACTGCTGATCCCACGATGAAAGTCTTTTTTTCCTTGTGGTGGTGGAGAAGTTAAAACACAACAGCTAATCAGGTTAAAACACTAACAGAGTGTCTACTTCCTGACTCAGGGGACTTGAGTCAGGAAGTAGACTACAAACTACATTTTCTGTAGTACATTTGAAATAAGAAACCATGTGATATATAAAAGGCAGAAAACAAACACAACGCTGACATTATTCAGTCTCTAATGAGCCACAGGAGTCATACTTTCCAGGCTAGTTACACATAAGTGCTGACTTATAGATTGAACTCTCTCATTGTCCTTTTCTCCTGATTTCCAGGACAAAGAGAACAGAGGTAATATAAACCAATCGGAATTAGACAATCGAGATTTCGCTGATGTTCCTGTCAAAGATCAGAGACCTCTTGGTGAAGTCAAAGGTCAGGACTCATGCACCATCCCGTGTGACATCACTGTCAAACTCCTGCGAGATGAGAAACAATCCATTTGTGGTAAAGCCTTTTCTGATTTGTTGTGCTGTTGTTAGCCCCATTACCTTCATGTGTTGTTCAGTGTGTGTACTTTTGTGTGTGTGTGTGTGTGTGTGTGTGTGTGTGTGTGTGTGTGTGTGTGTGTGTGTGTGTGTGTGTGTGTGTGTGTGTGTGTTCAGGTCAGCTGCAGCAGTCTTTGCTTGCGTTTGGACGCAGCAACAGAAAACTGATGAGGGATGTGATGGAGGCGCAACAGAGAGCTCTGGACATCCTAAGCAGTCAGGTTAAACATCTGTTAAACATCTGTTAAGTGTTTGTGATCGTCAGACTGGCTGAATGTATTTACAGTGATGTCATATTTCCAGGTCACAGAGTTGATGACCAAAGTGCAAACGCTCAGCTTGGAAGTTCAGAGAAGCAACACTGAGATGTACTCCATGAAACCTGTACAATCTCATGGTAACACACACACAAACACATACGATTGTGATTATAGAGCTTGAAAGACATAAACGCTAACTAGTAACACCCAGTGACATGGTGAATTATGAAAAGTACTGTACCTTTGGTGATTTAAGTTGTGAATCATTATTTAAGAAGCTACTGAAGTTCCTTCCCCTTCCTGTTTTTCTTCTAATAGGCTACCCCTTACAAACATAAGGTTTAAACAGTAGGTTCAATCCAGAGATCACCATATTAATGACATCCCCTGTTTAAACATCATATAGAGCCAAGAGCTGAGTTTAATGTGATCTATGTTTATAACAGCATATAAATAAAAGATAATGTGGATATAAACACTATGGCCTCCCTTTGAGGATATCTTTAAACTTGGTGCATAATTTTGTCCATTATTTAAAAATGAAATCACCAGTATATCAGTTTTAGATAAAGGTTTAAATAGAATCAACAGAACAGCATTTTTTCAAAATCTGAGGTTCGTAAAAGTTTTTTTTTTCTGACCCACAAAGCCACACCAGAAGGTATTTAAACCTTTAGTACATCAGAAATCTTCAAAATCTGCAAATTTGGAGGTACATATTTTCCACTAGATGCTGAACTGCACCACTAACTTGTACAGTCTATCATAACTCAATAGTTTGTGCCTCATTTGAGTAACTAAACAGCTCTGACGGAGAAAAACAGAGAGAAAAACAGCTCTGACAAATATATAATGATTGTGCGGCGAAGGCAGAGAATAAATTGATGCCATTTATATTAAGCTCAGTGACTAATTATTACATGAAGTGCACAGTCCTTCAAGTCATTAGTGGCTATAAATCAAAAAAGTTGCTTCACCATAAATTTGATTAAATTACTCTCCTGGTGACCAAACAGAGTGTTTGTTGCATTGATTAGGACGAGACTGCAGCGACATCAAGGACAACCTCGTGTCAGTCGTCCCCAAGATCCCCAGTGGCATTTACATAGTCCACCCAGAGAACACTGACTCTTCATTTGAGGTACATGTATATAATTCATTCATTCACTCCTTCAGTGATTTATTCACTCTGTGGCCGACACTCAAAGCAAAGCTTGTCCTGCAGGTTTTCTGTGAGATGGACTATATGGGAGGCGGATGGACGGTGATGCAGAGGAGGAGTGACGGTTTAACTGACTTCAAAAGATCCTGGGATGGCTATGTCAATGGCTTTGGACACCTTGCAGGTTGTACATTATCAAAGAGATCCTCTTTGAGGTTGAACTGTTAAAAATAACATTAGATGGTGGTAAGCTAGATGCTCAAAATATACTTTATAGTATCAGCTAAAGAATGTTTTGGGAACCACTGACCAACATAATGTTCATTATCTGCTGGACCTGAGGTTGTGTGATTCGTAGGTTTCCATTGTGAGTGAATTCATTTGCCACAACAACCATAATTATCCATCACTTTAAGGCTTAATACAGTCTAAAGGTGTGCGTTACAGAGTATTTTACTTTTGGAATCGACTTTCTTGTTGATCCAGTCTAAAGCAGCCATTGGAGGAACTGCAGTCTAGGAGGAACTTTCATTTTTTATCAATGGTTTTTGCTTGAGCAGCACATAAAGTTGTGCTAGCATAACAACTAGCACAGAGGAAACGTTAGCAAAGCATGAAGAGGATAAGTTTTAATAGGCTGCTGCTGTATATATAGGACTATCGGTGTATGGATGGCAGGCTAGCATTTTGATTCTGTTCCCAGTATTTATACCAAGGTTAGCTAGCCATCACCTAGTGAGGTATCATAGCATTTCCTCAAAGTTGTCACACCGTCTCATTTTTATCAGTCTACACATATTGAGAACTATACCTTTCACTTCACCACTAAATCTCTCGTCTTGTGTTTAGGAGAACACTGGTTGGGCTTGAGGAAGGTGTTTCACATAGTAAACCAGAAGGATACTCGATTCCAGCTTCACATTGCTCTAGTCTCCCATGACGATGTCACCTCTTATGCATCGTATGATGACTTCCGCCTTGACAGTGAAACGCAGTTCTTCAGCATACACCTGGGCAGATATGCAGGTAGTGCAGGTATGGCTTAATAAGTTAAACTTCACAAAACAAATGTTATTTTTTAAAAATTGCTAAAGTGCAAATTAAAACACCGGCGACCGGTCCACTTGGTTATTTTGTGTCTCCTGCATGTCTGCATGGATTTCTGCGTGCTCTGGTGCAGGTGATGCGTTTCGAGGCTACAACCAGGAACAGAACCAGGACACGGCACCGTTCAGTGCCTCAGATGTCGACAATGATGGCTGCAACCCTTTCTGCTCCATTGGCAATTGCACGGTGGAGAGCTGCAGCATTCACCACAACCACACGGGGTGGTGGTTCAATCAGTGCGGTCTGGCAAATCTCAACGGCTCTCCCGAAGACACAGAGCGAAACCAGGGGCAGAGGACGCACATCGTGTGGGACACCTGGAGACACAACGGAGTCCCCTACACCATCAAATCTGTCACCATGAAGATCAGGAGGATTGCAACCAATAATTGAGAGATGATGGGAAGAAATGGATCATTTCAATGCATGACTAAAAGCTTCATTAAAACAGAATATAGTTCTTCTGGATTACTATTTTCACTGTGACCAACATAAAATAAAAATAAAATCAGCCAATTACTTATGGTGTTCTTCTTCTTTTACACTAATTGCAAACTCTGCTGCATTCCTGTCAGTTTCAACTGATCTTGGTTCAGCTAACATACACACCAAGGTAAGGGAGGAGAACTTAAACTGATCCAGTCCAGTAGGTGGTGCTGTGAATCTCAGCAAAGTGTACCGATTGAGACCTACATCACATGCAGTTTATTAGTATTGACCAGATTATTTCTGTCACTATTGCAGCAGAAATAATCCGCAACCATGAAATCCAAGCCTGATTAGTAAAAAAGAAAAACCCTGCAAAGGTCTGATCAAACAGAAACTAAATGCGACCTCCCCAAATAAATACGTTAGCAAGCCAGAGGACCTCTGTTGCTTCAGACACCCAGAGTACCCTCCCTGCTCCACAATCAAATCACTGGATTAGAGAGAAAAGGTTACCGAGGCTACAGCTGAAAACTGGGGCTTCTTCTTCCCCGAGGTCACATTCACACTGACGTGTGAAACTGAATCAGCCCCCTGATTCATCTCAGTATAACCACCGTGTTGAAACAGTCTGCAGAAACCTTGTGGTTTCACCCCTTCAGGTGCATCACATGATAGTCATTGATTAAAAGCAATCAAGTTTGGTAATCCTGTAAGACAGTAACGACCAACAGTAGCTCATACCTGTCTTAAGGTCGTGGTGTTAAAGACTTCTTGTTTCAGTAAATCTTTTACCAAATGATGATTCAATCAGGAAAGTTTCATGCGCATCAGAACTTTTGAGCGCTCCAAGAATCAGACGCTGTTATTATCGTTTCTCCGGATGAGCACTAGACACTTTGCAGCTGTAATGAAAACCGCAGCCTCTTGAGCACGCTGGCAGGACCTCAGACTGTTTAGTTTCGCCAGAAAATCACAGAAACTGGTGTATTCTAATCTCGCAGTTGTCCAACAAACCAGCGGTGATACTGATTTCTTATTATTCACACATTAGAGAAAGAAAACACAGAATAAAAAACAAACTCGGGAGAGTCTGGAGTGTGTCTAAGTTTTACCTGTTACATAAAAAATAAGGAGAAGTAGAAGTAAAGAAGAGCGAGAAAATGGTGGGATTGGGTGAAGGAAGGAGCTGCAGGTTCAGGTTGGTTTATTGGACAAAGAACAGATGCACAGGCTGCAGAACAGCTGCTTCCACACAGGAAACAATTTGGTCTGGGCCTTTGTGTGCGTGTGTGTTTTTCTTGTTCTTCCTCCCCTCCTTCTTCAGAGTTCAGCCCAACAAAACATGAACTATGAGCGAAATATCTTGAACTCAGGTGGCTTCATCATTTCAAGTGACGTCTTTAAAGTATACGGCTTTGGTAACTCTACTCCAGTTAGCTGCAGCATTGTGGGGCTTACATGTACGGTGTCCTGTTGGTGCCAAAGTTTGTCTGTGTGTGTGTGATATGTGTGTGTTTGTGCTTGTGTGTTTTAGCGTCAGTGATTCAGGTGATAACACTGAAGGAGCGCCTGCTCTATGTGTGGTCTGGTATGCCTACATATCACCGCAGTTAATCAATACGCACACCCACACATGAGGAGGACACACAAAGGACTGTCCAGGTACTTGTCCACTCAGTGCCCCTCAGTAAGAGTGTGTATGTTTAGGCTGACAGTGTTTACATCCAGATCTCAGGTCTGTTCTGTTCAGACGAGCAAATCTTAACAAAAACCCACAATGGTGACATTTGTCAGACTTTACCCCCATTGCCACTGAAATGTGACGCCCCTACGCCACGACACATCCAAACTGGCTAATCTTCAGCAATCAGGTCCTTAAAAGGCAATTCTCTCTGCCACAATTGTGCATTGGAGATCCTGCTTTATCAGGCTGATTTCACGCTGAGACTTTTTACAGACTGTAAGGGGTTTTTTCATGTGAAATTCAGCTTGAAAGCAGACAAAAAGTGCTCTCAGCTGACATAGGTAGCAACAAAACAAATAAAAGAATTATGGGACAATAAAGCAGAAGATGATCACAATATTACTGCAAAGAGCTACTAAAAGCTGGACAGTTGTAAACACATGAACACATGTGATTGGGTACAGAGTTTTCCCACACTGGACCAGGATCAGCTGAGAGTGGGAGCACACAGGAAGCAAAGTCTACAGGGAATTTAAACCCTGAGGAATCTCATCTGCTGTTCATCAGCCATCAGTCACTTCTGCACGCATGTACACACACACTAAAACTCTCAACACGTACTCTAAACAATGCAGTTTAAAATAGCATCTTACGAGTCAAAAATACAACTATTGGTAAGACACTATATCATGAGAATATTTCATTTCTTTACTCCTATTATTTTTGTAACAAATCCACCTTTATTGCCACGACTAATACTGAGTAATATCAAAGAAAGAGATGAAGGACTTGGTGAAACCGCTGAGACAAATATGAACCTACATCTGTAGTAACTCTGAGCCTGTTCAGTCGCAACCCTGAGCTTCCTCCCACATCTGTAAAGTTCAATGCGTCACGTAAGGAAAAGTGTTGTGGGACCCAGAAGGATGCATTCTTTCTCAAGAACACAGAAAAAACCAGAGGGGGAGGGCGACAGAGAGACGGAGAGAGAGAGACGTGCCACAGACACTTGATTAGTCTTTCACATGAAACGGGAGCGCAGCCTCTGCTGTCGATCACCTCCAGGATGAACCACAGACCGCTTGCAGTTCATCATGCCAGCCGGACTGCAGGTTACAGCGACAGCCCCAGAGCCAGGAGCCGTGATAACCTGCTCATGTACGATGATTTTGGAGAGGAAACGTGTTGCTCCGGACGATGCCTTGGGTAAGTCTGCCAGAGGTGTAGCAGGCATATATGCTCATCCTCTGCATCTTTTTGTTAAAATCATGGATAAGACTGACAGATTTTAAAAAGTTTGAAGGAGAAGATAAAACGTATTTGGACGCCTGATGGTAATTTTCACTAAATATTGCAAGCACAATGTTCTTCAGTTTGCATTCTTTAACTTGGAACCAGCAAAACAGCCACAGGTGCTCATTGGGTTTAACTCTAGGTCAGCGCTCTGGGATGGAGGGAGGGAGACTGATGTACATTAGAGAGTGTACTTCAGAACCCATGATCCATTAGTAAACGTAATTTAACTTATGAGTAACATAATGCTTATAATGTAAACCATTTTTTTTGCATTTCCTGCCTCGTTATTTACATTAGCCTCAGTGCTCAGTGCTACAGGATTTCTCAACCTCTTCTTATACTCCTCTCGTCACACACTGATGCCTGCTTGGGAATCTTTTTGGTCGTTCTGATGCACTGAGTACTTCGTTTTTATGTGCAAACCTTGTAAGCCATCATGGCATAAACAACAAACCTCATATGATGTAGCAGAACAGAATGTTAGATAATGCATCTTAAAAGAATATTAAGAAAGAAATACAGAACCAGGAAAATGTTGTAACTTGATACTATTTCATCTGTTCTCTAGGTAAAAGTTAACTTACATCTACTAATTGCAGATTATGGTAGGCAAGTATATGAATGAGGTTAACTGTGATTCAGTGCTCTCTCACAGGTGTGTGGGTCTCTCTCTCATTACTTGTGTGGATAGCACACCTGCACCGTTCTGGTTGAGAACTACATTGTGTGTAAATTCATGTGTGGACCATACACCGAGTGTTTTTTGTGTTTCTGGCAGCCACAGTAACTCTGAGCGACAGCTTATGGCTCGTCTCACTGCTGCTAAACGACGCCAGGCTCTCCGTGGACCTGCCTACATGTTCTCAGCTCCCTCAGTCAGCCTGTCAGAGGTTGAGCAGCGTTTCCTGGAAGCAGCTGAATACGGGAACATACCAGAGGTGCGGCGTATGCTGCTGCATGTACCCAACTTGAACGTCAACGCTGTTGACTACATGGGCCAAAATGCACTGCAGCTGGCAGTGGCCAACGAACATCTGGAGGTGACAGAGCTGCTGCTGGGGAGGGCAGACTTGGCCAGAGTGGGCGACGCTCTCCTTTTAGCCATCAGTAAGACCTGATTATTTATGTATGGCCAAAAACACATAATATGGCAAAATCTCTATATCACTCAAAAGTTCCAAAGATGTCAGACACAACACATTGCTTGACTGGATGGAACCACAGTTATGTAACCGTTTATCCGTTAATCTGTGTCCTTACATAGCTGTGTCTCTTTATGAGTCTAGTGACATTGCTTAATAATAATGATTAATTGCCTCAGTACTGTTAACCCCTCTGTACCACAGCCTCTGAGTCAAGTTTCTCATACATCCTGCAGCCACTCAGCCGCCTGCAAAAATGTTACCACAGTTGCATTGGCATTTTTCTGCTCAAACGGGCCAGACTTGGACCATTTCTGGTGAAATACTTTGTGTTTAGTTTGAGGAGATTGTTGATGACTACGTTTTTACATTTTACTTATTTCTTTATATTTTGCTAGGACAATGGGAATGTAGTGTATAAAGCAAAAAGAGTGCAATTCTAACAAACTTCAAAATCAATGTTTGGTATCACCACCTTTATTCTTTAACATAGTTTCAGCTCTTGTAGCTTCATTCTCTGGTCTGTTGAAGGAAATTCAAAGTTTTACTTTGGATGTTGGCTGCCTTCTGTTCTCGTCAAGATCTCATACTGCTTAAATAATGCTGATGTCCGAGCTCTGGGGAGGCCAGTCCATCACTGATAGTATGCAAGTGTGTGTTTTTCTATACAGGTATGCTTTTACTAATCATTGGCAGTGTGTTTGGGATGACTGTCATGCTGAATAATGAAGCCACTGACAATCAGATGCTTTTCAGATGGTATTGCACGACGGATCAAAATTAAAAAGTTTACTTTTCTGTGTTCGTAATTTCATTGGTTTTAACAACATCTTCAACACCACTGTCTATGATGCCTGAAACCTTTAAAGACTCTCCACCAACTTACTGTTGTACGTCTCTGCTGACCTCCTTCATATATAATAATGATGATTTGAACCAGAATGTTCATATTTGGATTCAGTGCTCAATATGACCTGTTGCTAGAGATTTTCAGTCCACTTATTGGGAAATTTGGCAAACCTCAGTTTTCCTGTTTTCCTTCTTTAAGAAGGTCTTCTTGACAGCCACCCTTCCAATGAGGCCAGTGAACAGTAAATGGATCAGCTGAAGGTTCAGATGCGTCTCTCAGGTCTGGACTAAAAATGAGGGGAAAAGAAGCCAATGCCTAAAGAAAAACCTTTGAAAGGCCCTGAGAAATCCTGGAGAACTACTGCCCAAGACGACTAAACTTTGGCTTTTGCAAAATCCTGTCTAGCTAAGTTGCCAACATGCTAATTTAGCACGAGTACAAAAGACTAGACTTTTAGCCTCTTCTGTTAGCAGTTACAAGATTTAAAAGATTGTTGCTTTAAAAAAGACAATATTAAAGGTTGGTTCCATTGTTCAGGAAGGCTGAGGATGTATGTTTTCTTCTTTAGTAAGTCATCATTTAAAAAAAAAAAAAATACAGGCGATGTAGTATTGAAAAACTGTGACCAACCTGAGTAGATAGCCTATATCAGGGGTTCTCCAAGTATGGCCTGTGGGATAACGGCGGTCCTTATCAAAATCTATTATGCACTGCAGGCATTGGAAGGAAAATATACATTTAATTTCTCCACAGTTTATGTTTTAAGGTAGTAAAATATGAGTTCAAAGGACCATTTTCTTTCAAGTTGAGCTATTCTGTTTGAGCCATTATGGCATGCTAACAAATGATTAGGAAATTTAACAACTACTTCAGTAATGGTTAAAAATACTTTAAACCAGCCCCCCCAAAAAACTGCAATAATGATCACAAACTCCAGCAAACTACCAAATGCTATGTAAGCTAACATTTTAGAGTTATCGTTAAGATTCAGCAATTTTAGCAACAGCAGTGTAAATGAAGTTGTACCACCAACAAGTTTGCTCCGTTTTTGTTTTAGGTAAAGGTTATGTTCGCATCACAGAGACTTTGCTGGGCCACCCTTCATTTAGAGACGCCCGTCGTCTAACAGCAAGCCCCGTTCAGGCAGACATGTTGGATGACTTCTATGCTTATGATGAGGACGGGACAAGGTATGTGTGAGGAAGAGGTGTTTCATTACTTACATTTGTATATTTGTTTAAGGTAATAGCGGACACTTTATTAGGCACATTTGCATTTCAGGAAAACATTTGGAACATGCATAAACATGAAACTTTTTTAGATATGTATTGAGTATTTATTAAACACCTCAATGGTTTGTGTGATTCTGTCTTTCAGACACTTGAGCAGCTACTCAGTTTATGGTGGGCAGATGCTGTAAGATAAAGAGACAGTATTAGCCACAAATGTATCCAGTTATTGTGTGGTTAAGAGAAGTGTGGGTAGTGTATTTATGCGATAATCATGAACATGGGTGCTGATGGAAAGAAGGAAGTGGGGTGGGGGATGAGCATGTTATGAGCAAGGTGTGGCTTATCAGCAGCAGCAGACTCTTTCTTTTGCTATTGCTGCTTCATAAAGCTGTTGTGTGAAGTTTGCAAATTAAAGCTTCAATAAATAAAATAGCAAAACTTGTGTTTTATAAAAACAAGTTCCTGACATGCAGATCTCTCCTTAATATTTGGTTTCAAGGCTCGTTTTTGCTTTCATCATGCAGCTACATGCAGCTTTTTTTTTTTTTCCACTGGCAACTAAGTTTGTTTGCATTAAAGAAACTAAGTTTAGAAGTCCTGGCAGATGGATTTAGCAGCAAATCATTTTCCTGTTTACAGTCTTTGTGCTAAGCTAAGCTAGTTCTGGCAGTAGCTTCATATGTGCTGATTGGAGATATTATATCTAATCTATCTCTGAACAAGAAAGCAGTTAAATATGTTCCACAACTGTCATAGTCTCACACGAGTCAACAACAAGAAGCTGACAATAGGGGGGTAGTGAGGTATAAATGGAAATGTCCATGCTTGGTGACGCAATGTAACTATGATGGATGCACTGACTGCTCCAGCTGCTGCTATTTTTTTATTTTTTTTGCTTTTTTGCAGTTAGTTTGCAGAAAAGTTCATTAAATAAATTCATAACATTCATAAAAATGTTGAAACTTAAACCTCGTTTGCAGAAACGAAGCTAAGGCGAATGCTGATACTGCGTACTATCTGCATGTTTCTCTGTGTGTAAATTCCTGCAGGTTTTCTCATGACGTGACTCCAGTGATACTGGCTGCACACTGTCAGGAATATGAAATTGTTTACACCCTGCTAAGTAAAGGGGCTCGCATCGATCCGCCTCATGACTACTTCTGTGGCTGTGACTCGTGCAACTACCAGCAGCAGTTTGACTCCTTCAGCCACTCCCGATCGAGGATCAATGCCTACAGAGGACTCGCCAGTCCTGCTTACCTCTCCTTGTCTAATGAGGATCCAGTGCTGGCAGCACTGGAGCTCAGCAATGAACTGGCCATGCTAGCTAATATTGAGAAAGAATTTAAGGTACAAATACAACGACAAGAACAAAAATGCAAACACAAGTCCGGCAGAACTAATGTGCACTGTCTGTTATCACTGCTGTACACATACCCTAAAACATACCCATGAACATTTTATAAACCTTAAGAGAAGAACAGACGAGGGTCTAGATCCTGTGGTCACTGTTCAGATTTTTGGTTTGACACATAAACAACAGCTGTAATTATTGCTGGGCTCAGAGTACCAAAGTATGCTGTGGGTACTGTACAATAAATAAACAACAGGATGCCTGAGCAGAGATGTCCAAATACAGCCTACACATTTTTTTCTTGATGTTCATGCTGTGAAAAGTATTTGCCCCCTTCCCGATTTCTTATTCGTTTCCATATTTGTCACACGTGGAAGAACACAAAGGCTTGCTAACATTGCCAAGACTTTTGGGAAATATTCTGTGGGCTGATGAGACAGAAGTTGAACTTTTTAGAAGCTTTGTATCCTGTTACATGTGGCATAAAACTAGCAAAGCATTCCATAACGAAAACATGACAACAGCCAAACACGGTGGTGGTGATGTAGTGTGATGGTCAGAGGCTGCTTTGCTGCTTCAAGACCTGGATGACTTGCTGTTGACTTGATATATTCATGAATTCTGCTCTCTAACAGGAAATCCTGAAGGAGAATGTCCATTCATTCCCTGAAGCTCAAGAGCACTCAGGTTAAGCAGCAATGACATGGAGTGGCCTAGTCAAAGTCTGGTCTCAGACTTTGACTTTGACTAGACGGAGATGCTTTGACATCACCGTAAACAGACTGTTCAGGCTCAAACACCCTCCAATGTGACTGAATGACAACAATACTGCATGGAAGAGTAGGCTAAAAATTCCTCCACAGCGTTGTGAAAGACTCACTGTCAGCTTTCAGAAATGCATGATTGCTGTTTTTGCTACTAGAAATAGCACAAACAGTTATTAGGTTTAGGGGCAAGTGTGGATAGCTTTTTGCTCTCAATAAATGAAAACATCATTTAAAAACTACCTTTTGCATTTACTTGCATCTTACTAGCATCTTACCAAATCATCTCAAATGTTTCACTCCTGATGCACATTTCCTCCATCATGTTTCTAGAATGACTACTCCCGCCTTTCGAGCCAGT
The DNA here is from genome assembly GCF_041146795.1 of Maylandia zebra. NCBI lineage: Eukaryota > Metazoa > Chordata > Actinopteri > Cichliformes > Cichlidae > Maylandia > Maylandia zebra. The sequence continues at coordinate 15,550,154 of NC_135176.1, read as the reverse complement.
GCAAGGATTACGTGGTGGGCCTTCTGGACCTGTGTCGCAGCACGGAGGAAGTTGAGGCCATATTAAATGGAGAAACTGACTCGGACGATAGCTATGATGTACCAGGTCGCCCCTCCCTCACACGGCTCAAATTAGCCATCAAATACGAGCTCAAAAAGGTCAGTGTGTTCTCAAACAGGCAATGACACAGCAGCAGGATAAAACATGGGTTTTCTGAGCAAGTTAGAAGTATTGCAAACATTTATCTGTGCTATGGGAGCAGCATAACCCATTTAGATTGATATCCTACTAAAAACTGTCATTGTCATTCCAGTTGTGGACGACATAGAGCCAAACTGATATGTTGGCCGATAACAGCTATTTGCCGATATATCAGTATTGGCAAATAATTTCCATTTTTAGGTTGATAAATGAAAACTAAAGAAGAGAACGAAGAAACATCGCTCAACTGTGTTGCGAAGGTTATTACATAAGTTTTCCACTAGAAGGTGCTCTGCAGCTCCCGTGTTGGAAAAGTATTCAGAACAACCAGCTGATCTGAGCAGAGTTGGGCAGAGTGTAAACGAGTCATGTGACAATAAAACAAGTTTATTTTTAAACTGCTTTGTTATACTATCTTAGTAAAAAGTAACTACACATAACACATTTTGGGGAATTTTTTTTTCTAGTGTGCCTGAAAGAAAAAAAAAAAAATCGGCTAATATATCAGATTTTTAAATCACCAAATATCAGTAATGGTGTCTGTCTAAAAAATTCTATATGAGTTGGACTGTCCGTAACATTACTGCATGAGGGTAACAAACTTTTAAAATCAGACAAATATCCAAAGGTGAGAAAAAAAACAACAACAACAACAACAGCTATGGATGCTGGGAAACAATGCCTAATTTTAAGATCAATTTAAAAAAATAGAAATGAAAAATGGAATTTATAGTGTGAAACATCAAAATGCTGTCGACAAGTGTTTTTAATATAAAGATATTTGTAGCACTTAGTCACGTTGAGCTGAGTCTGAACTCATCTGTCTTCATTTCTAATTGCAGCTGTCTGATGTAATCGTTTTAGAAGCCAATTTGTGTGGTTTAAATCATTAATCAGTTTGTAAAATGCCAGAAAATTACTCTTCATAAATCGATTAAATGTTCAGATCAATAAAAACAAAAATAAATCTGCTCTAGTTTCAGCTCTCAGGTGTAATGGATTTCTGCTTTTCTCTGTGTCAAATAAATAAAAATAGAATCACACTTTAAGGATTCTACCTTAAGCTTCCAGTAGCCTTTATGTCACGGTCCGGGGCAGCGGCCGTGTGAAGAGTGGAAAGGAGGACTCAAATGCAGCACTTACTCAGATGTAAAGGCGATTTATTGACAATATCAAACATAAAGTGGAGATGGCAAAACAGAACTAAGGATGAACTAAACTGGGTGAAACTACACAAAGGAGTGGCAAACCTGAACATGAAGGGAGAACAGCAGGGAGAGCACGCAGGGGATTTCACAGGGTATGAACACAGACGACGCGACGAGGAGCAGAGGAAATCACACACTATAAATACACAAAGAGACACTGGGAAATCACACACAGGTGGGGGAAACAGCTGGACCTGATTAACCTGACGAGACAGGGGAACACTAACACCAGGGACCAACAGAGGGAGCACAAACCCAGAACCCAGTGTCTAAAATCCCAAACACAAACCATCCCAAAACAGCCATGAATAATAATGAAAGTAATAACAATAAAGAACATAAACATAAAGTCACTGAGTCATGGTCGCAGGACCATGACACTTTATTTTCCCGTTTCCTTCTCCTTAACTCTTCTGTCCTACTTCTTTCATCTGTGCCTTTCAGTTTGTGGCTCATCCTAACTGCCAGCAGCAGCTGCTGAGTATCTGGTATGAGAACCTGCCTGGCCTGAGACAACAAACCACTGCCATCAAACTGCTGGTGGTGCTGGCGGTGGCTATAGGACTGCCTGGACTGGCTGTGGCTTACTGGATTGCCCCATGCACCAGAGTAAGTAATATTTACATCCATAAAGATCATTCACAGTACAAGCTTTCCTCTCACCCTTCCGTTATTCCATCTCTCATTCTCAGGTGGGAAAAGTGATGCGTAGCCCCTTCATGAAGTTTGTGGCTCATGCCTCATCCTTTACAATTTTCCTGGGTCTTCTCATCCTGAATGCTGCTGACCGCTTTGCAGGCACCACCCTGCTGCCAAACATGACACACCATCAGCTCCCGGGCAGCTCTGACCCTCTGCTGCTCTACCGCATGACTACAACACCCTTCACTTGGATGGAGATCCTTATCATCTCATGGGTCATAGGTGAGCATAAGATGATGATAGATAATAAAAAAGCAAACAATTAAAAAAACAACTGAACATCTGCCGAATCATGTCATTTGTGTTCTTGTGCTCCTGCTGCAGGTATGATTTGGGCAGAGGTAAAGGAGATCTGGAGTCAAGGACCAGGGGAGTACCTGGTTGAGCCGTGGAACTTCTTGGATTTTGGGATGCTCGCCATCTTCCTGGCTTCCTTTAGCTGCCGCTTCTCTGCGCTGAGACATGCTAACTTAGCACAGACCTCTGTGTATGCAAAATACACAACGCTGATTAATGTCACACTGCCTAAGGAGATACGCTACTTCACTATGGGTGAGCAGTTTCACATTTTCACACATCGCATGAACTAATTCAAATACCATGATGTGCTTGATTTATACAGCAGCAAATCACTTGAAAAGAACCCCCAACAACCAGACAACCCCCTATAAACAAGTACTTGGTGACAGTGGGAAGTAAAGACTCCTTTCTAACAGGAAGAAACCTCTAGCAGAGAGGGGTAGCCATGCGCCATGACCGATTGGGGGTGAGGGGAGAGTCTTTACAGGACAATCTGTGTTATAGTAGAGCCTTTACTTTACAATATTAAGCACCTTGAAGTGACCGTTGTTGTAATTTGGCACTGTATACATAAGATTGAATTGAAACAGAACAAAAGACACATGTTTCCTTCCTGCTGGGAGACACTGCCATGAGGTGATGTGATTGGCTGGAAACAACTTTTAGGCAGGTTGCAAGCATCAAAGTAACATCGGCAGAAATGCCAGAACCCAAGGTTTCAGAGCTGAAGATTGATTTATAAGGAAAAGATTCACTTCACTTGTTCATGGCTTTAATGTTGTATCTGTTGTAGCTGTCAGTCTATAGATGTAAAAAGTAAAAAGTATCACTGTCGCCCTAGATTTTCCTGTGCTTATTGGCAAATTAACTTTTGTTTTTTCCTTCTCTTTAAAGAGAACAAGATGAAATTAAGCCGCGTGGCTAACACATCCTTTGTTAAATAGCCTTTTTAGTGCCCGGCTTGTGCTCATTTATCAAAATAATCTTCAGTGTGCCTTAAAACAATAATTGCAAGCTTTAATCAAAGGTGATTTTCTGACTTACGCTTGTGTTCTTTTGTAGCTCGTATCGAGTGGGTGGCGTCAGATCCCCAGTTGGTATCAGAGGGCCTGTACGCGGTCGCAGTGGTGCTGAGCTTCTCTCGGATTGCTTATATCCTCCCGGCCAACGAAAGCTTCGGTCCCCTGCAAATCTCTTTGGGAAGGACAGTAAAGGACATTTTTAAGTTCATGGTCATTTTCATCTTGGTCTTTCTGGCGTTCATGATCGGCATGTTCAACCTGTACTCTTATTACCTGGGTGCAAAACAAAATGATGCCTTCACAACGTAAGTCAATACCAGTGAACATCTGAATTTGTTTTTTTATCTATTTATTTTTTTCATCAACTTGCACAGACGAATTCATCATGAAACTTGATTCAATTCTTGATCAACAATGGATTACCAATCCAAACCAAGGATATCACCACAAGGGTTCACAGATATTTTATATCCTGATCCTTTCTAACTATTCTTATCCAAGATCTGAGAGCTGTTTCTTTGGTAGACCCACTCATTTTGTGGTTATTACAGTTAAAAGAAGCCCCAACATTTTTGTGGCTTGTCACCATTTAAAACCAAGCCCTTGGGACCCTTATCACTGGTTGTGGTTATAGTGTGGGCAAAACTTATCATCAGTGCACCCAGGAGGGATTTGATCTCCCTACAGCTGAAGAAGTTTTGAGTCCAGAAAAAGTTAAAGTATCTTGGATTTCAAAACAAAGAGCAAAATTATGTGGCAGCAATGAAAAGAATCTTGCATTTATCTTGGGACCCATTAGCACAAATAGTTACAGCTAAACCTTTACACAGTCATAATAGAGTATTATAAAAATATGACATGTTGCCTCAAAATCAGATTCATTGTGCCAAATAAATTCATGCTAAACTTGCATGTTTGTGCAATAATGTCAACACTATTCTGAATTATTCTGTAATTTTAACTCCAAAAAACATTTTGTCCTTCTGTTGATTTACTAAAAGAGTATCTCTGACGTTGATGGTGTACGGCTGGTTTGAATTCAAAAATAACTTCCCTCTGTTCTCCCTCTGTCCCTTTATTCGTCTGTGCATCCGTCCAGCCTGGAGGAGAGCTTCAAGACATTGTTCTGGGCTATATTTGGACTGTCTGAGGTCAGATCCGTAGTGATCAACAACGGACACAAATTCATCGAGAACACTGGTTACGTCCTGTACGGAGTTTACAATGTTACCATGGTGATAGTGCTGCTCAACATGCTCATTGCCATGATTAATAGTTCCTTCCAGGAGATTGAGGTAGGTCATTAAGACGGTAAATCATTCTGTGCCCCAGATGCATGCTTGAAAATATGAAGCATGGGCTGAAAAAGCAGCCCCACATGTAGCGCACGTTGAACTGGTACTTATATAGCACTAACTCTAACAAAGATTCACTACAAGGTTCATTCACCCAAGCACACACACATTCATAAAGAGAAATAATGTCATTTAAATTAAGATATAAAGAGAAGCAAATTACTTTAATTTATTTGTGTCACAGAATGTGAATACAACTAAATTAAATCAGGGCCTTTTCCTTTACCCAGCAATTATGCCTGTATAGACCCACCTGTGGGTAAAGTGTCCTGCTGTGTGGACTTGGTAAACCCCCACTTATCCCATCTGAGCCCCAATTAGGTGAGCCCACACAGGGTTGACAGCAGTGTTGGCCTTGGAGTCTCTATAAGAGTTTTCTGTAAGCCGCTGTGGGTTGCCCACAGAAAACCTACGTGAGCCCCATGTAGGCTAGCCCATGAGGGGCCCATAGCAGTTTTATCCCTTTGCCCTCCCAAGAAGTAATTCTGTGGGTGCTCCACAGTGGATGCATCTAATGTAGTGCCCATAGTAATTTTTTCCTTTTGGATTCCTGTGAGGATTTTCATATAGTGAGCTTACCCATAGAAAACCCTCACTAAAACACCTATGGGTTAGCCCATTAAGGCCCCACATTAGTTTTACCCCCTGGGCTAACCCATAGGTGTTTTCTGTGGGTAACCCATAGTGAATTTACCCTGCTCACTGCTTACTCAGGTCCACACTTCACCCATACCTACCCACTGTGTGCCCATGCGGGTATGTTTGCTGACACATTGTTTATAAAAAGGCGAGCCTATATAGGGAAACGTGATTATTGTGGAGAAGACGAAACTGTTGAACATATTTTATTACTTTGTCAGAGGTAGTATTAACCGGAGTTAGGATTTGAGTTTTCCTTCTTTTTTTTCTTTGAGGGCAAGTGGCTCCATAGTAATTGACATGTTTGCTTAACAAGCAAGAGATCCTTGGTTTTAACTTTGGGAGGAGACATAAATGTATTTGGAGTTGTGTGAGGAAGGACTGTTGTTAGAATCTGCTATGTCAATATGTGGAGACCCCTTGTGAATAAAGGAGTGGCTGGTCCACACTTCATACCAAGTGGTGGTTGTAATGCACCACAGGCTTTTCCCCCTTCTGTACTGTCAAACATGTATATTTCCCTTCCCTGATACATTTCCCCGTTTTCGTCGTGATTTTTAATTTTTTTTAGGATGATGCTGACGTCGAGTGGAAGTTTGCTCGTGCAAAACTTTGGTTCTCCTACTTTGAGGAGGGAAGGACACTCCCTGTGCCCTTCAACCTAGTCCCCAGCCCAAAATCTATGCTCGGACTGGCCACAGGCATCAAGTCCTTGCTCCTGCAGTTAGTTGAAGGACACAGCAAAGAGAAAAATGAGACACAACTCAACCAGGTACCACACAGTATGGCGATTAATTCCCTAATATATCCAATGTTTATCCTTACGCAGCTTGAAAGGTAACATGATAGTTCAGCGTTAGTGGCAGAGCCTTAGCACCTCCCAGTGGTATTACTGCCACACCACAGAAATGTCACAATTCTGTTCAGCTAATTTGAGCTCAATTTTCCAGCTTGGAGTAAGCAAAAACTCAGGATATGGTGCTTCTACCAGCCGAACCAGATATCAGGCACGTGTTTGTGTATTTCACTGTTTTAAAACATAATTTTATTACTTGTTTTAATGTGTTATTTTTGCACAGAACATTTTGTTCATAATTCGAACCCCTTTCCCTTTACTGGTTACAGAAGATCATGAAGCGGCTAATAAAGCGGTACATCATCAAAGCACAAGCAGACAGAGAGAGCGATGAGATCACTGAAGGTAAAATAATAAAGAGCACCATTTGTCCTCCCATGCTGGCATCAACATTTTCTTTGATAGCTTTGCATCTATTTTTTTTTTTAATCCAGGAGAGCTGAAAGAAATCAAGCAGGACATTTCCAGTTTGCGATATGAGCTGCTAGAAGAAAAAGCACAAAACCTGGAGACGCTCGATGGGCTGCTGAAGAGGCTGGGAGAGATCAGTACGCCTTCATCATAGCAATGTCTGTCATAAGTGAAGAGCGCAAAGATTAAGTGCCTATTCATTGTCAAAAGATGCTGTATACATAGTGACACAACATTACTAACGATAAATGACAATGCACGTATGTGAATATAAACATTAAATATAAAAGGTCAAATGTATGTGACCGACAGTGTGATACACATTTTTTTGTAAAGTACAGACTCAATTTAAATATTCTATACTTATCTGCACACACACACACACACACACACGGAGTACTGTCCAAAACTCACTACCTATCATTTCTTCATATTTTGCTTCCAGGTGGTCAGACCTTATTGTAATTTTTAAGCTGGTCTTAATCAATAGTTCTCCAGCTTTCTGAAGCTCTTTCAAAGTTTTTCATTTCATTTCACTAATTTTTCAGTCCAGTCCTTGTACATGACCATTTTCATGCCATTTAACCCTGATCTATGAGTTATAAATCTAATTCAACATAGCAAAGAATACATTTAAATTGTACATTTAGGCATTTTGTTAGTAGCAGTCAATTGTTTTCCTTAATCAAATCTACAAAAAAAGCCAACGATAACAGTTTGACAGGCATGAAATGGTACTTTTGCACCAACAATGTGATTCCTAAAAGATATATTCGTAAAAAAAACTGGGATATCTTGGCATGGTGTGCAGTATATCCTCAAAATCTCCAATGGGCAGGAAACCGGACAGGTGAGGGTCAAAAGAAGAAGTGGCAGATCTATAAATTATCGACAGCACAAATGAAAAATAAAATCAGCAAAGACCTGACAGGACCTGAGTGATGCATCTGGCCTTTCAGTCAATCTATTACTGTTCAATGAAGTAGAGGAAAATGGTCTCAGTGTAAGGGTGGCTGTCAAGAAGCCATTCTTAAGGAAGGGAAATAAGGGAGAAAAGGCTGAGGTATGCCAAGTTGCACAAGAACTGAACGGAAAATCAGCGGGAACAGGTCTTATGAAGTGATGAATTCAAATTGGAAGTTTTTGATTCACTATGTTTGAGGATATCAGGAGAGGGGCACACCATTGAGTGTCTACAGCCATCTGTTGCACATGGTTGATACTCTGTCATGGTTTCTGATTGCATTTCAGCCATAGGTGTTCGAGATCTTGTCAGCACTGACTGAAACATGAACACAGAAAGGTCATCATCATCATTTGATCCACAATGCAGTACCATCTGGAAAGCATCTGACTAGATTAGAATGACATGACAAACACACTAGAAATGCAGAAAAATCATACTTGAATAAAAACACACACAATGGAACACTATCAGTGATGGTGCATTATTGAACTACTGTGGGATCATCATGACAGAGAATGGAACAAAAGGCAGCAACATCCGAAGACAAGCTTTGGCTATTTAAGCAGTCTTCTATTCCTGAAGAATACAAGAGGTCAGGCTATGTTGAAGAATAAAGGTGTCTGTACCAAATATTAACTTTCAAGCTTATTAGTACAAACTCTGTTTTTGCCAATGACTCAATATTTACATGCAAGTTTGCACACATCTCATCGAACCTATTCCTATTTTTCCCAGTAAAATATAAAGAACTGAAGGATGGCTCAAGACTTTTGCACAGTGTTGCAGATACACAAGTTTCCTTTTGTGTCGATATAATTTACATTTCTTATTTCCTACACATTTATTAAAAATATACTTAAAGCTATCAAGACAATAGTTATTAAAAGTAGTACATAATCAAAACCTGGTAAACTGAAAATGCAAAATAAGAAACATGCATTGTAATAATAAGTGTCACCTCAATCTACAGATTAAACCTTATTTTTTAGCAAAAGTATTTATTAAAACAGCAAACTGACTGAGCCAGCAGGAAAAAAAGATGTTTTGGCAGGATTCAGACCAGCAGTTCATACAGTTTTAAGGCACAGTGGTGTGAACACTTCATTTCTAATCTTAACGTAGTTTTAATTAAACATATAAATTACCAAAACTGATAGAAAAACACTGTTTCCATGTACCTATTTGACACATTTAATCTAAAGGTGGCATCCTCAAAAAAGGAGCTGATAATGGCGATTAGTAGAAACGATCAGACATTAGTCAAATATTACCATCTAGTGTATGATAAGATGGTTAATAAAGCATAACATGGTTACATACAGTATACATATTGTTCATATCCTGCCACAGTAGTCAGTGATAAGAGTCACAGTTACATGATAAATATATTATATCTTTAATCAGCAGCACAAAGCAGAACTTTATGCACTGGAGATCAGCAAAGTCCAAGTAAAATCCATGTTTCAGTGATGTGGTGACATGATCAGGAACATCACATGTACGTGATGTAGTTTTCAGGTACCAGGCCTGTTCTGCCATTGTATGTTGCTTGAAGCCATCCTGGTTCCACCGACGGGCACACTGCAGACACAAACAGATCCGTTAAACTCAGCAAGTCGAGACAAAGACCCTCGTAAACCACTCACATTTCATATGATGACTTACACAGACACCCATAACCTTGCTCTCTACAACCTACAACTCAAGCTGAAGAACTGCTGTTATGTTAGGATGGCACAAACTTTACAAGATCCAGTGACCCTCATGCTAAATTTTAGTCCAGATCATGACGTTTCTAATGAACCTTTCAACAATGAACAATGAGTAATGCTTTTTAATACTCACAAAACAGCAAAGATATGTAATTAAAGTTCAATGAGCTACAATGCTGTAATGTAGGTCAATTGTCTGAGCTAGTTTTATGAATGAACAAAACACAGCTTAAAACACCCCTGAACACCTGATACTGAGATTCAGTCTGTGTAGAGATGAGCAAGAACAAACGAACAAGTCCAACAGAAGCTTCAGGTAGAAGCAGTGATGTTAGCTCGCCAATGGAACAGGAGCCTTTAAGAGGCAAGTTTAGTAATACGTAAGTGTTCCTAGCCGCTATGCAGAGCTTTGTAGCTGTACATGTTAAAGCTGCCTGCTGCCATTTGATGGCAGTATAAAGAAGCTTGAGGCTAATGTTGTTCAGGCTTTTTTAAATAACGTGCAAGTCTTTCAACCAGTCTTCTTGTACCTGTCAAACATAACTGCTTAGCTTTTGACCTAAACACAGCTTTATCAACCTGTTGGTTGGATTCCCATAATCCACAGGTGTCGAACTCCAGGCCTCAAGGGCCGGTGTCCTGCAGGTTTTAGATGTTTCCTTGATCCAACACAGCTGATTTAAATGGCTAAATTACCTCCTCAATGTGTCCTGAAGTTCTCCAGAAGCCTGGTGATGAACTGATCACTTGATTCAGGTGTGTTGACCTAGGGTGATATCTAAAACCTGCAGGACACCGGCCCTCGAGGCCTGGAGTTCGACACCCCTGCCATAATCCTTCTCTATGTGTAGGTGAAGAGACACATAAATGAACCTTAAACTAGGCCTTACCCAGTCTCACCTAACTGATTTGTTGCATGAAATGACATCACAGTGTATGCACACTCGAGAAAACACAAAAACATCTCAATACCAGCTGGCCCGTGGAGCAGATGCCACATGTTATCCAGGTACCGATATCATTGTTATACTAGTAGTAAACAGAGCCAGTGCTCCCTCAGCGGATTTAATCTTACCATTTGAGAACAGCGCCCCCTGTGGAAAACTGAGTTCATGGCTGTGTTCTGCTTCACAGGAGTAAAGAGCTTTAGCGTCCCTAAGAAAACAAAAAATAATTTAAAGTCAAAGTCAGTAAAGGGGAGTTTTTGTGTGCAAAGATGTGGCAGCTTAAAAAGTAGAGAAACCTCAAAGTTAATATACCTTCCAGTGGAACACACGTCTAACGCTGAGGAGAATATTGAACTTTCGCGCTGCGGCAGTCTCGCTGATAATCTGTCACACACAAACACAAAACTATCATCTGCGGTACGTAACTTGAAAAACATTTCCTGAGATAATTTCCATCTTTAATTGAGGGTCAATAAGTGACCAGGTCTGGGTTGAGAGCACCATCTAATAACAAGCAGCTAAACTGTCATTTTAATAATTTTAATAAATGATTCAGGCTGTTCCTCAGCCCAGACAAGAAAGAAAATACTCTAAGAAACTTTAATTTAAAGCCAACAAGCGCAATCCACAGCATTGATTGTTACTTTGAAATATTCTTTAACCTTCCTGCCTTCTTGGGACCTTTTTGTGCCACTGCTATGTGTTAAATGGCTGCCATTTCCACTGTGTTCAGTGGAATATAACCAAACTTGCCACAGGATAGTTTTTACCTGTCAATGTTAATATTCCAGTGTGAATTCCTTAAATCAGCCTAAAATGGCTGAGCAGCAGAAATCCCCACACCCATCACCCTGGGGACCATTTTCTGCCCATTGACTTCCATTATAAACGCTATTTTTCAACCCCAAATTATCATCATATGATTTTATTTTTTCTTCTTTTCTTGGATGTCAATGAAGACTCAGGGCCTTGAAGTTTTAATTTTTAAATTGCAAAAAAAATGCAAAAAAAATAATGGCAGGTCAAAATGTATGTTGGTGCCAATCTTTGGTCCATCTAAAGGCCTACTTATAATGACAATCACATATTACTTCAACTGGTTTTTTGTGGAAATATTTAGTTTCGTTTTTTGGTTTTTGGGGCTTATAACACAGGGCGCTCATGTAATAACACTGGGATTTGAAGGGTTAAAACAACGAAAATATAATTAAAACTTTACATGAATATTTCAGGGAGAAGTAGTTTTACAAGGTTGGCTAATTTAAAGTGGAATAAAATATGGATATATGGTCTTTTTATGGCGTGGCTGAGAATGGTCCCTAGGGTGATGGGTGTGAGTTTTTTAAAGGATGGCAGGAGGGTTAAGCCAGCAGCTGTTTCTTCAGTCAGCCATGCAGCCTGATTTTCTCCTGAGCTTTTGGTTCAAAGGTAAAACTGTGCGGTTAGACCACCTTGATATTAAATCATTTTACAGGCACTCACAGTGATCCAGGTCTCTGATAACCATTGCTGGACACAGAGTGTTTCGAGGTCAGATCAGAGCCACAGCGGATGCGTGAACTTTTACGCATGTGCGTAGCCTCCTGTGGGTCCAGCGACATGAGACTCTGCACCGATCCGTGACAGCTTTTGTAATCTGCGACAAGCCACACAAGAAATCAGAAGCAAACAAGGGACTCGTATTTATAGTTTATCTTTAAACTACAGCTTCGATTTTGCATTTCTGCAAAAGGCTGAGCAGGTGAACAGAGTTACGCACCCTCAGAGATGTGTAGGGAGGTGAGAGAGGAAGACGTGGAAAGCCGGTAGGGAAACAGTGAAGAGGAGGAGGACGATGAGGAGGAGGCAGTTCTGTAAGCAGTTCTAAGCTGCCGAGGAGAGGTAGAATCGGACACTTTGGTGTCTGTGACAGTGACACTGGGTGCATTTCTTCCATCCACCGAATGGGTGCTTTTCAGAGAGGAGACAGACGCCACCCTCTGAACTGGTCCAGCCTCCCTGAGCGAGGAGGCGCGCTCTACTGACGAGTTCTGGGCGGAGGAGGTGGATGTGGAGGCTCTGGAGGGAGATCTTGACTCTTTCCCAGAAGCCAAGGAGTCAACTGAGTTCCTTTTGATAGACTTCTCCACAGCAGAAAGTAAAGAGGATGTGGAGGAGGAGACAGAGGACGTCTGCTGAGTTGGAGTGAGCTGAGTGGATGTCCAGGATGCAGAAGGCAGGAGGTGGGGGGAGGAGGCACTGTCTGTCGGGGGTTTCTGACCTTTACCGTTTTGTGGCAGTGAGCAAGAGGAAGCTGCAGCAGGAGAGGATTGTTTTGACGAGGGTGAGCTGGGCTCAGCAGCAGGAGAGGACGGAGGTGAAGTTTGAGACAATCCGTTCTTTTCAGAGGAGTGTGAGGACAGAGACTCCTGGCTGCCCATCGGAGTCGTGCTGGAGCTGCTACTGAATGTATCACCTAGAAGGAGAAATGGAAACAAACCCTTCAAATAAGACTTTCGAAATATTAATGCATTAGCCTGTCATCTCACTTTCTCACTGACTTATTCTAGTAATGCAGCTAAAACTCTTTGAAAAAAAATTTCTTGGTTCATGCTTTAATACCAGATTTACCAGTAAGAACGCTCAAAATGTTTTCGACATCAGCCATAATTTAATAATGTGTGTATTTATGTTATTCATATAGCACTTTTTAAATGAGATATTAAGTGGTTTATAATTTAAAGTGAGAGGAAACTGATGGTCACCCACTTATCAATGACACTACTCCTCCACCCCTGAAAAAGAGCAATAAATTGCACTGTACATTTTAAGAAATAAACTGCAAATATGACACAAACTAAAACTCATATATGCAATTAATAATTACTGTTTGTTTTTATCTCATCAGAAGTTTAAATAAACACTCCTTTTTTGTTTAAAAAAAGCACAATTTTCTGGCAATTATTTCATTTGGACTTTAAAGGTTACATTTAATTCTGTGGAGATATTTTGGCATTAATGAGATGCAGTTTTTAGGAGAACGGGTGTCAACTTACAGATATGGTCTTTTAAAAACAAAATAATTTGCAAACACTGCAAACAGCTGATTGGATCCATCAAAATGAGAGGCATTCTTCTATTATCTTCTCTCGAAGCAGCAGAAAATGGATATGTAGTTGCTTCCATTTGTATTTGAGCAAAATGTTTGACTTCATGTGTTTAGATACTGAGACTCACTGTCATTGTCTGCCAGGCAGAGAGCAGGAGGGTAAAGGCGGGCTCGTCTCTTTCCAGATGACAGACAGATGGCCTTGCTCCTGCGGGGAGTCGACCGAGAGGATGGAGCCTGAGGCAACGGCACTGACAGGTCTGGGGCCTCACTGAAGATCTAAGTGCAGAGTATACACTTACATTAAGTGTGTGTGTGTGTTTGTGTGTGTGTGTGCATTAAAGCGTTGGTGTACGTCTCTGTAAGCGCACCTTGTCATGGTTTTCAATAATAATCTCCACCACAATGTTCTGAAACTTGATGTTCATCATAGCAGCCACTGTCTCCTCCTGGGACCTCATCAAAGTGGGACCGAAGATCATTCCCAGGTTGGACACAGTCATCATATTTTCGTTGCTGTGAGAGGACACCCTGCACACACACAGACACGCAAACAGTGGGCAGTTTTATTTATGGCAAACAAACAGAAAAAATATCAAACAAAGCATTATGAAATCAAAATGTGCATACTTAAGGAGATGGTTGGTTAAGAGGTCCAACATTGTTCTGTTTTTTTCTGGTAACTTGTGTACAAGAGCATGAATGGCTCTCACTCTGTGGTTCAGCTCATCATATCCTTTAAACAAGCACAGGGTACACAGGGAGGGATGTGATTTGCTTCTGTTTACATCACATACAATACGTGAAGTGACAGTTTCAATCTAAATACTTCTAAAATGTTGTCTCTCAGGCTGTACTCTGTAATATAAAGAGGCGGTAAGATTTTACTTGCAGCCCTGATGAAGTCTTTATGCAGCCTGTAAGTCAGCAGTGGTTCTGCCAGGCACCTGCACACACAGAATGATAGAAATGAGAAATGTATAATTCATGAGGTGCATAACTAATAAAAAGGAGCTTTTTGCTACCTGAAGTAATCCTTGAGGCCACTAGTTATGGTCTTGGTGTCCCAGGCATCTGCCTCCAGCTGCATGTCAGAGGCAGCTGTAGAAGCTGTGAATAACAGACTTTTAAATATACCTGATAATCTTTGGAGTGGAATAAATCTTCCCTATGCACAGGAATAACAGGGCGTATCTCACCAAACACACTCGTCATCAACCGCTGGACCTTAGAATTCACTCCTCCTGTCCTGTAGAGTCCAAGAGTTGTAATGCCTGCAGGTTTTAACATATATTTCACAATAAGCTCTCAAAAGAATTCAATTTTTCCCACATGAACATTTTAAGGATGAGGAATACCTCTCGCTTCAACCAGCTCGATACACTTCTTAACAAATTTGAAGCCTGCCTCATTTAGAAATGCTGTAAATCACAAACACAAGATCAAGTAAATCTCTGAGGCACTCCGACACACATGCTCTAAGATGGTAATAAACAGAGAATTGAATACAAAGCTTTTCAGCACTTACTCTCTTCTTTTTTACTGAGCAATGATGGCAGAGTGTATATCTGAACAAAGAAGGACAAAAGGTTATTTAGTGCAAGAGCAAGAATATGAGTATAATAATATATCTAGGTGAGCTATCCTTGAAACCCCTTCCATTGGTAAGTTATTAATAGTGGATATTTTCATACAGGCTCCTTCCCATCCATTGCCTCCATCCACAGCCGTCTGTTGGCCTCTGAAAGCGCCTGCAGGGTGATCACACCCTGTCTGCAGTGAAAGGGAGGTTATTTTAGCTAAGAAAACTCCGGCAGCAAAATCTCTGTTTATTCAGTTCACAAATAATCTCTTGGTTTTGTTTTCATCTCACCTCTCCACCACCTCGATGTCGAAGCAGAAGCGTTTGTCTATTGAATCGGTCTTCCTTCGAACGCACGAGCGCAGCCTAAACATCTCTGGTGTATTGTGCACCACGCCGTTCTGTTAACAAGGAAATGTGCTTTCAGTATGTGCTATTATAGCCTAATAATGCATCTGACAAAGTTTGAGCTTTTGGTATAGTCAATAAATATTACTGCTCAATCCTTTTAGTACCATATTTGTGCTTTTGCAAGTCCTACTTTTCAGTCTTTGCCAAAATACTACAAATAAGTAGCTTTCACAGCTTCATGTTTTTGTAAATGTTTTAGTAACAAATTATTTTAGTTTTATTACACAGATTTCAAATTATTGAGTTCCCTGCTTGTTTTATTTCGTTTTAATTATTTGGCTCCTTTAATTTTTTAACATTCTTTTTGGCTGTATTTATTCAACTTAAGCTATTTTAGTACACACTTATTTTTAATTTTTGTCTGTTATAACAAAGGCATTTCCTAACTTTTGGGATAAATAAAGTATATCTTATCTTGGTGTGTGCAGGAGGAAGGATGTTTTCAAAGCAGTGCTGGTGGACATTCAAGTAAAGAGCTGTGATGCCTAAACCTTATATGTCAGAGCTGAGCTGTCAGAAATCACAGACCACACCGAAGTAGTTTCAAAATTGGAAAGTGAGCCCAGTGCAGAAGCGTCTGATGACCATGTTTGGTAGTAAATGGGCTAAAACGTGTAAAAACACGGTGTGGGTTTCCTCACCTGTCTGCTGGCTGGTCTGATCTCTGTGTTGCTCATGGTGAACATCTTGGAGCTCCTTTCATAAGTACAGTAGTATCTGGTCCACACACTTCCCAGTGGACCTACATAATAGATAGAATACACATTTTCATGGAGCTGAACGTGAATGTTTTCAGTTTGAATGTGAGTCTAGGATCTTCTAAGAATAAGGGAGAGGACAAAGTATAAGAGTTGCATGTCTTACGTTTCTCCTGTATATACAGATATCCCTCCATGGTAAAGCAGCTGGGCGCTTTGAAGTCCTCTTCTGCAGATCTGATCCTCTTCATCAACCTCTCAACCTCGGCGCGTGTACTTTCAAAGTTATTGCGAGCCTTAATAACAAACACATGCATAATTTGTACAGGAAACCACAATAGAATGAGACTTGCTTGATGGTCATTAAGTATACAAATCTTTAAACAATGTAGTCAGGAAATGGTTTCTTCATCTAGTCTACATTACTACAAGAGTTTCTTTGTTAATCTGAGCTCATTTTCTCTTATATATTATTCAAAGCAGTGGACTGACTTTATATTTGCATTTAAAAAAAATCCAGCTTTAAAAAATAAAAAAGACACACAGGTTTTCACCTGATAGAGAAGTAGCAGTAGATATAATTTAAAAGACCTTACAAACAAACTTAAAAGTCTAAAAAAGTTTACGGGGCCCAGTACATTTTTGCAGTCTGGAAATAATTGATTAAAGAGAGCCTATTTAGATCACTTTCACTTTCATAATAGTTATATAGTGCCAGATGGATCTAAACCTTGTCTGTAATATAATTTAATTAATGCCTAAAATGTAAATAAATCAGACAAAACACATCATAAACAAGTAAGCATTAAAGGCTCCAGATGTTATTCAAAACATATGCAGTTAACAATCACTTACATTTTGCAGATTAAACTGAAGCTGCTGCTTATAGGGTTCAAACTCAGAGGCCAACTCGTATCCCTCATGGTAAAATGTAAACAACCCCTGAAGGAAGGCTAAAAGCTGGAGAGTAGAGGCACAGGAAAATGTTAGCTGGGGGCTTGGGAGTGAAGAGTATAATGAGAGGATTACAAAAGAATGATTGTCAGTCATCGGCTCAATCAATCCAAAATAACTTCAGCTGGAGAAAACCTCTCTATCTCTGTCTGTTGTTTGGTTTGCTGCCCTTGTTTACCTTACAACAAAGAGTTTCCTTTTCTGTCTGCCAGAAAAATCTCAGTGCAGGAAGTGCTGTTACAGCAACAGGAAGTGGGCTCTACTGATATGTATCATTAAACATGTTTATCACTGGGCAAACACTCCGTGTAATGTATACTTTTCAGAAAACGACTTTCTTTTTACTTTAAAACTGAAATTTTATTACTTGATGTTTATGACACAGAAGAGACTCATTACTTAATATTTTCCTGCGATGTCGCACTGGTGACTAGGTTTTCCCTCTACTGATCAGAGCAAAAAGTAAAGTGTGAACTGGCAACTCGACACAGGAAGCAAATACCTGATAATGATTTCATCGTGTTTCGTGTTACGAAAAGTGAAATTTCTATGGCACTTGTGTTATGTGAACTCACCGGCTCTACAAATTCAAACTTCTTTCTCTCCTGCACTTCTTGGATCTTGAAGACATACTGGAGAGACGCATCATAAAAAATCTGCCTGTCTTTACTCATCTGTGAGTCAGCCTGCAACAGATACAGCAGAAACACCACACAGTGTTTAGTGTATTTAATGTTTACGCTTTATTTATATGTAACAACTTATGTAGAGTTTTACCTCTTGCAGCTGGGACTCCTTCTTTTTGGAAGACAGACTGAGGTGTTTCTCCAGGACAGAGTAGTACCGTTCTGTTTCTTTGTCAAATTGCTTCTTTTCCTCCTGAAAAGAGTGAGGGATCCACAGACTTAAATAAATAAATAAATACATTTAAATCTGCCAATAAAATGCATACAGTTTACATTTTAGGTAACACAAATGTGTCACACATGGACTTTTACATCTCTGTTAGCAGGGCTGAAAGTCTTAACATAACACATAACAGATGTGCCGTGGCCAGTGACGAAACAAGCATAAGTTACAGTATTTTATTCTTTTAATGTTTTTTTTCACTTAAACCATAAACTACTATTTTAATTGTATTAATTTTAATTGTAATTGTATAATTGTATAAAGTTAACAAGAAGATTATCTTGGTCATTTTGAGGTTTAGACTGTTTGCTAGATATCCAGATCGGCAGCACAAGGATGCTGGAGCCTATTCCCACTGACACTGCATGAAAAGCAAGCACATGCACTGCATAAGTACTGCACAAATACACCGCTTTTGACTGAATTCAGAAATGCCATAAAGCTGATACACAGCATACAAAATGGAAACAAGAATAATGCAAAATTATTTTTTTGCAAGTAATTAAAATATAGTTTTTTTTATAAATGTAATTTCCAATGTAATTTGTGACTTTTTGCTGTAAAATGTAAATAAAGAATGTCTGTTCAGTTGTTCAAATTGAGGAACTGAACAGACTTAAGTGTTGTTCAGACTTAAGTGGGTTTTATACTTTCCACATCTGCGAATCTTCTTGGGTGTCTGTGAATTTCAATTACAATGCACCAACTACATATGCGCGTAGGCAGTGCAGTTTAAAGAAGTATAACTGGAATGATTACTCAGTCGTTGGGTCTCCAGTGGTCCGTGTATAATCGAGGCTTTAAAATATCTCATCATCTACATCTCTCCATGCTACCCTGTCGCACCTGGAGCACCAGGGGAGCTACACACGCCTCCTCTTTATTGACTTTAGCTCTGCCTTTAACACCATCCTTCCTCACAGCTGGTGTGCAAGCTGTTAACCCTAGGAGTCCCATATTCCACCTGTCTATGGATTAAGGACTTTCTGACAAACCGTACACAAAGGGTTACGGTGGGCCCCCACATCTCCTTTTTTTAAAAATCAGTCTTTTGTAATTATATTTAAACTTTTTCTCTTGACACCACAGGCTAAAACTTTATCATACAAAGTAGAAGCTATATATGAACATATTCCAGAAACACCACCATCTTCTCTGGGCTAACGCTTATTTGAAATGGACTGAGGCAAAGCAGAAAACTGCTCTGTGGTCAGACTAAAGCGGAGACACACCTTTATCTGGTTTGTTATCAGTGCTCAGCTCAAAAGTTTGAATCTCCTGGGGTGCGTCAGTGCCTGTGAAATTAACAGCTTACACATCTTAAAAGGGGCCGTCAATGCTGAAGGTTTTACAGCAACTTGTGCTCCCAGATTGTCTTTTCAGTGAAGGCCTTGGATATTTCAGCAAGACAATGCCAACTACTCAACCAGTATGGCTTCACAGTAGAAAAGTCTTGCAGTCCAGACCTTTCAGCAGCTGAAAACATTTGGACATTATGAAATAAAAAAATATGGGGCTGTTGAGCAGCTTTAACTGGTTATATTTGCAAATCACTGCGTTCCATTTTTTGTTTCAATTTCTCACATCGTCCTAACTTCTTATGTAATTTGTTTTATTCTACAGATAAAAGTTAGGCAGTCACTAAAGTTTTGAGTTTATCCTGCTGGAACTGTGAGTTTCAGTAGCACATTTTTTGGAAGAGACACACTAAAAATAGTTACGATAACATCTCTTTTACAAAAACAGCTGTAGCTCTCAATGCCACACGTGTATCTCTATTCTCTGAGAAGTGACTACTGGCATTTCTCACGCAAACACCTGCAACATTTCAGGCTGAGGAGTTACTTCCAGTAATACAAAGAAGTGAGCTTTGATTTCATTTTCAGGACTAGTAATCGACCACGTGATGCTGCTATCTACATCCTTATTTTTCACTGAAAAAGAAAAGAGGAAACCAAAAAATAGATAAAACTGGATTATACAACTCGAGACAGCTGCTGAAACCAGACACCAAACTCATTTTTTGTTTACACTGTCTGTCTGAGTTCAACCATCCCTCTGTCTGTGACGTGCTCCTTTTCTTGCCCTCCCAGCGTCCGTTCCCATGACCTTGTTGCTGACACTGGACTGTGATCCATCATTTATCTCGACAAATTGGATTCTCTGATCGCTGACTAACAACCCGAGCGGGACCAGAAAGAAGCAGAGTGATCTGTCTGATCACCACCCAGAGTGCTGCATACCAAATGAAAGCAACATCCATGTTCATAATCTACTCAGCAGTGACCCTTCGACTATAAGAAGAGGAGGTATACCTTTACAGCTCCAATCTGTTCCTTCCGAAACTTCTCGAGTGGTGAGATCAAAACATCATCAGCATTTTGGATCTAAGAGATGAAAACAGAAAATGCAGTCAGCTCAGTGTGTCATATCGAGTAAATATCGAGACAAGCAACATAAATAAAGCAACAGCTCCCATGAGGGCTTTAGCGTCTCACTCAAAATAGCTTTTATCAACTGGTCAGCAGAGGCTTGCCTTTTATTATTCTGAGAGTTTTACCTTAAAACAGGAAAATTTAATTCAAAATATTTCAAATCAATATGCTAACAAGACAATCTATCGAAAACTTCACCAAATTGTTGTATAAAAGCAAATTTCTGGTTGAGATTTACTCTATTTACCTTGTCAATTGTAAACTATTTAAATGGAAATTATTGAGAACAGAGGTAGCAAGGTATGTATATTTGAGCAAAGCAAATGATCTGAATAATCAAACACCTTTTAATGCCTACACTTTACCTGCTGCTGACATAACAAAAAAAAAAACAAAGCTTAAGCTTCATCACCTTGAAGAGCTGTTCAAACATCACAGTAACACCCAGCACAAACATTTAGTTATGATTTCGTCATGCTTGGCACATACAGTACTCTGCCAAAGCCTCAAGCCATCTCACATTCCTTTATATTGTGCCAAAGCCAGACTTTCTGAAGGTCTTTTAAAGCTTTTCTTTTGACATCGGCTCCTTTTTCACACATTTGCTATCCAGTCTTTGTATCTGACCATTTGCAAAATGACAATTATCCCAAACAAACTGCATACCTGGATAGAAAACACACAATGAAACACTATTAGTCATGGATTGGCCTCCCCACAATAATGTTGAACCTGGACTTCAACATCAACAACAACAGTGTGAGATTAGAATGGAACAAAAGGCAGCCAACATCCAAAGGATAAAAAGAAAAAATCTGATTGTCCTTCGAGAAGCCTGTAGAATTGTTCCTGAAGACTACTTGAAGAAAGAAAGCTTGCCAAAGAGAGTTCAGGTCTTGTTGAAGAATAAAGTTGCTCGGTGGTGATATCCAATTTTGACTATAAGGTTTGTCAGAAATGCCCTTTTTTTTTTTTTTTTTTGCTTTATACAATGTATTCCTGTTGTCCTAGAAAAAGATAAAGACATGAGGGGTGGCTCAAGACTTTTGCACATCACTCTATTTAAAAACACTAGACATAAAACTGTTTTTTTGCCAGTAGTCATTGAAATACTGCAAACCAAAGAGCTCTGATGCAAAGTATTTCACAAAATATTGGCCAACACTGGCCTGTTTCATCAGAAAAATTACAGTAAAACTGCTGTAACATTTCTGCTGGTTGAGTTGCTGCAGTATGTATGAGAAACTTGTGAGTGAGAGGCTGTGGTACAGAGGGGTTATCAGAACTGAGGACTCTGGTGTTTACATTAGGTCTCTGCCCTCTTTAGTCAGGAGTCTATATATTGCAAATGTCGGTCAAATCTTACTTTGTTCTGTCTCAGTTGATTTAAGCATCAGACTATAAATATACCCCCACTCCCACATCATGACTCCACTTTCACTTTGACTTTCGTGCTGCCCTAATACCCCAAAAGAGATCTGGTTTCTTATTACATTCAGCTGGATGAAAGTGGAATCTAAGAGACTGAAGTCCATTGTCAGGTCACAATAATGGTCTTTTCAGGTTGGACGGGTAGGTATTTCAGAGGAACTCATTTGCTGGAATTTCCCTTAAACATAATAATGATAATAATGATGTTGTTAGAAGGGTTGGAGTAGTGCCACATTAAGTGGAAAAGCATGCAATCGAAATGCGTGCACACACATACACACTCACAAAGAGAAATGGGCAGTCAAACACACACACACAGGACCCTTATATGGACTTTCCCAGGCACTGGGGCTGTGCTCACGCTCACAGGGGAATTGGCAGAATAGGTTCCACATGGTGCCTCTGTAACCAGACCGTGCTCACAACCACAAAGACACACACATGAGGTTGCATACTATGCACATACATTGCACATGCGCACAGGTTTGCCTTCACACAGACTGTGCCAGACTCGAGTCACCCTGAAACAAAGACCTCTGACTGATGGAGGTTCTCTGAGTCAAAGACATTTCCCAAATTGCCATGGTGCACAAAGTGCTGTCGGTAAAACGTATTCACTAAAAAAAAAGAAGGTGTGAATCAGACTTGTGGGAACTGGACTGAAGTAGGAGCTCGAGGAAGTGACAGTGGCTAAGAATGAGTTCAGCTTTTAAACAGAAATCCTGTACATAGTAACTAATAGGGCTGCTCAATTAATCGAATTTTAATCACGATTACGATCTGGGCTTTCAACGATCCTTAAAAATGACTGAGCCGATTATTAGCCCCTCCCTCATTTATCCGCGACACCTTAAAGGCCGGTCCGTAAAAAGTATTGTCGGGCATAAACTGGTCCGTGGCGCAAAAAAGGTTGGAGACCGCTGATTAAGAGGACCCGAGGGAAGCTCGGAAAGCTAAGCAGAAGTTATTTGGAGAGGAGACTGACTGCCGTTGGTTGAAAAGAGAGGTTAAAAAAAACTTCAGTGGTGTTGCACACTATTTTATATTATTTTTTAAATTCATTGTTAACCCTTTAAATCCGGTCAGAGCAGCACGCTCCGTTTTGTGTAACGATTTTTAAATCCCTGTAGAACCTGAACCGTGTAAGCTAGCGCAATAATTTGTTTTGTATATGAAACCGGAGGAGTTGTACTTACATCTTATGCCATCAGCTTGTCCTCGGTCACGGTTTCCTTCCACATATAGCTTTGCAAAAATTGCATAAAAAGCGCTTGCAGGAACAAAAACATAATATTCCAGAAACATGCTTTGCCGATCCGATCAGCTGTTAGTAACACTTCCCACAGTGAAACAGACATCAGCGCGAACTATCGCATGTCCGCCATTTCCTGGCCGAAACCGGAAGTGACGTCATTTTCGCGGAAATGTAGTTTTTTACTTGTAGGCCTTAAAAACCTATACTGGTCATGTTTGACTTTTCTGAATAGTTTCTGAGATGCTTAGAACTCAAATTGCACTGCTGGAAATAGTTTATTTTGATGCACCTGCTGTTTTCTTTGCAAATTTGCATCATAGGATTGTTTTTTTGTTTTTTCTGCAGTGTATATAAAAATTGGTGTATCTCAAAAATAAAACTATGAAGACACTCAAAATAAATTTCCTGTTGTTGTAAACTATTTTTTGCAACTTTTTTGTATTTAAAGTTTTAAGGGATAAACCTCTTAAATTTCTCCAAGTAGAAATATATGTAAAAAACAAAACAAAAACTATTTTCAATTTTTTTGTAGTTTATTGCACTTTTTTGCAATTAATGTAGTTACTATGGACTTAATGCATACATATTATTAAAATATGGGCCATATCAGTTGTATAGCAACTTGAAATGCTCCCACAAATGGCACTACAACATGTAAAAAAATAATATAAGCTCTGGCGGACTTAGTTCTATGGTAGGTCTTAAAGGGTTAAATAAATATCGTCAAATAATCGAGATCTCAATTTCAGTGAAAATAATCGTGATTATCATTTTTGCCATAATCGAGCAGCCCTAGTAACTAATGACTTAAATCTTAATCAGTAATGGTGAATAAACATGTTTTTTTTTTGTCCACTTGGGCTGGTGAAAAAGTTGTGAACACATTTACAGTCACATATTGGGTTGATCATTAGCATTCATTTGAAATTGCTTTCTAGCCTCCTGGTGATCCTATTTTTAATATTTACTCCTTTTTTGGTCAGTGTATAGTAGTTAGTAAGGTAATGTACAGTGAGATGGTTTCAGCTCGGCCAAAATGACACTGAGAAAGAACTGAGAGGGAACCAAAACAGGCTAGTTTCAGTTCTCTCGTGATAAAGTTCTGCAGACCTGAAGGAAGCCTCAGATTCAAGTGGTATTTTTTCCCTTTCATGCTGCCACAGTATTTTCAAATTCTTACTATTAAAAAAAAAATTACAGGTGCTTAAAGATGGGATGCACTTGCTGCTTTCTGCTGCTCAACAGGAGACATAGAGTGCGAACACATTTCTGGTTGGTTTAGACTTTGATGATAGCAGTTTGGTTAATTTTTTTAAGAGATGAGCATAGTCAGCCAGAGAAAGATGACAGGTATAAATATCTACAAGAACAAACATCCTACAGTTAGTTATCAATGTATCAAACTGCTACCAAGTCTGTATTTCTACGCACCCACACTCAAATACAATCACACATTTTCTTACCAGACGTTTTCTCTCCTCTTCCATGGTGCTTAAGAGCTGAGAGAACTCCTTTAAAGACTGGGCTGCAAAATAAATAACACATCCCACTGCTGTAAAAGGCTTTGCATATCTTAAATATTGTGCAAGCTTGTGTAAAAAGGGGCATTTCTGTCTCACCTATATTGACCTCATCATCAGTCTCTGCATCTCCAATGCATTCAAACTGAAACTCCTGCAGAGACTGTGAGAATCGCTGTACAGCAAGAGAAAGACCTGAGGAAGACAGGTAGAAGTTCATTACGTCAACTAAAGCATTGTTAACAGCTGGATTACGGGTAACATCTTTAACTTAGCCTGTTTAGCTTTTTGCACAAGTTGCCATCAGCGGCCACCTGAAATGCTCCCTTTGTTCTACAGGTTGCAGGGAAAAATCACTTATTCCATCCTGTAATAAACCATTAATATATTTTCCTACAAGTCTCTTCAAGTGTGATGTAAATGAAGTGCCACACCCTGCAACAATCTCCTGTGTGTTTACGTGTCCAAACAACACTCCAATAATAGAGTTTAATACCACAGTTTATTCTCTAAGGCACACAAAATACTTGGCTGCATTCTGTCATTAACACACCCTGAGATTGTTGTGCAGGGCAGCCGCTGAGAAAACATCTTAATCATACCACTCCACTGCAAATTGGTAATAAAACCATTAAACTGTCATTTATATTTCTATCAGTGTACACCAGATTACTGCAAAAACTTTGTTCAGGTTGAATGTATGAAAACAACAAAACAACCACTTCATTCTGCACTCGATTTGGTGTCCAGGACTGTTTATGTCCTAGACTGCATTCGTGCAGAAAAATGTGCTTAATGTGCTTATTCTGATGAGGGTTTGTTTGGTGTCAAATAACTTGCTTTTGACTGGTTTTCAGGTTATTTCACATCTGTGTGGTCACAGAGCAGTCAAACACCTTGTGTGTTTAAGGTGACCCCCTTGTGTTCCCTCAATCTTACAATTCAACACTGTTAGGCACACACTTTTTCCAAAGTATGGCTTTTTACTTAGAGGCTGCACCAAAAGACATCATTTCATCAAGGTTCTCCTGAAGTTAACATGTGGAAATCACCACAATAACACAAACATTGGAGACTTTTGTGAAGTATAAACACAATAAAATATACAACTACAATAAAGACTCGAAAACCCTTAATAACTGTGTAAAACTAGTGGTAGGTGATTCTCAAGAGGTTTTTTTTTTCAGCTCAAAATGAGATGTGCCATTTCATGGATGAACTAAAACCTAGATTATTATCAGAGAAATCATCCTCTGAACAGTTAACAACAGTTTTAAAGGCTGCTGGGATTTTTTTTTTTAAGAGAGAGAGGATGCATGAGAGTAAGACATCTAATGCGAAAAAGTACACATATTTACTTAGCAAGAGATTTGGAAAACATTCAAATAAAATATATCTCTCTTTCACTGATTTACTCTCAGCATTGGTAATATGTCCCACATTGTCCCTCACAAGCATACTTCTTGTCCTATATTTACTGTTTTTGAAGTCTGGTCATGCTTCTTTTAACAGAGGTTAAAACTCCAGCAACACTTGTGGTATTATTGCTTCACCCTGGTGAAAGCTGCAAGCTGAAATGTGGTGATCAAACAATAAAATTGAAGCTTCAGCCTCTTTAGACTTCATGTTCTTCTTCATCCAGTTCGGAAGTAGGTAAGGTTTTCTGACAAACCTCTGCCTTGTTTTGACCTTGTGTGTATACAGCTGGCAGCGGCAGGTGATGACCTCAGCCAACAGGTGAGCCAAAAACCCCACCCCCCCACCTTAATCAAACACTACAAACAACAAGGAGGTATATGCTGTTTGAAAGCTGTCATCAGGACAAGAATATGGCACCCAGTCAGTAACCCAGCCATGTGCCTTTATACTGTCAAATGAAGGTGTCAAAATTAATAAACACACAGTCATTAACGCGATCTTTGGGGGCTGACCTGTACTATGTAAGGTTATTTGATGGTGAATGCCATGAGACTGAGCAACCTTCTTTAAGACTTTCTTTGCATAGCATTTGCGTGTTCCAGTTATTTCCAACCATTTAATAAATACAAGGTATTCTGGGGCTGGCGTTTAAAAAAAATTGTATTCAGGAAAAACCCCAAATGTGATAATAATAAAGATTCATATGTGCAAAAATGTGAATATTTCCAGTTTTCCTCTGTTTTAAAGAAATTGAGAGTTTAGTGCCTTTAGGTTTAGTACTAATACCCAAGCAAAACAAGCTAAATTAACATTCTTCTGCCACTTTTAAAAAAAATACCCACTGTTTATAGAAAAAAAAATCAAAAACATCACTGATATAGTTAATGTGGACATGGTCTTTTTATATATTTTCAGTAATCTAGCCGAAATCAGGTAACACCCAATAGTAGCTTGGTGGGTGGAGGTTAGGCGGTGGTCCTGCTGTTTTGGGCCCTCAAGGCAGTTGTCAGCTGTTTGCTGCTTTCTGCTAGTTAAAACCTGTATGTAACAGCAGACTACAATATTGTAACGGTGACCTACATCAACAAATTAAGGTGAACAAATATTATTAATTATTAACTCGCGCAATAGCTGCTGTGTATATCACAGACCTACACTGTGCATAACACTGTAACTACCTTCCAAACTGTCCTGCTCATACTACACACACAAATGAAAAATGAGACACTCAAGGTTCAAGTCCCTACAGTGGTTCTGTTTGGAATGATACCCAGAGGACTTCCCTTTGGATCAGGTTGCATAAATCACTGCAAACTGTAAAGCACATTCGCTCCCAAGAATCAGCTATTAATCAGCGCGTACTTACTTTTAAGGGCAGATATGAGCATGTTTCCATCTTTGATGAGGTCTTTTATGAACCTGTTGGTTCGCTCCAACTCTATTTCATGGCACTGCAGCCGCTCTCTGAAATCCGGGCTGTCCAGGAAAGAATCACTGAACTCCAGCGTCGGCAGACCCATCGCTAGATTAATACACGCCGCTAATTACGAGAGAACAACAGCACGACGCCTTCTCTGCCTCCTCGGCGAGACACCAAACGGTGTTTCAGTGTGCTCCGAGCAAATTTCTCAGAAATTTCCTCCAGCTACTCTTTTTCATGCCTTTCTTACTTTTTTCCCAGCAGAACTTCCGGACACAAGAACACAACAGAGTCTCTGATAGAGAAGGCTTGGCTAAGCTATACAACGAGCTCCATGCAGCTTCTCTCCAGCCTTCTTACTGTCGCTACTTTCATATAAGGCGTCGCGCTGACTTCTTATTTACTTATTAGGTGAAGCAAAGCGGACGTACGGCCGTGCAGAGTAACTAACAGGGCTTAATGTTGGTCGCACCAAAGAAAGAAGTCGGCAAAGACTGGCTAACTTTGTCTACGGACGGATCCTAGTCTTGTTACTATGGGAACGGGAGACTCCTGCTGGCGCGTGCTGAAATTGGTGGAAAACTTGGCAAAGAATACAAATGGGCCGATAACTCTGTGATCCACAGGTTTTTAACAATATGAACACCAGCGGCAGCAACAACAACAATAATTTTAATAATAGAAAATACTCGAGCAAATTTTTAAATAAATTATTTTCCTATGAATAAATACTTAAATAACACAACAGCTCAAATTAAAGTCCTGAAAATCTGTTTCATTTCAGCGCTAATTGTCAGTATATTCCGGGTGAAGTGAAAGCGTTACAAGGAACTGAGTATGTCAGCTGATGTGTTAAAGGATTAAAAAGTACCCTGCCGTTTTTCCCTTTTTTTCTCTTTTTTTTAAACCCCGTTTTCCTCACAGACAACTAGAGACGCCTAGATGTACTGTACATCGATGAGCCACCTCATTAACTACATAACTACAGGGTAACTAACACTGATTGCCTGTTACAATGCAGTGTTCATCTGGGATACTTTGGGTGCTGGCACTGGGTGGTGTTTTGACACTTACCAACCCACCTGGACATTGTTGCAGACCAGTCATGCATCCCATCGCAGTTACACTCCCCAGTAACAGCAGCCTCTACAAGTGGATGAAAACCAGACCACAAAAACTGCTCAACAAAGGTATTAAGCTACTTTCCCCAACAAAACAAGCCCACTGAGAATCCAGAGCACACCTGATCTATGGAGGTCCCAGGCAGCCAACAGGACCTAGAAACCAATCCACTGTTAACATCCCAGTGGTAGACTCCAGGAGAACACGTCCTACTGTATTTCAGTACCCCCAATGCATGACAACTAATGTGACCAGATCCAAATAAACGTAGGACCAAATAAATGTGGGACAAAGTGCAGTGACTATAAGGGAGAATGACATGGACATGTTACTCGTACTGAGCAATGGGTTAAAAATGTGCTATATCTGACTCAAACACACACACAATATGTAAGCTAAAGCTTGAGAATCAACCACTCCGTATCGCCATATAACCCCAACAGACCACTTCAGTCACAGAATGC
Organism: Maylandia zebra; assembly: GCF_041146795.1. NCBI lineage: Eukaryota > Metazoa > Chordata > Actinopteri > Cichliformes > Cichlidae > Maylandia > Maylandia zebra. The sequence continues at coordinate 15,521,126 of NC_135176.1, read as the reverse complement.
TGGCTTACTCATGGTTCCTTGGGCATTTGAAAGTAGAAAGGGAGGCAGAGTCTTTGGCTTTCAAGCCTCTCTTCTATGGAACCAGCTCCCAGTTTGGATTCGGGAGATTTTGTTACCCTGCAATAGGTTTATGGTTCTGGGGGCTTTCCATGATACACAGAGTGTTTCTTCTTCACTCATCTTTTTTCGCTCTCCTTGTATTTGTACACTACTCTGCATCATTAAATATTAATACTTTCTGTCTCTCTCCCACAGCCTGTCTTTGTCCTGTCTCCCTCCAGTCATTCACACACACACACAGGGTCAGTTCAAGTGGCTGCCCCTCCGTGAACTTGGTTCTGCTGGAGGTTTCTTCCTGTAAAAGGAGAGCTTTTCCTTCCCACTGTCGCCAAGTGCTAATTGTTGGGGTTTTCTATGTGTTATTGTAGGGTTCTTACCTTACAGTATAAAGCACCTTGAGGAGGTTGTTCTTGTGATCTGGCGGTATATCAATAAAATTGAATTGACTGTGAAGCACAAATATGCTGTATTTATTTAAATTTCTTTCTCTCTCTTTTTTTTTAGTATACACACTTCTGTAGTCCCCCTTAATCTGGACATAACTGTTGAAAGTGTCATCTATTTCACATGCTATCCGATGGTTAAGTGATGACGTGACAAATCCTACTTCCGGGCCTAAAGTAGTCTGCGTTTAATATGGCTTTTGTGTTGTTAACATGTTTAATGTTTTGTATTTTCTTCTATTTAATCTCAAAAAGCTCCTAAAACAGTCAGTGATCACTGTTGACCTCCCTCGGCTTTTATTACCGCTAATCATTTATTTAAGCTCAGTTTTTAAAACCTTAGAATGTAACTGCAGCCCAGCCCATGCAGCAGTATATGAATGACTAACCTCGTATTGTGGATGGATTATCTCAGTTGTTCTCCTGGCTGAAGTTTGGTCCTTTTACAGCATCCTGCCATGCGATTACATTTGTTCCTGACCACCGAGAACACTCACGTTAACTTTTATCGAGTGGGAAAAAAGTTAGCTTGTTTATATTATGCTAACATAGCTGTGTTGCTAGCGGTCACATAGCACATCATTATATACCAGCTAGCCCAACTTCAGTAACCCTACAAACGTCACTGCTGTTTAGCTTTCTGTCTTCATTTATGTTGGAAGTGATAGCAGAGCTGTACGTTTTCATTTGTTTCCAAAACCCGGCAGTCAGGACATGCTATATTGTATTTAGATAGAAGCTAGCGAGCTAACTCCCTGCTAACTTCTAACTCCGTTAAATGTCATAAATTCCGTTTTCATGGATGCCTGGATGTTAAACTCAATTGTTACACCTGGTAGAGCAGAACGCTGATCATTTTATTAAAGATGAAAGACTTTAGACAGTTTTTCAACGCTTAGTAATGCCATAGTTAACGTTTGATATATGGACCTGCAGCAGAGTTTAGGTCCAGACACGGCTAGTGACGTCAGACTGAACAAGGAGACGACTAAGCTCCAGTTACATCAGTGCAAGTAAACAAACAATATATATAAGAAGAGTAAGAAAATAAATATACACTTTAGGACTAGGGATAAAGGGATCAATAACAATTTAAAATTTACAGTTTGATGATTTAAAGTCTCACACACAACCGAAAGGGGAGGAGGGGGCGGCTGCTTCCAAATAGAGCGCATTTCATTCATAATGATGTAAATCCAAGCCCATTATGTATTCATGATTTGAATCCTGGGTTGTGTGAAATCTCAGAAATGCACCCTAGACAAAGTGAATCTGTGAAAGGTGTGTTAGATCATGTTGTGGTGATCCTTGGGTTGAGGGATGGGTGTTCATACTGCAGTGCAAAATTAAAACCAATGGAAGATGGACAAGAAAAGTTCAAAGCCATCAGGTCCTCAGTTTAGAAAAAAGAGAAAAGAAGAGGAGGAGAAACGAGCAAAAGATACAGGTAAGCAGATGTGTCATTGGATAATGGCAGGTCATCCTGAAACAATCAGAATCAAAATACTTTATTAATCCCTAAGGAAATTATGTGGATTACAGTTGCTCCAAGAAGAAATGGTAAAAATAGTAACAGTAACGGACTAAACTCCAAACAATACATTATATTACAGATTTTAATATTAATTAGTCATTGTCAATTGTTGATTTGTTCTGTTCTCATTGTATGACGAATTATGATGGCTGTTTGGTAGCCGTTTGCATACTATGCATACTCTCTCTCTCTCTTCATATGTGTGTGTGTGTGTGTGTACAACAGCTTTATGTTAATGTACAAATATGTTTATGTGGTTTCCATGGTTTTTGCATCTTCTTTAAGTGCGCGTCATTCCATCTCGGATTTGGACAAGACTGGTAAGCTCTCAACTTGCTCTCCGTCTGATATGATCAGGGTTTTTTGTGTGTTTTCTTGAGGTTTTGCGACGCTGCGTGTTAAAGGCCTAGCAGCCGTCATTTAGCCAATGTGAGCCACTCTGTAAGAGCAGGTGGGAGGGGACAGCTGCTTCTGTTGTAAACGTGCTTCCGACTTGGAAATTTCCTCGGTCGAGTGGGTTATCTGGCATTTCCCCTCTTGAGTTTTCTAAACACTAATTTTTGTCGATATTTTAAGTTTGTTAGTTGGACAGAGTTAAATTAGATGTCGAAAGTTACTCTTGTCTACTGGTGTTTGTTATTTAAAAGGAATCTGACAAGATGATTCAAATAAAAACAAACGGTCAAAAACTAATATTTGGCTCTCACTTATGCTAGTCTGTTTTTGAATGTAAACAAATCATCCAATCTAACACAATTTCTGATACTTGTTTGCTGAAAGTTTAGGCGATGGTATGAGGGCAGTGTTTAATATAGCGTTATTTAACTATAAGCTATAAGAGACTTAGAGCTTTTTATTGTCATTGTGCAGTTTTTTGCACAGCGAAATTGGGTATAATCTGTTAATGTGGCTTTTGTATTTAGTTGTTGTTGTCCAAACTCACTGTACTGCTACCTAACCAGTGTAGGATTGATGTAGTATTTAAGTTTTCTTTCCCTTTCCCTTTTTCCAAAATAACAATGAGTTGTTGTTGTTTTTTTTGTTTTGTTTTGTTTTCAGTTCATAAACGTATGTGTCTATGTTCCCAATGCAGCTATGAACAATGACCATAGTTGACAGATCTTCAGAAAAGTCTGACCACGAGTCAGCCGGACTCGGACCTGGAGCTGCTGTGTACAACAGTACACCCTCCTCTGAGGACCAGCCCAAGGACCAAGGGGCTGGTCCTCAGAGTACACCCTCCTCTGAGGACCAGCCCAAGGACCAAGGGGCTGGTCCTCAGAGTACACCCTCCTCTGAGGACCAGCCCAAGGACCAAGGTCAGAGCAAAGCCTGGCTTTTTTTCAAAATGTCTTTTTAAGCTGTTTGAAGATTTTTATTGTCAGACAGAATAGTTTTCCAACCAGTTTTAGCAAATATGGAACCACACTTTTTAGCCATTATTTACCCATATTTGTCAGAATTGGTTTTAGTAACGTACAGCTAATCTTTTTGCTTCTGCTTTCACACAAGTTTGACAACTGCTTTTGTGGGTGTTGTGTTGCTGCTTCCCTTCTCCGTTCATTCATCCAGTTATGTAATGCATCCAGCTTTGCATGATCAGTCACTTCAGCTCGTGATGCAATTGCTGTTTTTATATAAAGACCGGCAGCCCAACTTGTTTAGCAGAAACAAAGGAGAAGGCAAATTGTCCTATCTTTCTTCCTGAGGCTGTTTAGGAGTTTTTCACAGTGGCCAGAATCACATTATATAACTGTTAATAGTTGTAGCTATTACTGTGATGTCCTGACATGACTTTGCCATGTGCCAGTGTGTGGTTGTATAAGTAAGGTGGCATTAAATTATCTCCTTTTTAAAATGTATTGAAACAGATTTTTAGTAATAATTGTGGCTCTGTGTGTCAGTGATCAACAGTGGCGATGGAATTGACTTGCCCCAGAAGGTGCTGTTCTCACCAGATCGGCTCAGCCTAAATTGGGCCCAGGTTCACCTCATTGGTGCAGGCCTCCAGAACATGGGGAACACCTGCTTCCTCAACTCAGCCCTGCAGTGTCTCAGCTACACCCCTCCTTTAGCAAACTACATGCTGACGCGGGAGCACTCCAAAACATGTAAGTTTATTTCACCAACAGTGGTGTTACGCAGTCCTGCGCTGATTCTCACATTGTATCACTCCTTACTCACTCAGTATTTTGTCTCTGTCTCTGCTGCAGGTCATGAGCCAGGGTTCTGTATGATGTGTACCATGCAAAACCACATCATTCAGGTTTTTACCAACTCTGGGAATGTCATTAAGCCCATTGGTGTACTCAATGAGCTTGGGTGTAAGTGGATGACTGTTGTTGCTGTGCTCTGTGCAAAGTGTTTACCTATATTTTAATGATAGGAGGCGCTGTGTGACTGTTTACCTTTTGTAATTTTGGAGGGAAATAATCTGGAGGGATTTTGAATTCTGTTTTTAAATAAGTGTAAACTTGCATTTAACTGTGGTATCCTTTACAATAATTCACCTCCTGCTTTGTTTTTTGGTTCTGTTTTTCCTCGTTCCCCTCACACAGGGATTGCAAACCACTTCCGCTATGGAAGCCAGGAAGATGCTCATGAATTCCTGCGGTGCACAGTGGATGCTATGCAAAGGTCCTGCTTACCTGGAACCAAGTGAGTGTCATTTTACATTGCATGCATTCTAAACAAGTTAAACACACAAAAATATTTTTACTTGGGCTTGACAGTGTTTGCACTTTATTATGTAGTAAGATCCATAATTAGCTACGTAGAGGTAACACCGTGACAGTAGGAGAATATGAAATAAATCCTTTATCCTGTTTTTCAGGAAGTGCAGTTTATACTAGTTCCTTTTAACTATTAATGCTTCAATTGCTGAGAGTATTTTTCAGAAATGCAGATTCCTCAGTCTCTTGCCTGACTGACACCTCAGTTTACATACTAGGCAAGCCACTTGATATAATACCTCATTATTATATCAAGTTTTTTAATGAACTTGACTGCTCCAACACAGAAAGTATTCTTACACTGGGTGTGGTAGCTTGTTTTGGTAACAGGGCTTGAAAAGATCAGAAGCGGCTTAAACGTGTAGTAAAACAGGTGTCTGGGATTATGGCAGAGAGCTGCCAGACTTAGTGTCTAGTATAGATTTCTTCTGAGGCAACAGGGTAAGCAGTGTGAGCAGGAGCACTCAACCCCTCAGGTCATCTCTTATTCACCCTAATGGCATTAGTGCTATTATTGCAGCAGCAAAATTCAGAAAATCCAGGTTTTTCTATGTGTTACTATAGAGCTTCGAAGTCTATGTGCACATTTAACCAAAACTACACGTTTAACAGATGCACTGGGCTGAGTGTTGTGCTTCTTGTTAGACTCCTAAAAATAATTTATTAATTCATTTCTTTTTTTAAGAACCTAAAGTGTCAATTCTCATCAAATCAATTCTTCCCGTGTAGCAGCAGATGGCCTCTTAAGTAATTAATCGTGCTCCAATTCCTCCTATTGTCTTTTCTGCTACTTGAATACTGTAAAGTGATTGTCTGGTTCCAAAATGCTAAAAAATAAATGGTCAGTCAGTTAATTGTTGCACTGTCCTTATTAGTTAACTTTTGTGCTTTATCTTTTTATTATAGATTGGACAGGCAAACGCAGGCAACCTCTTTCATCCATCAAGTGTTTGGCGGGTACCTAAGATCCAGAGGTAAGTCACTGTTTTTTAAGGTTTGATTTATTTTTCTTTTATTTGTCTTTTTATGTCTTACAGCTTGTGTGATACTCATAGCACTGATTTCTGTTTCAGTTAAATGTTTAAACTGCAAAGCTGTCTCAGATACATTTGACCCTTTTCTGGATGTCACTCTGGAAATTAAGGTAATTGGACAACATTCAAAGTGACGTTGCTACTATGTATTCTCTGCATTATGGAGTGTGAGGTTTTTCCTCTCTCTCTCTGTTCATATAGACTGCTCCAAATGTCTCCAAAGCTCTGGAGCAGTTTGTCAAGCCAGAACAGCTGGGTGGTGAAAATGCTTATAAATGCACCAAGTAAGTCAAAGAGATGCCAAACCATGATGAGTTTTAGTGTTTAGGTGTGATTTTTGTCAACAAGCTGAATGTTTGTTTCCTTCAGGTGCAACAAAATGGTAACGGCCTCAAAAAGATTTACAATCCATCGCAGCGCCAATGTGCTCACCATCTCACTCAAACGCTTTGCAGACTTCAGTGGAGGCAAAATCACAAAGGCAAATGGCCAATAGTGTCTGCTTAAGTCATAAAGATACATGACAGATGCTTTGTTTTATTATAAAACAGGATATTTGCATGTAATGTTTGAATTTTTTTGTTTGGTGGTCATCAGGATGTGAAGTATTTGGAGCATCTGGATCTGCGGCCCTTCATGTCGCAGTCCCACGGGGAGCCCCAGCTCTACAGGCTGTATGCTGTGCTGGTTCACTCTGGATTGAGTTGTCATACTGGACACTATTTCTGCTATATTAAGGTACTGGCTGTGCCCGAATCTGTTTGAATGCTGCTGTTGCGTAGTACAAACAAACAAACACCATAAACAACACATTTCAGCAGAAAACTACTTTGTATGCATTGAAAGAAAGAAAAAAAAGACCCCTATATAACCATAAGATTCTTCTTTTTAGCTCAAATTCAATTCAGAAACTGAATCTGCTGTGTCACATCTCTCTCATTCTGTCTCACAGGCCAGCAATGAGCAGTGGTTTCAGATGAATGACTCGTCCGTGTCAGTCAGTGACATTAGCACTGTTCTCAACCAGCAGGCCTATGTCCTCTTCTACATCAAGTGAGTAAACATCGGTATTTTTAAACATTCTAGGCTTATTCCTTCAGTAGAACTTTTCCCATCATTATTTAATAATGTAGACATGTTTATTCTCACTTTTCTTGTAGAAAATGTATTATTATAACCTAATGTTATAATGTTGATGCTTTGTCATGGTTAATATTCTTTTTTCCATGTCATCAGGTGCACAGATGTGGGAAAAACTGGGGACTACAGCCACTTGAACCATAACGCTGGCATATCTGGTCAGGCATCTCCCCAGCCGGTGGTGAGCCCACGCACCATCGCCACCATGCCTCACAACAGTGTTGGCTTCATAGGTCCCCAGCTGCCACCACACATGAACAAGGTACTTCCTCACCTGAGGGTACTGATAATGTTGTTGTTTTTGTTAAACCCAGTGTTTCATGCAAAATACATTTGTACCTTTCAATTGTGTCTGTTTGAAAAGAATGAAATGATATCATATATTCCTTATTGGCCTACATTTGTACAAAATTCCAAATTATATACACAAAGTCATAGAAATCACTGCTCCAATTGGTCATCATGATTTTAATATTCTCTTTTTCCATAACAATGAAATACGCCTTGGACAAATATGACACGTCAATATTTCATTAGTGTTGTCACATCACATCCTGTAAGCATCGTCTGTCTGTGTCCTTTCTCTGGAAATTAATATTTCCAGCCAATATAGGCAATCCATCAACATGGCTGGAGAGTTGGTAGTTATATGCAGTCTGTATAAGTGTGGTTAATCCAATGAAGATTTGTAAGGAGATGGCAGTTACTGTGAATTTACAGCAGTTACACAGTGATTAGTAATAAACAGAGCCAGTGAGAGTGAGTGGATATAAGAAAGTCAGTGACTCAGGTGTGTCGATTGGTTCTGTTTGTGAGACTGGAGGAGACGTAGAAATCTTTTGTTTTAAATCTTAGTTAGGAAGATTCCTGTTTGAAAACAAGCACTTTTTGTGAGAAATACAAGAAGTACATCTGCAGAAAGCACACAGTTACATTCTGTCCATCATGTGGACAAAATCGAAAATGTTGAGCATTGAAAAACTGAGAACGTTGGGCAAGTTCAAAATACGTGTTTGTAAGAACGAAAAACCAAATTGTTCCTAAAATAGTTATGGAAAGTCACTGTTGTATGTCTGTGTTCTACATGTTTATCTGATGGAAAATAAAGGTGCTATTGTTTTATTGCAGTTTCTTGACAATTCTGAGTGGATTTACACAGTATGGGTCAAAATGACCCGCAACAAAATCAATGTCACTTTTTTGTTTTTCAACATAATACAAGGGTTAATTTCCAAAACTTCCATATGATCTTCAATTTGTAGCAGATCCACTATCACACAGCAGCTGGAGCAGTTTCAAATGGAGGTCAGTCCACTGCTGCCACCTGTGGCCAAGTACCAAGCCTACCATAGCCTACTACTAGATTAACTTGCTATGATGACATTGAGTAGAGGCTGAGTGGCTGCACTTACCCCTGGTACATCCAAATCTACCCACAAACATGTTGAAAGATGCAATGGCAGCAATGTGGCTTGTCAACACTGAAAACAATCAGTAAGCAAAGACAACAGGGATCACTTTTTTCTGTTTATTTAACATGCACAACATTTGTAGTCGCCTTCTGCACAGGGGAAGTCCACACACACTGTGTGGTACCACTTTCCACAGAAGGTGCATTCAATCTACAAGACTGAATGAGAAAGTCAGGGTCATTGTCTGACTGTTTATTACTAATCACTGTGTAACTGCTGTACATTCACAGTAACTGCCATCTCCTTACAAATGTTTATTAGATTAACCACACTTATACAGACTGTATATAACAACCAACTCTAAAATGTTTGTGCATGAAACGAATTCAGACGTGCTGCAGATGTGTGTCACAAGTTGATCTGGCTGTAGGCTGTGGCACTTGGCCAGTGGTGGCACTGGTTGACTCGAGTCCATGTTAGTGCACACAAAGTAAACTGCTCGCTTTAGTTGTGAAGCAAAAACGCTGAATTCGGAGAAACAAACCGTGTGAGGGGAACGATAACGACAACAAGAGTCTCCCGATCGTTTACTCTTGTTGTCCTGTGAACAACATCGGCATGGTGTTAATTGTTTGCTGTTTTCGCGATCGCGTCGCGCATGAGGATAACCCTAGGTAAACTCGCCACATTTTTAAACATTTTGTTGTTCAACAGCATCAAGACTGACGGAGTGTGTTTGAGATAACCTCACAAGTGTCACAGATGACACATTTGGCGTTTTTTTGCTAGTCTGTAGGTAGCAGCTCCTGAAACAGAAGTCTGCCACACATCTGTTCGACTAACGCCAGTTGATCTAAACGCCAGTAGATCTGGAACACCGGCAGCCTCGCCTCTGTCAGTGCGCCTCAGGGCGGCTGTGGCTACAATTTAGCTTGCCATCACCAGTGTGTGTGAATGGGTGGATGACTGAACGTGTAAAGTGCTTTGGGGTCCTTAGGGACTAAGTAAAGCGCTATACAAATACAGGCCATTTACTTAATGCTGAAATCTAATCTATTGTATTAAATGGGTATGCTTATAGTTTGGGTAATTTTGTTATGTCAACAAGTTCTGTTTTAAAACTTAATCTCTTGTTGACTGTTCAGATTGCTGAGGTGATTGATGATCGACCTGAGGAAGTGAAACAGATGGAAGTTTTTAGGACCAGCAACAGATGGAAAGCAATTGGAGGTAAATAAGAAGTCACAGAAGTAGGGGGGGATTTGTGCAATATTAAGTTAAGACTGTTGTTTACTATAGTTTTACTTCCTCTCCTAAAAGTGGATCAAAATGATGACACAGAGGAAGGAAATGGAAAAGAACATCAAAATACAGAGGCTGGCTCATTAAGCAGAGGTCTACATGACTCACCCGAGTTGTCTTCAAAGAGAAGAGGACAGGATTCTCCTGTCAAAAAGACCCGGCATGACTCTCCAGACATCTCTCCACCAAAGAGAAGTCGGAAGTACTCTCCGGATGTCTCTCCTCACAGGACAAGACGTCACGACTCTCCTGATGTCTCTCCTCCCAGGAGAAGACGTCATGACTCTCCAGATGTCTCTCCTCCCAGGACTAGACCTCACGACTCTCCAGATGTCTCTCCTCCCAGGAGAAGACGTCATGACTCTCCAGATGTCTCTCCTCCCAGGACTAGACCTCACGACTCTCCAGATGTCTCTCCTCCCAGGAGAAGACGTCATGACTCTCCAGATGTCTCTCCTCCCAGGACTAGACCTCATGACTCTCCAGATGTCTCTCCTCCCAGGACTAGACCTCACGACTCTCCAGATGTCTCTCCTCCCAGGACTAGACCTCACGACTCTCCAGATGTCTCTCCTCCCAAGAGAAGACGTCACGACTCTCCTGTTGTCTCTCCTCCCAAGAGAAGACGTCACGACTCTCCAGATGTCTCTCCTCCCAGGAGAAGACGTCACGACTCTCCTGATGTCTCTCCTCACAGGACTAGACCTCACGACTCTCCAGATGTCTCTCCTCCCAGGACTAGACCTCACGACTCTCCAGATGTCTCTCCTCCCAAGAGAAGACGTCACGACTCTCCTGTTGTCTCTCCTCCCAAGAGAAGACGTCACGACTCTCCAGATGTCTCTCCTCCCAGGAGAAGACGTCACGACTCTCCTGATGTCTCTCCTCACAGGACTAGACCTCACGACTCTCCAGATGTCTCTCCTCCCAGGAGAAGACGTCATGACTCTCCAGATGTCTCTCCTCCCAGGACTAGACATCACAACTCTCCAGATGTCTCTCCTCCCAAGAGAAGACGTCACGACTCTCCTGATGTCTCTCCTCCCAGGAGAAGACGTCATGACTCTCCAGATGTCTCTCCTCCCAGGAGAAGACGCCATGACTCCCCAGACTTGTCACCACCAAGACAGTGTTCAGGAAAGTCAGAAAAAATGCAAAGTAAAGGTGAGTGATCCATTTAAATTGTAAAGTGGAATCTGGTGTGGCATATGAATAAAAGTAAAAAGCAGAGACCCATTTAACATGAGTTTTGAATTGAAATTTATTTTAAAGACATAGCTTGATCTAATAATAAATCTTTAATTTTTGTCCAAAAGGCATTACAAAATGAAAATTAACAAATTAACTGTGTCTTTGTCAGATTCAGCCTCCAACAAAAGCAAGCTCAGCTCATCCTTGTTAAGTAAAAAACGCTCACCGGATCCTCATCGGTCAGCGGTGGCTAAGAAGGGTCAGAATAGACATGATTCAGACTCGGATCCGTCTCCCCCGAGGAAAAGGCCCCTGAAGGGAAACGCCTCAGACTCCGACCAATCTCCCCCAAGGAGGCCCTCAAAAACTAAACGGGGCTCAGACTCTGACCAGTCTCCACCCAGGGGGCAGCCACCGAGTGGAAGGGACTCGGATGGAGATTTGTCACCACCTCGTAGGCCAGGCCAGTCACAGGTAAGCAGACTGTGTTGGAACAAAGATTAATGTCAAATCTGATTTCACTCAAATGTTATATTTTTCAATTGTCTTTTTTTTTTTTATAACCAGGGCCAAAGGATGCTATCTGGTGGAAAGGCAGGCCTGGTTTCTGTGGACATTTTAAGGAAAGAGCAAAAGGAGAACAGACGCAGAGAAAAACACAATCAGCCACTTGAAGGTTTCATCAACTTTTCTCTCTTAAGATTTTTTTACACCCATTGATTGAAGAGCTTCATACAGCTTTGCATCTCATTTCAGCTTATCATCTATATTGTCGTATTTTATTTAGTCCTAAAATTAAATAATGAAGTTTCTACATACTTACCCATTCATCCCCTTTGACCAGATGAATCGCGTAAGGCTCAGACGATTTTCAGAGACAAAAGTGGCAAAAGGAGGGATCTGGATTCAGAGAGAAATGAACAGAAAAAGAAAGCTGGTGAAAAAGCGGCAACAGACGAGAAATACGCTCAGTGGGGAAAACGGTAAATGTGCATGATCATTTCAAATATCACAGTTTATGTGATTATATCCACATAAAAAATTATAAAAGTGGTTCAATGGTTTATGTTAAAATGTATGTATAGGTTGGCACAGATCCAGATGCATCACCAGAAACTTAAGGAAGCGCTGCGCGAAGCCCTTAAGCCACTTGAGGATCTTGACCGCATGTTGAGAGAACAGGAAAGAGAAGGCGATCCTATGGCTGCAATGCGCAGGCGTAAAAAGGACCGTGGCACAAAAACACAAGATATTTAACTCAAAGAGAAGAGGACAGGATTCTCCTGTCAAAAAGACCCGGCATGACTCTCCAGACATCTCTCCACCAAAGAGAAGTCGGAAGTACTCTCCGGATGACTCTCCTCACAGGACAAGACGTCACGACTCTCCTGATGTCTCTCCTCCCAGGACTAGACCTCACGACTCTCCAGATGTCTCTCCTCCCAGGAGAAGACGTCATGACTCTCCAGATGTCTCTCCTCCCAGGACTAGACCTCACGACTCTCCAGATGTCTCTCCTCCCAGGAGAAGACGTCATGACTCTCCTGATGTCTCTCCTCCCAGGACTAGACCTCACGACTCTCCAGATGTCTCTCCTCCCAGGAGAAGACGTCATGACTCTCCAGATGTCTCTCCTCCCAGGACTAGACCTCACGACTCTCCAGATGTCTCTCCTCCCAGGAGAAGACGTCATGACTCTCCAGATGTCTCTCCTCCCAGGACTAGACCTCATGACTCTCCAGATGTCTCTCCTCCCAAGAGAAGACGTCACGACTCTCCTGTTGTCTCTCCTCCCAAGAGAAGACGTCATGACTCTCCAGATGTCTCTCCTCACAGGACTAGACCTCACGACTCTCCAGATGTCTCTCCTCCCAGGAGAAGACGTCACGACTCTCCTGATGTCTCTCCTCACAGGACTAGACCTCACGACTCTCCAGATGTCTCTCCTCCCAGGAGAAGACGTCATGACTCTCCAGATGTCTCTCCTCCCAGGACTAGACATCACAACTCTCCAGATGTCTCTCCTCCCAAGAGAAGACGTCACGACTCTCCTGATGTCTCTCCTCCCAGGAGAAGACGTCATGACTCTCCAGATGTCTCTCCTCCCAAGAGAAGACGTCACGACTCTCCAGATGTCTCTCCTCCCAGGAGAAGACGCCATGACTCCCCAGACTTGTCACCACCAAGACAGTGTTCAGGAAAGTCAGAAAAAATGCAAAGTAAAGGTGAGTGATCCATTTAAATTGTAAAGTGGAATCTGGTGTGGCATATGAATAAAAGTAAAAAGCAGAGACCCATTTAACATGAGTTTTGAATTGAAATTTATTTTAAAGACATAGCTTGATCTAATAATAAATCTTTAATTTTTGTCCAAAAGGCATTACAAAATGAAAATTAACAAATTAACTGTGTCTTTGTCAGATTCAGCCTCCAACAAAAGCAAGCTCAGCTCATCCTTGTTAAGTAAAAAACGCTCACCGGATCCTCATCGGTCAGCGGTGGCTAAGAAGGGTCAGAATAGACATGATTCAGACTCGGATCCGTCTCCCCCGAGGAAAAGGCCCCTGAAGGGAAACGCCTCAGACTCCGACCAATCTCCCCCAAGGAGGCCCTCAAAAACTAAACGGGGCTCAGACTCTGACCAGTCTCCACCCAGGGGGCAGCCACCGAGTGGAAGGGACTCGGATGGAGATTTGTCACCACCTCGTAGGCCAGGCCAGTCACAGGTAAGCAGACTGTGTTGGAACAAAGATTAATGTCAAATCCGATTTCACTCAAATGTTATATTTTTCAATTGTCTTTTTTTTTTTTATAACCAGGGCCAAAGGATGCTATCTGGTGGAAAGGCAGGCCTGGTTTCTGTGGACATTTTAAGGAAAGAGCAAAAGGAGAACAGACGCAGAGAAAAACACAATCAGCCACTTGAAGGTTTCATCAACTTTTCTCTCTTAAGATTTTTTTACACCCATTGATTGAAGAGCTTCATACAGCTTTGCATCTCATTTCAGCTTATCATCTATATTGTCGTATTTTATTTAGTCCTAAAATTAAATAATGAAGTTTCTACATACTTACCCATTCATCCCCTTTGACCAGATGAATCGCGTAAGGCTCAGACGATTTTCAGAGACAAAAGTGGCAAAAGGAGGGATCTGGATTCAGAGAGAAATGAACAGAAAAAGAAAGCTGGTGAAAAAGCGGCAAGAGATGAGAAATACGCTCAGTGGGGAAAAGGGTAAATGTGCATGATCATTTCAAATATCACAGTTTATGTGATTATATCCACATAAAAAATTATAAAAGTGGTTCAATGGTTTATGTTAAAATGTATGTATAGGTTGGCACAGATCCAGATGCATCACCAGAAACTTAAGGAAGCGCTGCGCGAAGCCCTTAAGCCACTTGAGGATCTTGACCGCATGTTGAGAGAACAGGAAAGAGAAGGCGATCCTATGGCTGCAATGCGCAGGCGTAAAAAGGACCGTGGCACAAAAACACAAGATATTTAACTCAAAGAGAAGAGGACAGGATTCTCCTGTCAAAAAGACCCGGCATGACTCTCCAGACATCTCTCCACCAAAGAGAAGTCGGAAGTACTCTCCGAATGTCTCTCCTCCCAGGACTAGACCTCACGACTCTCCAGATGTCTCTCCTCCCAGGAGAAGACGTCATGACTCTCCAGATGTCTCTCCTCCCAGGACTAGACCTCACGACTCTCCAGATGTCTCTCCTCCCAGGAGAAGACGTCATGACTCTCCTGATGTCTCTCCTCCCAGGACTAGACCTCACGACTCTCCAGATGTCTCTCCTCCCAGGAGAAGACGTCATGACTCTCCAGATGTCTCTCCTCCCAGGACTAGACCTCACGACTCTCCAGATGTCTCTCCTCCCAGGAGAAGACGTCATGACTCTCCAGATGTCTCTCCTCCCAGGACTAGACCTCATGACTCTCCAGATGTCTCTCCTCCCAAGAGAAGACGTCACGACTCTCCTGTTGTCTCTCCTCCCAAGAGAAGACGTCATGACTCTCCAGATGTCTCTCCTCACAGGACTAGACCTCACGACTCTCCAGATGTCTCTCCTCCCAGGAGAAGACGTCACGACTCTCCTGATGTCTCTCCTCACAGGACTAGACCTCACGACTCTCCAGATGTCTCTCCTCCCAGGAGAAGACGTCATGACTCTCCAGATGTCTCTCCTCCCAGGACTAGACATCACAACTCTCCAGATGTCTCTCCTCCCAAGAGAAGACGTCACGACTCTCCTGATGTCTCTCCTCCCAGGAGAAGACGTCATGACTCTCCAGATGTCTCTCCTCCCAAGAGAAGACGTCACGACTCTCCAGATGTCTCTCCTCCCAGGAGAAGACGCCATGACTCCCCAGGCTTGTCACCACCAAGACAGTGTTCAGGAAAGTCAGAAAAAATGCAAAGTAAAGGTGAGTGATCCATTTAAATTGTAAAGTGGAATCTGGTGTGGCATATGAATAAAAGTAAAAAGCAGAGACCCATTTAACATGAGTTTTGAATTGAAATTTATTTTAAAGACATAGCTTGATCTAATAATAAATCTTTAATTTTTGTTCAAAAGGCATTACAAAATGAAAATTAACAAATTAACTGTGTCTTTGTCAGATTCAGCCTCCAACAAAAGCAAGCTCAGCTCATCCTTGTTAAGTAAAAAACGCTCACCGGATCCTCATCGGTCAGCGGTGGCTAAGAAGGGTCAGAATAGACATGATTCAGACTCGGATCCGTCTCCCCCGAGGAAAAGGCCCCTGAAGGGAAACGCCTCAGACTCCGACCAATCTCCCCCAAGGAGGCCCTCAAAAACTAAACGGGGCTCAGACTCTGACCAGTCTCCACCCAGGGGGCAGCCACCGAGTGGAAGGGACTCGGATGGAGATTTGTCACCACCTCGTAGGCCAGGCCAGTCACAGGTAAGCAGACTGTGTTGGAACAAAGATTAATGTCAAATCTGATTTCACTCAAATGTTATATTTTTCAATTGTCTTTTTTTTTTTTATAACCAGGGCCAAAGGATGCTATCTGGTGGAAAGGCAGGCCTGGTTTCTGTGGACATTTTAAGGAAAGAGCAAAAGGAGAACAGACGCAGAGAAAAACACAATCAGCCACTTGAAGATTTCATCAACTTTTCTCTCTTAAGATTTTTTTACACCCATTGATTGAAGAGCTTCATACAGCTTTGCATCTCATTTCAGCTTATCATCTATATTGTCGTATTTTATTTAGTCCTAAAATTAAATAATGAAGTTTCTACATACTTACCCATTCATCCCCTTTGACCAGATGAATCGCGTAAGGCTCAGACGATTTTCAGAGACAAAAGTGGCAAAAGGAGGGATCTGGATTCAGAGAGAAATGAACAGAAAAAGAAAGCTGGTGAAAAAGCGGCAAGAGACGAGAAATACGCTCAGTGGGGAAAAGGGTAAATGTGCATGATCATTTCAAATATCACAGTTTATGTGATTATATCCACATAAAAAATTATAAAAGTGGTTCAATGGTTTATGTTAAAATGTATGTATAGGTTGGCACAGATCCAGATGCATCACCAGAAACTTAAGGAAGCGCTGCGCGAAGCCCTTAAGCCACTTGAGGATCTTGACCGCATGTTGAGAGAACAGGAAAGAGAAGGCGATCCTATGGCTGCAATGCGCAGGCGTAAAAAGGACCGTGGCACAAAAACACAAGATATTTAACTCAAAGAGAAGAGGACAGGATTCTCCTGTCAAAAAGACCCGGCATGACTCTCCAGACATCTCTCCACCAAAGAGAAGTCGGAAGTACTCTCCGGATGTCTCTCCTCACAGGACAAGACGTCACGACTCTCCAGATGTCTCTCCTCCCAGGACTAGACCTCACGACTCTCCAGATGTCTCTCCTCCCAGGAGAAGACGTCATGACTCTCCAGATGTCTCTCCTCCCAGGACTAGACCTCACGACTCTCCAGATGTCTCTCCTCCCAGGAGAAGACGTCATGACTCTCCTGATGTCTCTCCTCCCAGGACTAGACCTCACGACTCTCCAGATGTCTCTCCTCCCAGGAGAAGACGTCATGACTCTCCAGATGTCTCTCCTCCCAGGACTAGACCTCACGACTCTCCAGATGTCTCTCCTCCCAGGAGAAGACGTCATGACTCTCCAGATGTCTCTCCTCCCAGGACTAGACCTCATGACTCTCCAGATGTCTCTCCTCCCAAGAGAAGACGTCACGACTCTCCTGTTGTCTCTCCTCCCAAGAGAAGACGTCATGACTCTCCAGATGTCTCTCCTCACAGGACTAGACCTCACGACTCTCCAGATGTCTCTCCTCCCAGGAGAAGACGTCACGACTCTCCTGATGTCTCTCCTCACAGGACTAGACCTCACGACTCTCCAGATGTCTCTCCTCCCAGGAGAAGACGTCATGACTCTCCAGATGTCTCTCCTCCCAGGACTAGACATCACAACTCTCCAGATGTCTCTCCTCCCAAGAGAAGACGTCACGACTCTCCTGATGTCTCTCCTCCCAGGAGAAGACGTCATGACTCTCCAGATGTCTCTCCTCCCAAGAGAAGACGTCACGACTCTCCTGATGTCTCTCCTCCCAGGAGAAGACGCCATGACTCCCCAGACTTGTCACCACCAAGACAGTGTTCAGGAAAGTCAGAAAAAATGCAAAGTAAAGGTCAGTGATCCATTTAAATTGTAAAGTGGAATCTGGTGTGGCATATGAATAAAAGTAAAAAGCAGAGACCCATTTAACATGAGTTTTGAATTGAAATTTATTTTAAAGACATAGCTTGATCTAATAATAAATCTTTAATTTTTGTCCAAAAGGCATTACAAAATGAAAATTAACAAATTAACTGTGTCTTTGTCAGATTCAGCCTCCAACAAAAGCAAGCTCAGCTCATCCTTGTTAAGTAAAAAACGCTCACCGGATCCTCATCGGTCAGCGGTGGCTAAGAAGGGTCAGAATAGACATGATTCAGACTCGGATCCGTCTCCCCCGAGGAAAAGGCCCCTGAAGGGAAACGCCTCAGACTCCGACCAATCTCCCCCAAGGAGGCCCTCAAAAACTAAACGGGGCTCAGACTCTGACCAGTCTCCACCCAGGGGGCAGCCACCGAGTGGAAGGGACTCGGATGGAGATTTGTCACCACCTCGTAGGCCAGGCCAGTCACAGGTAAGCAGACTGTGTTGGAACAAAGATTAATGTCAAATCTGATTTCACTCAAATGTTATATTTTTCAATTGTCTTTTTTTTTTTTATAACCAGGGCCAAAGGATGCTATCTGGTGGAAAGGCAGGCCTGGTTTCTGTGGACATTTTAAGGAAAGAGCAAAAGGAGAACAGACGCAGAGAAAAACACAATCAGCCACTTGAAGATTTCATCAACTTTTCTCTCTTAAGATTTTTTTACACCCATTGATTGAAGAGCTTCATACAGCTTTGCATCTCATTTCAGCTTATCATCTATATTGTCGTATTTTATTTAGTCCTAAAATTAAATAATGAAGTTTCTACATACTTACCCATTCATCCCCTTTGACCAGATGAATCGCGTAAGGCTCAGACGATTTTCAGAGACAAAAGTGGCAAAAGGAGGGATCTGGATTCAGAGAGAAATGAACAGAAAAAGAAAGCTGGTGAAAAAGCGGCAACAGACGAGAAATACGCTCAGTGGGGAAAAGGGTAAATGTGCATGATCATTTCAAATATCACAGTTTATGTGATTATATCCACATAAAAAATTATAAAAGTGGTTCAATGGTTTATGTTAAAATGTATGTATAGGTTGGCACAGATCCAGATGCATCACCAGAAACTTAAGGAAGCGCTGCGCGAAGCCCTTAAGCCACTTGAGGATCTTGACCGCATGTTGAGAGAACAGGAAAGAGAAGGCGATCCTATGGCTGCAATGCGCAGGCGTAAAAAGGACCGTGGCACAAAAACACAAGATATTTAACTCAAAGAGAAGAGGACAGGATTCTCCTGTCAAAAAGACCCGGCATGACTCTCCAGACATCTCTCCACCAAAGAGAAGTCGGAAGTACTCTCCGGATGACTCTCCTCACAGGACAAGACGTCACGACTCTCCTGATGTCTCTCCTCCCAGGACTAGACCTCACGACTCTCCAGATGTCTCTCCTCCCAGGAGAAGACGTCATGACTCTCCAGATGTCTCTCCTCCCAGGACTAGACCTCACGACTCTCCAGATGTCTCTCCTCCCAGGAGAAGACGTCATGACTCTCCAGATGTCTCTCCTCCCAGGACTAGACCTCATGACTCTCCAGATGTCTCTCCTCCCAAGAGAAGACGTCACGACTCTCCTGTTGTCTCTCCTCCCAAGAGAAGACGTCATGACTCTCCAGATGTCTCTCCTCACAGGACTAGACCTCACGACTCTCCAGATGTCTCTCCTCCCAGGAGAAGACGTCACGACTCTCCTGATGTCTCTCCTCACAGGACTAGACCTCACGACTCTCCAGATGTCTCTCCTCCCAGGAGAAGACGTCATGACTCTCCAGATGTCTCTCCTCACAGGAGAAGACGTCATGACTCTCCAGATGTCTCTCCTCCCAGGACTAGACATCACAACTCTCCAGATGTCTCTCCTCCCAAGAGAAGACGTCACGACTCTCCTGATGTCTCTCCTCCCAGGAGAAGACGTCATGACTCTCCAGATGTCTCTCCTCCCAAGAGAAGACGTCACGACTCTCCAGATGTCTCTCCTCCCAGGAGAAGACGCCATGACTCCCCAGGCTTGTCACCACCAAGACAGTGTTCAGGAAAGTCAGAAAAAATGCAAAGTAAAGGTCAGTGATCCATTTAAATTGTAAAGTGGAATCTGGTGTGGCATATGAATAAAAGTAAAAAGCAGAGACCCATTTAACATGAGTTTTGAATTGAAATTTATTTTAAAGACATAGCTTGATCTAATAATAAATCTTTAATTTTTGTCCAAAAGGCATTACAAAATGAAAATTAACAAATTAACTGTGTCTTTGTCAGATTCAGCCTCCAACAAAAGCAAGCTCAGCTCATCCTTGTTAAGTAAAAAACGCTCACCGGATCCTCATCGGTCAGCGGTGGCTAAGAAGGGTCAGAATAGACATGATTCAGACTCGGATCCGTCTCCCCCGAGGAAAAGGCCCCTGAAGGGAAACGCCTCAGACTCCGACCAATCTCCCCCAAGGAGGCCCTCAAAAACTAAACGGGGCTCAGACTCTGACCAGTCTCCACCCAGGGGGCAGCCACCGAGTGGAAGGGACTCGGATGGAGATTTGTCACCACCTCGTAGGCCAGGCCAGTCACAGGTAAGCAGACTGTGTTGGAACAAAGATTAATGTCAAATCTGATTTCACTCAAATGTTATATTTTTCAATTGTCTTTTTTTTTTTTATAACCAGGGCCAAAGGATGCTATCTGGTGGAAAGGCAGGCCTGGTTTCTGTGGACATTCTAAGGAAAGAGCAAAAGGAGAACAGACGCAGAGAAAAACACAATCAGCCACTTGAAGGTTTCATCAACTTTTCTCTCTTAAGATTTTTTTACACCCATTGATTGAAGAGCTTCATACAGCTTTGCATCTCATTTCAGCTTATCATCTATATTGTCGTATTTTATTTAGTCCTAAAATTAAATAATGAAGTTTCTACATACTTACCCATTCATCCCCTTTGACCAGATGAATCGCGTAAGGCTCAGACGATTTTCAGAGACAAAAGTGGCAAAAGGAGGGATCTGGATTCAGAGAGAAATGAACAGAAAAAGAAAGCTGGTGAAAAAGCGGCAAGAGACGAGAAATACGCTCAGTGGGGAAAAGGGTAAATGTGCATGATCATTTCAAATATCACAGTTTATGTGATTATATCCACATAAAAAATTATAAAAGTGGTTCAATGGTTTATGTTAAAATGTATGTATAGGTTGGCACAGATCCAGATGCATCACCAGAAACTTAAGGAAGCGCTGCGCGAAGCCCTTAAGCCACTTGAGGATCTTGACCGCATGTTGAGAGAACAGGAAAGAGAAGGCGATCCTATGGCTGCAATGCGCAGGCGTAAAAAGGACCGTGGCACAAAAACACAAGATATTTAACTCAAAGAGAAGAGGACAGGATTCTCCTGTCAAAAAGACCCGGCATGACTCTCCAGACATCTCTCCACCAAAGAGAAGTCGGAAGTACTCTCCGAATGTCTCTCCTCACAGGACAAGACGTCACGACTCTCCTGATGTCTCTCCTCCCAGGACTAGACCTCACGACTCTCCAGATGTCTCTCCTCCCAGGAGAAGACGTCATGACTCTCCAGATGTCTCTCCTCCCAGGACTAGACCTCACGACTCTCCAGATGTCTCTCCTCCCAGGAGAAGACGTCATGACTCTCCTGATGTCTCTCCTCCCAGGACTAGACCTCACGACTCTCCAGATGTCTCTCCTCCCAGGAGAAGACGTCATGACTCTCCAGATGTCTCTCCTCCCAGGACTAGACCTCACGACTCTCCAGATGTCTCTCCTCCCAGGAGAAGACGTCATGACTCTCCAGATGTCTCTCCTCCCAGGAGAAGACGTCATGACTCTCCAGATGTCTCTCCTCCCAGGACTAGACCTCATGACTCTCCAGATGTCTCTCCTCCCAAGAGAAGACGTCACGACTCTCCTGTTGTCTCTCCTCCCAAGAGAAGACGTCATGACTCTCCAGATGTCTCTCCTCACAGGACTAGACCTCACGACTCTCCAGATGTCTCTCCTCCCAGGAGAAGACGTCACGACTCTCCTGATGTCTCTCCTCACAGGACTAGACCTCACGACTCTCCAGATGTCTCTCCTCCCAGGAGAAGACGTCATGACTCTCCAGATGTCTCTCCTCCCAGGACTAGACATCACAACTCTCCAGATGTCTCTCCTCCCAAGAGAAGACGTCACGACTCTCCTGATGTCTCTCCTCCCAGGAGAAGACGTCATGACTCTCCAGATGTCTCTCCTCCCAAGAGAAGACGTCACGACTCTCCAGATGTCTCTCCTCCCAGGAGAAGACGCCATGACTCCCCAGGCTTGTCACCACCAAGACAGTGTTCAGGAAAGTCAGAAAAAATGCAAAGTAAAGGTGAGTGATCCATTTAAATTGTAAAGTGGAATCTGGTGTGGCATATGAATAAAAGTAAAAAGCAGAGACCCATTTAACATGAGTTTTGAATTGAAATTTATTTTAAAGACATAGCTTGATCTAATAATAAATCTTTAATTTTTGTCCAAAAGGCATTACAAAATGAAAATTAACAAATTAACTGTGTCTTTGTCAGATTCAGCCTCCAACAAAAGCAAGCTCAGCTCATCCTTGTTAAGTAAAAAACGCTCACCGGATCCTCATCGGTCAGCGGTGGCTAAGAAGGGTCAGAATAGACATGATTCAGACTCGGATCCGTCTCCCCCGAGGAAAAGGCCCCTGAAGGGAAACGCCTCAGACTCCGACCAATCTCCCCCAAGGAGGCCCTCAAAAACTAAACGGGGCTCAGACTCTGACCAGTCTCCACCCAGGGGGCAGCCACCGAGTGGAAGGGACTCGGATGGAGATTTGTCACCACCTCGTAGGCCAGGCCAGTCACAGGTAAGCAGACTGTGTTGGAACAAAGATTAATGTCAAATCTGATTTCACTCAAATGTTATATTTTTCAATTGTCTTTTTTTTTTTTATAACCAGGGCCAAAGGATGCTATCTGGTGGAAAGGCAGGCCTGGTTTCTGTGGACATTTTAAGGAAAGAGCAAAAGGAGAACAGACGCAGAGAAAAACACAATCAGCCACTTGAAGGTTTCATCAACTTTTCTCTCTTAAGATTTTTTTACACCCATTGATTGAAGAGCTTCATACAGCTTTGCATCTCATTTCAGCTTATCATCTATATTGTCGTATTTTATTTAGTCCTAAAATTAAATAATGAAGTTTCTACATACTTACCCATTCATCCCCTTTGACCAGATGAATCGCGTAAGGCTCAGACGATTTTCAGAGACAAAAGTGGCAAAAGGAGGGATCTGGATTCAGAGAGAAATGAACAGAAAAAGAAAGCTGGTGAAAAAGCGGCAAGAGACGAGAAATACGCTCAGTGGGGAAAAGGGTAAATGTGCATGATCATTTCAAATATCACAGTTTATGTGATTATATCCACATAAAAAATTATAAAAGTGGTTCAATGGTTTATGTTAAAATGTATGTATAGGTTGGCACAGATCCAGATGCATCAGCAGAAACTTAAGGAAGCGCTGCGCGAAGCCCTTAAGCCACTTGAGGATCTTGACCGCATGTTGAGAGAACAGGAAAGAGAAGGCGATCCTATGGCTGCAATGCGCAGGCGTAAAAAGGACCGTGGCACAAAAACACAAGATATTTAACTCAAAGAGAAGAGGACAGGATTCTCCTGTCAAAAAGACCCGGCATGACTCTCCAGACATCTCTCCACCAAAGAGAAGTCGGAAGTACTCTCCGGATGTCTCTCCTCACAGGACAAGACGTCACGACTCTCCTGATGTCTCTCCTCCCAGGACTAGACCTCACGACTCTCCAGATGTCTCTCCTCCCAGGAGAAGACGTCATGACTCTCCAGATGTCTCTCCTCCCAGGACTAGACCTCACGACTCTCCAGATGTCTCTCCTCCCAGGAGAAGACGTCATGACTCTCCTGATGTCTCTCCTCCCAGGACTAGACCTCACGACTCTCCAGATGTCTCTCCTCCCAGGAGAAGACGTCATGACTCTCCAGATGTCTCTCCTCCCAGGACTAGACCTCACGACTCTCCAGATGTCTCTCCTCCCAGGAGAAGACGTCATGACTCTCCAGATGTCTCTCCTCCCAGGACTAGACCTCATGACTCTCCAGATGTCTCTCCTCCCAAGAGAAGACGTCACGACTCTCCTGTTGTCTCTCCTCCCAAGAGAAGACGTCATGACTCTCCAGATGTCTCTCCTCACAGGACTAGACCTCACGACTCTCCAGATGTCTCTCCTCCCAGGAGAAGACGTCACGACTCTCCTGATGTCTCTCCTCACAGGAGAAGACGTCATGACTCTCCAGATGTCTCTCCTCCCAGGACTAGACATCACAACTCTCCAGATGTCTCTCCTCCCAAGAGAAGACGTCACGACTCTCCTGATGTCTCTCCTCCCAGGAGAAGACGTCATGACTCTCCAGATGTCTCTCCTCCCAAGAGAAGACGTCACGACTCTCCAGATGTCTCTCCTCCCAGGAGAAGACGCCATGACTCCCCAGGCTTGTCACCACCAAGACAGTGTTCAGGAAAGTCAGAAAAAATGCAAAGTAAAGGTCAGTGATCCATTTAAATTGTAAAGTGGAATCTGGTGTGGCATATGAATAAAAGTAAAAAGCAGAGACCCATTTAACATGAGTTTTGAATTGAAATTTATTTTAAAGACATAGCTTGATCTAATAATAAATCTTTAATTTTTGTCCAAAAGGCATTACAAAATGAAAATTAACAAATTAACTGTGTCTTTGTCAGATTCAGCCTCCAACAAAAGCAAGCTCAGCTCATCCTTGTTAAGTAAAAAACGCTCACCGGATCCTCATCGGTCAGCGGTGGCTAAGAAGGGTCAGAATAGACATGATTCAGACTCGGATCCGTCTCCCCCGAGGAAAAGGCCCCTGAAGGGAAACGCCTCAGACTCCGACCAATCTCCCCCAAGGAGGCCCTCAAAAACTAAACGGGGCTCAGACTCTGACCAGTCTCCACCCAGGGGGCAGCCACCGAGTGGAAGGGACTCGGATGGAGATTTGTCACCACCTCGTAGGCCAGGCCAGTCACAGGTAAGCAGACTGTGTTGGAACAAAGATTAATGTCAAATCTGATTTCACTCAAATGTTATATTTTTCAATTGTCTTTTTTTTTTTTATAACCAGGGCCAAAGGATGCTATCTGGTGGAAAGGCAGGCCTGGTTTCTGTGGACATTCTAAGGAAAGAGCAAAAGGAGAACAGACGCAGAGAAAAACACAATCAGCCACTTGAAGATTTCATCAACTTTTCTCTCTTAAGATTTTTTTACACCCATTGATTGAAGAGCTTCATACAGCTTTGCATCTCATTTCAGCTTATCATCTATATTGTCGTATTTTATTTAGTCCTAAAATTAAATAATGAAGTTTCTACATACTTACCCATTCATCCCCTTTGACCAGATGAATCGCGTAAGGCTCAGACGATTTTCAGAGACAAAAGTGGCAAAAGGAGGGATCTGGATTCAGAGAGAAATGAACAGAAAAAGAAAGCTGGTGAAAAAGCGGCAAGAGACGAGAAATACGCTCAGTGGGGAAAAGGGTAAATGTGCATGATCATTTCAAATATCACAGTTTATGTGATTATATCCACATAAAAAATTATAAAAGTGGTTCAATGGTTTATGTTAAAATGTATGTATAGGTTGGCACAGATCCAGATGCATCAGCAGAAACTTAAGGAAGCGCTGCGCGAAGCCCTTAAGCCACTTGAGGATCTTGACCGCATGTTGAGAGAACAGGAAAGAGAAGGCGATCCTATGGCTGCAATGCGCAGGCGTAAAAAGGACCGTGGCACAAAAACACAAGATATTTAACTCAAAGAGAAGAGGACAGGATTCTCCTGTCAAAAAGACCCGGCATGACTCTCCAGACATCTCTCCACCAAAGAGAAGTCGGAAGTACTCTCCGGATGTCTCTCCTCACAGGACAAGACGTCACGACTCTCCTGATGTCTCTCCTCCCAGGACTAGACCTCACGACTCTCCAGATGTCTCTCCTCCCAGGAGAAGACGTCATGACTCTCCAGATGTCTCTCCTCCCAGGACTAGACCTCATGACTCTCCAGATGTCTCTCCTCCCAGGAGAAGACGTCATGACTCTCCAGATGTCTCTCCTCCCAGGACTAGACCTCACGACTCTCCAGATGTCTCTCCTCCCAGGAGAAGACTTCATGACTCTCCTGATGTCTCTCCTCCCAGGACTAGACCTCACGACTCTCCAGATGTCTCTCCTCCCAGGAGAAGACGTCATGACTCTCCAGATGTCTCTCCTCCCAGGACTAGACCTCACGACTCTCCAGATGTCTCTCCTCCCAGGAGAAGACGTCATGACTCTCCAGATGTCTCTCCTCCCAGGACTAGACCTCATGACTCTCCAGATGTCTCTCCTCCCAAGAGAAGACGTCACGACTCTCCTGTTGTCTCTCCTCCCAAGAGAAGACGTCATGACTCTCCAGATGTCTCTCCTCACAGGACTAGACCTCACGACTCTCCAGATGTCTCTCCTCCCAGGAGAAGACGTCACGACTCTCCTGATGTCTCTCCTCACAGGACTAGACCTCACGACTCTCCAGATGTCTCTCCTCCCAGGAGAAGACGTCATGACTCTCCAGATGTCTCTCCTCCCAGGACTAGACATCACAACTCTCCAGATGTCTCTCCTCCCAGGAGAAGACGTCACGACTCTCCTGATGTCTCTCCTCCCAGGAGAAGACGTCATGACTCTCCAGATGTCTCTCCTCCCAAGAGAAGACGTCACGACTCTCCAGATGTCTCTCCTCCCAGGAGAAGACGCCATGACTCTCCAGATGTCTCTCCTCCCAGGAGAAGACGCCATGACTCCCCAGACTTGTCACCACCAAGACAGTGTTCAGGAAAGTCAGAAAAAATGCAAAGTAAAGGTCAGTGATCCATTTAAATTGTAAAGTGGAATCTGGTGTGGCATATGAATAAAAGTAAAAAGCAGAGACCCATTTAACATGAGTTTTGAATTGAAATTTATTTTAAAGACATAGCTTGATCTAATAATAAATCTTTAATTTTTGTCCAAAAGGCATTACAAAATGAAAATTAACAAATTAACTGTGTCTTTGTCAGATTCAGCCTCCAACAAAAGCAAGCTCAGCTCATCCTTGTTAAGTAAAAAACGCTCACCGGATCCTCATCGGTCAGCGGTGGCTAAGAAGGGTTAGAATAGACATGATTCAGACTCGGATCCGTCTCCCCCGAGGAAAAGGCCCCTGAAGGGAAACGCCTCAGACTCCGACCAATCTCCCCCAAGGAGGCCCTCAAAAACTAAACGGGGCTCAGACTCTGACCAGTCTCCACCCAGGGGGCAGCCACCGAGTGGAAGGGACTCGGATGGAGATTTGTCACCACCTCGTAGGCCAGGCCAGTCACAGGTAAGCAGACTGTGTTGGAACAAAGATTAATGTCAAATCTGATTTCACTCAAATGTTATATTTTTCAATTGTCTTTTTTTTTTTTATAACCAGGGCCAAAGGATGCTATCTGGTGGAAAGGCAGGCCTGGTTTCTGTGGACATTTTAAGGAAAGAGCAAAAGGAGAACAGACGCAGAGAAAAACACAATCAGCCACTTGAAGGTTTCATCAACTTTTCTCTCTTAAGATTTTTTTACACCCATTGATTGAAGAGCTTCATACAGCTTTGCATCTCATTTCAGCTTATCATCTATATTGTCGTATTTTATTTAGTCCTAAAATTAAATAATGAAGTTTCTACATACTTACCCATTCATCCCCTTTGACCAGATGAATCGCGTAAGGCTCAGACGATTTTCAGAGACAAAAGTGGCAAAAGGAGGGATCTGAATTCAGAGAGAAATGAACAGAAAAAGAAAGCTGGTGAAAAAGCGGCAAGAGACGAGAAATACGCTCAGTGGGGAAAAGGGTAAATGTGCATGATCATTTCAAATATCACAGTTTATGTGATTATATCCACATAAAAAATTATAAAAGTGGTTCAATGGTTTATGTTAAAATGTATGTATAGGTTGGCACAGATCCAGATGCATCACCAGAAACTTAAGGAAGCGCTGCGCGAAGCCCTTAAGCCACTTGAGGATCTTGACCGCATGTTGAGAGAACAGGAAAGAGAAGGCGATCCTATGGCTGCAATGCGCAGGCGTAAAAAGGACCGTGGCACAAAAACACAAGATATTTAACATTACATATGTTTTATTTTATTTATGACTTTATTTTATTTCACCAGGTCAATCCTTGTAAGAAGCTTTTAAATAGCAGCAGTTTTGCTTTTGCTACTGTTTGTATTTTTATTTATTTGTATGTTTGTTTTGATTTTTGTAGAGAAACCTCGATATAAAGGCCCTGCTCCACCTCCAAACCGGTTCAATATTCCACCGGGGTACCGCTGGGACGGAGTTGACAGGTAGAGTTTGTGCATCGGTGACAGAGGAAAACTGTTGAGGACAGAACTGTAGTTTAATATTGAATGTTTTTAATACACACATCAGTTTGTCATTTTGCACATTAATGGTAAAGAAATTGTGATCATTTTTTTCCACGTCTATATTAAATTTGCGCCTAATTGAATGGATTGTCTTTGGCCTTTTAGCTTGTCGTATCATAATTAATAGGGTTATTTTATTTGTGTCTTGCAGGTCAAATGGTTTTGAACAGAAACGCTACCAGAGGATAAAAAGGCTGTGCAGGAAGCGGCCTATAAATGGAGTGTGGAGGATATGTAAAGGCTTTCAGAAAATGATGAATCTGGAGCAGAGCTAAAGAGCACACCTTCTCAACCTTTATGTATAATTTTTATGCTGTTAGAACAACAAGACTAGATGCATCTACGCAGCAAAAGTTCTTTTTTAAATAAACTACATAGAAGAATTTGTTTCACCTTTCCAAACCCTTTTGATACTGTACCATGTGTATCAGATGGAACTGTACAGAAAAATGAAGTGAAGCATGTTCACAATTTTTGTAAGAAGTTATTCACCGTGGAGCAGAAGCTGTTGTGGTTTCAGTGTTTTATTAAAGAATGTTTTTGTAATGCATTGTCCCAAGAGTGTTCAGGCACCTGTAACTTGGATAGCATTTGACATTCAGTCTTTTTTAGATCATTTTATACACTTACCACCCATTTTATTAGGCAACAGTAACTCAAATAACCGCTTGTTACAACCAACATATTTTGGTCCTGGACATAGAAATAGAGACATGTCCCTCATGACTCCAAATGAAACGTAGTGCACAGCAACCAAATGCTGAAAGAGAGTGTCCACAGCTGACTGTCGATGGTATGGTATAGCTGTGAGGCGTTTGTGTACAAGATAAATGCACATTTGAGAGTTCTGTGGTGTAGCTAAAAAAGACTGGCCTACAGAGATGTGAAAAAAGCGGCATTCAAATAAGTCATTCCTTGCCATATTAATCAGGGAGTACATACACTGACAGGATGCTGTGACTCTCACAGTGAGGGAATCAGGTTGGGCTCTAATATTTTTTCTAGCAATGTCCGATTCAGTCTAACATCTGTAAAAGTTTTAAGGCACTTTCCACCAGCACTGTCAAAAAGAATTATGGAAGAATGATTTGTAGAATCAAGGAATCGGTGTCCTGGTTGCACATGCTGGACCAATGGCTTAATAACACAACAATGCTATTGCCTTTAATCTGTCACTATCTATGCTATTGATTATGGTGTAATTATATAAAATTATTATTTTTTTTAAAAAAGTGACAGTATTGTGCAATGAATAAAAAGTTTTATTTATAAACTTTTTATTTTTATAAAAAGTATTATTTATTATTATAATAAACCTTACTTCATATAAACTACACAAAGTGTTCTCTAAGTACGGAGACATCCAGCGGCTCCGGCTGGTCCGGGACATTGTCACGGGTTTCTCCAAAAGATATGCCTTCATTGAGTACAAAGAGGAGCGATCTGTGGTCGGGACAGCTAACAAGCTGGTGGTCGACCAGCATGAAGTGTTCGTGGATTTTGAGCAAGAGAGGACTCTTAAAGGATGGGTGCCGCGGCGGCTCGGCGGCGGGCTTGGAGGGAAAAAGGAATCCGGACAGCTGCGGTTCGGCGGCAGGGACAGGCCTTTCCGTAAACCCATCAATCTCGGGGTAGACCCGGTGCAGGAACGAGGTGGTGGTGGTGGTGGTGGAGGGAGGGAGTGGGGCAGACCAAGCGGGAGAGCCAGAGAGGATCGGGACCGACACAGAACAGAAGAGTGGGGCAACAGAGGAAGGAGAGATGACCGGGACAGAGGCCGAGAGTGGGATGACCGCAGGCACGGAGACAGGAGCAGGCACCGGGACCGGAGATGAAGCATGTGGCTGCACTTCAGCGGTACTGCAAGACTGACGGATGGTTCAAAGCACAGCTGAAGGCTTTCAAAGGAGGACAGTGAATGAGTGTGTGACTTGGATAACTGTTTGTGTGAAAGGTTACTTTTTTGTATGCTGATATTCTTCAGATTGTACTGTATGGTAATCAGGACTCTGCCTGTGGCTGTCATATTCAGTTCTTCTCAGGGAAGTCTCAGGAATGACAAAGTAGGGTTGTTGTGATGCATTGAGTTTTTCCTTTCCAGTCACCTTTCTCACTCACTATGTATTAATAGACCTCTCTGCATTGAATCATATCTGTTATTAACCTCTGTCTCTCTTCCACAGCATGTCTTTATCCTGTCTTCCTTCTCTCACCCCAACCGGTCGCAGCAGATGGCCCCGCCCCTCCCTGAGCCTGGTTCTGCCGGAGGTTTCTTCCTGTTAAAAGGGAGTTTTTCCTTCCCACTGTCGCCAAAGTGCTTGCTCATAGGGGGTCATATGATTGTTGGGTTTTTCTCTATGAAGCGCCTTGAGGCGACTTTTGTTGTGATTTGGCGCTATATAAATAAAATTGAATTGAATTGAATTGAAATTGTGTTTTGTTGGGGTTTTTTTTTTTTTACAAGTCTTTATTCTAGCGAAAAAATTACAATACGGGTGGTGTCCAGCCAAATGAGGCTTACATCCCGGATGTCAAACATGAGCGCCAGCAGCCAGAATCACTGCTTAAGAGTCCAATTGGATTGCTTTGGGAAATCGGAACTGTACTTTTATACAGTTATCATAAATATTATTACCCCACATATACAATTCAAATTTTATTTCTTGCAATTTAAGTCCCAACAGACTTTTTTCCCCATTTACTACAGAATGTTGTTTATCATGTAGATAAACTGAGACAAACAAAACTGCATTTCTTTTTCTGATATTAAGATATTCCAGGGATTAAATGCATAGTTAAACTTCTTTTCACTGACAGAAAGGGAAGTTTCGCTGGTCCGGCCCACTCAAGGTCAAAGGCTATATGTGACTCGCAATGTAAAATGAGTTTGCAGTTTTGTTTTGTTTTTAAAAAAGCATAAGTTTAAGAGCACATTGTCAGCCCCATTTCTTTAAAAAAAAAAAAGTAAATCAGATTATATCATAAACAATAAAATTCGTCATTGTTTTGAAATCTAAGGTGTTACTGTTTGTCAAAGTGTTGCAACATGTTTAAGATTTCCCAAGTTGGGTAGTTTTCCAGTGTAGCCTCATGTGACCCCTGTTTTCAGAGTTGGTAATGATGTGTTGTGCAAGATTTATACTTGAGGGAAGAAAACTCAGTATTCAAACACATTTACTCCTTTTTCCATATACATGCAACTCAGGAATTTGAATCAAATGCTTACTCAAATCAAATCAAAATCAAATCAAATCACTTTTATTGTCACATCACATGTGCAGGCACACTGGCACAGCACATGCGAGTGAAATTCTTGTGTGCGAGCCCCACAAGCAACAGAGATGTGCAAACACAACAACACAAACGAGCAAAATACAAGAATGGCCAACCTGAAACTAATAAATATATGTACAATATATAATAGTGTATGCATTTCTGGATGTGTATACTAAATATTTTCCTACGTGTGTGTGTGTGTGTGTGTGTGTGTGTGTGTGTGTGTGTGTGTGTATATACACATTTTTACAAATTAAATAGTAAAAAAATAAAATAAAATAATAATAATAATAATAATAATAAAATATATAAAATATACAGAGTTGAATATGTGCAAAACAAGTGGCATTTATATACAGTGTGGAGTGCATAATGTTGAAGTTCCAGTAGTGAAGCTGAGGTGTCTATGACGTGTTCAGCAGTCTGATGGCCTGGTGGAAGAAGCTGTCTCTCAGTCTGCTGGTACGGGACCGGATGCTGCAGAACCTCCTTCCTGATGGAAGTAGTCTGAACAGTTTATGGCTGGGGTGACTGGAGTCCTTGATGATCCTCCCCGCTTTCCTCAGGCAGCGCTTCCTGTAGATGTCTTGGAGGGAGGGAAGCTCACCTCCAATTATCCGTTCAGAGCACCGCACTACTCGCTGGAGAGCTTTGCAGTTGTAGGCGGTGCTGTTGCCATACCAGGTGGTGATGCATCCAGTGAGGATGCTCTCAATGGCACAGTGATAGAAGGTCCTGAGGATGCGGGGGCTCATGCCGAATCTTTTCAGTCTCCTGAGAAAGAAGAGGCGCTGCTGCGCCTTCTTCACTGTTTTGTTTGTGTGTACTGACCACGTAAGATCCTCAGCCAGATGTACTCCAAGGAACCGGAAGCTGCTCACTCTCTCCACAGCAGCGCCGTTGATGGTGATGGGGGTGTGTACTTCTCTGCACCTCCGGAAGTCCACTATCAACTCCTTTGTCTTTGCGACGTTGAGGGTGAGATGGTTGTCTTGACACCAGTGGGTCAGGGCGCTGACCTCCTCCCTGTAAGCCGTCTCATCACCGTTGGTGATAAGACCCACCACTGTAGTGTCGTCCGCAAACTTCACAATGATGTTGGAGCTGTTAGTGGCTGTGCAGTCGTAGGTGTAGAGTGAGTACAGGAGAGGGCTCAGTACACACCCCTGTCTGTCAGACAGGAAGCTAAGGATCCAGCTGCAGAGGGAGCTGCTCAGTCCTAGATCCTGCAGTTTCCTGTCCAGCTTCGAGGGAACGATGGTATTGAATGCTGAGCTGTAATCTACAAACAGCATCCTCACATACGTGTCTCTCTTCTCCAGGTGTGACAGGGCAGTGTGTAGTGTCAGGGCTATGGCATCATCAGTGGACCTGTTGTGGCGGTATGCAAACTGTAGAGGGTCCAGTGAGTCGGGTAGTGCAGAGCAGATGAAGTCCCTGACCAGCTACTCAGCTCTTACTCAGCCATCTGATCCTCGGTCCTGCCCAGTGAGGTCAATCAGCTTTCGGTTATGGGTCACTGGGTGGATTCTTAATGTCACGGCGACGGATGGCCGGTACTGAATAGGACCCAGGTGCAGGAACCCAGAGCGGAGACGGTAGATGATTTAATAGTTTATTACGGTTAAGTGCAAGGGGAACAAAACAAAGGGAAACGTGGCAAAGACAGAAAATGACGAGACGTGGAGCCTTGGTGTGGCGTGCCCAGGGGAACGTGGCTAGGGCGAGGGAACGAGGCCTGGGAAGTGGAACGGAGCTGAGTGGGGAACAGTCACACTGAGGGGAGAGGATATAGAAGTTAAGCAGGTAGTGAAGGCAGCTCAGAAGTGGCCAGAATAAGAGCAGCAATTCTTACTTTGCAGTTAGGGACCTGGAGTGTTTGAGAGGGGGGTGATGAAGATCCAGGGGAGGCTGAGTGGCGTGGAAAGGCTGACCTGAGATCCGGGGCTCCAGATGGAGTGTGATGGCAGGAGGGCAGGCAGGTGAGGCACAGAGGGATTTCCAAAATGATCACTAGATATTCCGAGTCCGGAGGTGGAGTGAGCCAGGGTGGGTACAGCGACTGTAGCACAAAAGAGTCTTAGTTAGTAAGATGAATCACAGCAAGAACTTGAGACACAAGACCTGTTACCAACATGGGTTGATGACGAACTGGCAGTGAGTGAACATCGATGTGTGGTTTAAATCCCTCTGGCTTGATAGCCTGCAATAGGCTCCAGGTGTGCAGGAGCTGGAGTTGGCCCTGCCCAGGGGCGGATCCCAGGTCAGTTCAGGAGCCTAATGGAAACTCCAGCCACCCGCCGTAGACCATGACACTTAAACTGTGCACAAGTATTTCTGAAGTCATCAATATGAAAGATGACGGGAAATGAATCTCTTATTTCATTAAAAGGTAATTCTCTAATGTACCAGAAAAAAACAAGAGGTAGAACCAACTTTTATTTCCAAGTATGTTCTGAGTAGTAAGCTGTCAATTGTAGTGTTATTTATACGAAGAGACAATGAAGTTAGTGCAAACACATATACGTCAAACACACTGAAAACTGAGGCTTTTTTCCACTGGTTTGTGTTTATTACTGTATGATTATTGGGAATACATGCTGGGACAAGACAAATTTCAAGCATTTGTTAAATATGACTTTGACATTTAATATTAATCATGCATGTATGCAAACATGCAAGATGATTTCCACTGCCACTTAGAAGTCATGCTTAGCTGGTCTTTGCCTTCCACCGTACCCGACATTCACGATGGGCCAGCCTGGGTAAGTCTCTCTTTGGACCGTGCTGAAGTTGATCCTGTGAATCAGAAGAATCAGAGCACGCAGACACAGAGTAGCTGCTCCCTACATGAAGGACACTGTGATGATGATAAACCTGCTCTCACCTGAACGCAGGGTTAATGCCAATGTTGTCAGGCTGCGGGAAAGCAGGTGTCCGCCTCCTGTGGCAGGAGGATGGGGGAGGGAAGTCTTTCTGATACTGAGACTGCATCTGGGCTGTTTCCTGTTCGTTTTTTGCTGCTGCTGACATGTGATCACGGTTGCCTTCTTGCTCATTCCCTCTCACTTCTCTGTCCTCGCGTCTGTTTCCTCTTCCTGTTTATCATGAGGATGCAGGAGGAGAATGGTGAGATTCCTGTTGTGTGTTACAGCCTGCTGAAGGGTAATCAGAACTTTGCTAAAGGCAGAATTTCATCAACAGTAATCACACTTTCCATAAATAAACTTTCTTACTTTCTTGATCATACTACATGTATTACACTATTTGCTTTTTTCATTTTAATCTTGAGAGAATAATACTTTATACATAAATGAGATGAAATGTTCTTATGAATATAAATCATTTGCTTTGGATGTCGCAGAGCTGTGTGAAGGACACGGGAACACATACACAAATAATTACTGCTGAGGGCAATCCAATCCTGTGTCTGTGAGTAAGAGTGGCAGGAATTTCACTGCACAGCAGAGAAAACAATATCACTCCTCCAGATGCTCTGTGTCTATAACAGCATTTTCACATTTAACCTTATATGGTCTTTCTTATGTTCTATTTGAGGTATTAAATACTTTATTACAGTGTTTTTCAGTTTAATGGCAGTGTAGGGTTTTTTTTTAATCTAAGCTTTAATCACAAAATCACCTTTATAATCTCTACCATCTCTGCCTTCTCACTCATAGCACACTGCCCAAACCATTTCCAAGACACACACATGCACTGAACAGAAAGCCACAGCCTTGCGTGCACTGTGCCATCATAAATGAGTCTTATCTTTATACAGACATGATGAGTTTACTCTCTAGGGTGAGCCAAGTCTGTTGACCTTTGCCTGGATCTTGGTCTGGGATAGGCCTGAAGCAGAAAGCCTCACGTGATGTGGTCTCCATCTTAGCAGGTGTGTCCGGGTAGAGGAGGAATCCTAAAAAGGGTGAAACGTAGACTGTTGACTCTTGTTCCCCTTTTTTAAACCCACTACTTTGGAGTGATTCCAGTTAGCACAGAACATGTAGCCCAACGCTGTTCACAGTTTCTGAAATCTTTCCAGTTAGGTCTCTTTTTCACAGCTTGTTTACTTTGCATATAAATTCTATAAAATATGCGTAATGGCAGTGACAATAAATCATTCACACAGACCTGATTTTTGTGACAACAAAACAAAGTTTTATTTCTGTCTGTTTATTTAGTGATGTGCACCGAGATTAAAGCGAGATCAGAAATAATGACGGTAATTTTGAATCCTTTTGTTATTTCTTGACTAGGACATTGTTTCTATTTCTGTTTTACTCTTTTCAGTGTTTGAACTTTCTTTCATTTTTGAAAAAAACGATGCAATGTTTTACTGTATTTCTTTCTTTGATCCCACTGGGAGCCGTGAAACTAATGGAGTTATTTGTGCAAGGGGAGGGAGGGAGGGTGGTGTGGGGGGTGATGAGTGCAGTGGTGGGAACAGAGCTTTGCTGACTGATACCTCCATGTTAACCCTGGAAAGACTTGAGAACATTTCCCAGCTTTCATTTTCATCCTCGTTCCCATTTGTGAAGCCTAAGATTCACTCTGTAATTTTAACTTTCTTCACCAGATGCAGAGGGTTTTTGTTTTTTGAAATTAGTTTTGTCATGCCGCTCTCTCCCTTTAAAAAAAAAAACATTCGAAAAACAAAAAGAAGCACCACGAGATTCAGAGGTTCGGTAGACCTTGTACCGAGACATACTCAGTATGTGGGTTAGGAGAACAACGGATAAAAATTGGGGGAAATTGGATAAAAAGGATAAAAAAAAAGAACACTCACATACTGAAAATGCACAACATAGTGGTAAAAGTCTCAGACAAATAGGGTTTAAAATGACATCTTCCGCCAACACCTCAGATTATTGTTGTCATATATTATAGTAAGTGATTTGCAAGCTTGTGAGGAATTTACAATAAACAAAAAAATACCTTAAAAAGGATTGCATCACTTAAGAGTTTTTCCATAAATATAAGACTACCTGCTGAAAAGTGCAGGCTCAAACAAGCCCT
The DNA here is from genome assembly GCF_041146795.1 of Maylandia zebra. Lineage (NCBI taxonomy): Eukaryota > Metazoa > Chordata > Actinopteri > Cichliformes > Cichlidae > Maylandia > Maylandia zebra. The sequence goes on along the minus strand of NC_135176.1, from coordinate 15,484,696 downwards.
CTAATGTGAAAAAAGTAATGCTGGATTCATGTCAAAGACGCAGGGAACATTGCTGAGTTCTAGCCAAATGCCCCAGGGTAACTACTGAATGGGAAACTTGTCATTTTCTCTTCCCCCCTTCTTTTTTCCCATTCCTTTCTTGGCTTGGTGTGTCACTTAACACTGCTGTGGTCAAATTTATTTTGCCATCATCACACTTGGTACTGTGCAGCCACCCTTGCAAGACATTTAAACGCATTAACTTTGGAAACAAGGCTTAGCTCGGCACTTCTAGCTTACGGGTGCTGATATTTTATGCCTGTCTGTCAGCAAGACAAACTACCAAGTCAAGCTTGGTGGACAGGTGAAGCGAATCCAGATCACTTTTATTTTAAATTCAAAAACAGATCGTTGGCTTTAGTGGAGAATGGAGTCTCTGGCCAACTTTCTAGTTTACTTATTACCTAGTTGAATCAGTTTTTAAAAAATGGTCATCCAGCCTTTATTTTAATAATATTACTTATAAAAATTCTCATTTTGGAGCATATTCCCTTTTAAACCTGTCTGACTGAACTCACGGACCAAAGTTTCAGGATTCTGGTACTTCATCTGCTTTATTGTCCCAGCTGGTTACTGCTCTATCTGCCAGCCACCGGTGAACAACAGAACACCATGACTACTGCAGTAAACAAGCTTTAAGAAGCTCTTTGTATAAGCGGGCACACAAACACTCACAGTGCAGAGAAATATAGGAAGTAGAGGGTAACACGGCAGAAAGCTTATGTGTTTTTTTAAAGGAAGGTAAGCATTACAGTCACAATGCCCTCCATTTTAAATTTCATAGTTATTATTCTTGGATTTGGTAGTTTTTTTTTTAATTAAATTCTGATAGTTTTTTTGTCTTACTTTTTAATGCATCTTTTCTAAAACTTTTTTAGGAGCAGACACCAAAGATTTAGAACATCGGGTGATGCCAGTGATCCAGGAACCAGCAGACAAAATGTTCTTTGAAAATGCCAGCCTGCAGCAACCACGTCGCCACCACGAATTCTTTCTGCGCAGTAGACCCTACAGGGGCGAACCACCAACAGTGGCAGGTAAAGTCCTGCTGCTCCTTCATACCAGCAACAGATAAAGTTACTTATGCTCTCAAATCCTCCACTGTCAGCTTTAATCATCTAAATTAGTGTTTGTAAAAAAAGCTCAGTGGCAAAGGAAAAAAAGAAAGAAAGTTCAAACACTGAAAAGAGTAAAACAGAAATAGAAACAATGTCCTAGTCAAGAAATAACAAAAGGATTCAAAATTACCGTCATTATTTCTGATCTCGCTTTAATCTCGGTGCACATCACTAAATAAACAGACAGAAATAAAACTTTGTTTTGTTGTCACAAAAATCAGGTCTGTGTGAATGATTAATTGTCACTGCCATTACGCATATTTTATAGAATTTATATGCAAAGTAAACAAGCTGTGAAAAAGAGACCTAACTGGAAAGATTTCAGAAACTGTGAAACTTGTAAAATATGTGTACACACACACACACACACACACACACACACACACACGTAGGAAAATATTTAGTATACACATCCAGAAATGCATATACTATTATATATTGTACATATATTTATTAGTTTCAGATGTAGCCATTCTTGTGTTTTGCTTGTTTACATTATTGTATTTTGCACAACTCTGTTGCTTGTGAAGCTCGCACACAAGAATTTCACTCACATGTGCTGTACCAATGTACCTGCACATGTGATGTGACAATAAAAGTGATTTGATTTGATTTGATTTGATTTAACTGGAATCACTCCAAAGTAGTGGGTTAAAAAAGGGGAACAAGAGTCAACAGTCTACATTTCACCCTTTTTAGGATTCCTCCTCTACCCGGACACACCTGCTAAGATGGAGACCACATCACGTGAGGCTTTCTGCTTCAGGCCTATCCCAGACCAAGATCCAGGCAAAGGTAAACAGACTTGGCTCACCCTAGAGAGTAAACTCATCATGTCTGTATAAAGATAAGACTCATTTATGATGGCACGCAAGGCTGTGGCTTTCTGTTCAGTGCATGTGTGTGTCTTGGAAATGGTTTGGGCAGTGTGCTATGAGTGAGAAGGCAGAGATGGTAGAGATTATAAAGGTGATTTTGTGATTAAAGCTTAGATTAAAAAAAACCCTACACTGCCATTAAACTGAAAAACACTGTAATAAAGTATTTAATACCTCAAATAGAACATAAGAAAGACCATATAAGGTTAAATGTGAAAATGCTGTTATAGACACAGAGCATCTGGAGGAGTGATATTGTTTTCTCTGCTGTGCAGTGAAATTCCTGCCACTCTTACTCACAGACACAGGATTGGATTGCCCTCAGCAGTAATTATTTGTGTATGTGTTCCCGTGTCCTTCACACAGCTCTGCGACATCCAAAGCAAATGATTTATATTCATAAGAACATTTCATCTCATTTATGTATAAAGTATTATTCTCTCAAGATTAAAATGAAAAAAGCAAATAGTGTAATACATGTAGTATGATCAAGAAAGTAAGAAAGTTTATTTATGGAAAGTGTGATTACTGTTGATGAAATTCTGCCTTTAGCAAAGTTCTGATTACCCTTCAGCAGGCTGTAACACACAACAGGAATCTCACCATTCTCCTCCTGCATCCTCATGATAAACAGGAAGAGGAAACAGACGCGAGGACAGAGAAGTGAGAGGGAATGAGCAAGAAGGCAACCGTGATCACATGTCAGCAGCAGCAAAAAACGAACAGGAAACAGCCCAGATGCAGTCTCAGTATCAGAAAGACTTCCCTCCCCCATCCTCCTGCCACAGGAGGCGGACACCTGCTTTCCCGCAGCCTGACAACATTGGCATCAACCCTGCGTTCAGGTGAGAGCAGGTTTATCATCATCACAGTGTCCTTCATGTAGGGAGCAGCTACTCTGTGTCTGCGTGCTCTGATTCTTCTGATTCACAGGATCAACTTCAGCACGGTCCAAAGAGAGACTTACCCAGGCTGGCCCATCGTGAATGTCGGGTACGGTGGAAGGCAAAGACCAGCTAAGCATGACTTCTAAGTGGCAGTGGAAATCATCTTGCATGTTTGCATACATGCATGATTAATATTAAATGTCAAAGTCATATTTAACAAATGCTTGAAATTTGTCTTGTCCCAGCATGTATTCCCAATAATCATACAGTAATAAACACAAACCAGTGGAAAAAAGCCTCAGTTTTCAGTGTGTTTGACGTATATGTGTTTGCACTAACTTCATTGTCTCTTCGTATAAATAACACTACAATTGACAGCTTACTACTCAGAACATACTTGGAAATAAAAGTCAGTTCTGCCTCTTGTTTTTTTCTGGTACATTAGAGAATTACCTTTTAATGAAATAAGAGATTCATTTCCCGTCATCTTTCATATTGATGACTTCAGAAATACTTGTGCACAGTTTAAGAATCCACCCAGTGACCCATAACCGAAAGCTGATTGACCTCACTGGGCAGGACCGAGGATCAGATGGCTGAGTAAGAGCTGAGTAAGCATTTGATTCAAATTCCTGAGTTGCATGTATATGGAAAAAGGAGTAAATGTGTTTGAATACTGAGTTTTCTTCCCTCAAGTATAAATCTTGCACAACACACACACACACACACACGTAGGAAAATATTTAGTATACACATCCAGAAATGCATACACTATTATATATTGTACATATATTTATTAGTTTCAGGTTGGCCATTCTTGTATTTTGCTCGTTTGTGTTGTTGTGTTTGCACATCTCTGTTGCTTGTGGGGCTCGCACACAAGAATTTCACTCGCATGTGCTGTGCCAGTGTGCCTGCACATGTGATGTGACAATAAAAAGTGATTTGATTTGATTTTGATTTGAGTAAGCATTTGATTCAAATTCCTGAGTTGCATGTATATGGAAAAAGGAGTAAATGTGTTTGAATACTGAGTTTTCTTCCCTCAAGTATAAATCTTGCACAACACATCATTACCAACTCTGAAAACAGGGGTCACATGAGGCTACACTGGAAAACTACCCAACTTGGGAAATCTTAAACATGTTGCAACACTTTGACAAACAGTAACACCTTAGATTTCAAAACAATGACGAATTTTATTGTTTATGATATAATCTGATTTACATTTTTTTAAAAGAAATGGGGCTGACAATGTGCTCTTAAACTTATGCTTTTTTAAAAACAAAACAAAACTGCAAACTCATTTTACATTGTGAGTCACATATAGCCTTTGACCTTGAGTGGGCCGGACCAGCGAAACTTCCCTTTCTGTCAGTGAAAAGAAGTTTAACTATGCATTTAATCCCTGGAATATCTTAATATCAGAAAAAGAAATGCAGTTTTGTTTGTCTCAGTTTATCTACATGATAAACAACATTCTGTAGTAAATGGGGAAAAAAGTCTGTTGGGACTTAAATTGCAAGAAATAAAATTTGAATTGTATATGTGGGGTAATAATATTTATGATAACTGTATAAAAGTACAGTTCCGATTTCCCAAAGCAATCCAATTGGACTCTTAAGCAGTGATTCTGGCTGCTGGCGCTCATGTTTGACATGATGGATGTAAGTCTCATTTGGCTGGACACCACCCGTATTGTAATTTTTTCGCTAGAATAAAGACTTGTAAAAAAAAAAAAAAACCCCAACAAAACACAACAACCCTACTTTGTCATTCCTGAGACTTCCCTGAGAAGAACTGAATATGACAGCCACAGGCAGAGTCCTGATTACCATACAGTACAATCTGAAGAATATCAGCATACAAAAAAGTAACCTTTCACACAAACAGTTATCCAAGTCACACACTCATTCACTGTCCTCCTTTGAAAGCTGAAGTGCTGAAGTGCAGCCACATGCTTCATCTCCGGTCCCGGTGCCTGCTCCTGTCTCCGTGCCTGCGGTCATCCCACTCTCGGCCTCTGTCCCGGTCATCTCTCCTTCCTCTGTTGCCCCACTCTGCTGTTCTGTGTCGGTCCCGATCGTCTCTGGCTCTCCCGCTTGGTCTGTCCCACTCCCTCCCTCCACCACCACCACCACCTCGTTCCTGCACCGGGTCTACCCCGAGATTGATGGGTTTACGGAAAGGCCTGTCCCTGCCGCCGAACCGCAGCTGTCCGGATTCCTTTTTCCCTCCAAGCCCGCCGCCGAGCCGCCGCGGCACCCATCCTTTAAGAGTCCTCTCTTGCTCAAAATCCACGAACACTTCATGCTGGTCGACCACCAGCTTGTTGGCGTCCCGGCGGGCCCGGACCACAGATCGCTCCTCTTTGTACTCAATGAAGGCATATCCTTTGGAGAAACCCGTGACAATGTCCCGGACCAGCCGGAGCCGCTGGATGTCTCCGTACTTAGAGAACACTTTGTGTAGTTTATCTTCGGTGGTCTGTGGGTTCAAGCGGGACACAAAAGCGTGAGCAGTGGGTCTCCAACGACGCCTTTGTTGGGCTTGTACCGGGCACCCATGGCCCTCCAGACCGCTCGATCATGGGGTTCCACGTCTGTGCCGTCGATGCTACCAGCTTTCAGCGGGTCGTACACCTTCGCTATCGGACTCCAGTCAGTAGTGATGGCCCGCTTGAAGCTGACGCTCCGGAGCGTGTGTCGAAAAAAACAACACACTGATTCAGAAGCACTGTGTCGAGGCTTGCTTCGTTTGGCAAAAGTCACGTGACCAGTGACGTCCGAAGCTTCATTACGCACGTAACTGCTTCGGTACCTGATTCAAACGGATATAAGGAAGTGAATCATCCACGGGATTCGTGGAGTGTGTTGATGGTGACAGAGAGCGAAGAGGTGATCATTCCACTGACAGATATGGAGCCAGCGAGGAAGAGAGGACATTCTGGCGTGTGGGAATATTTTGAGTTGATTTTGCTCAATTCATTTTATCTGCCGAAGTGAAAAACTTGAAATGTCCAAAATCATGTTTTCATAATGTAAATATCATTACAGCATATGACTTTAGGAACACTTCCATGTGAATTAAAGCTGATGAAGACTACAAAAATGTATTTGACACTATACGTACATGACATTGCTACACAGTTTAGAAAATCATTTTGTTTATTGTTTTTAGGTGATAGTCTGCAGGACCCAGGAATACCTGCATATCTACCAGCTTGCAGTGTAGTTCCTGCACTCCACAGCCTCTTCTGTTCCATGCAAGTGGATTTTCTTCAGGGCAGGAGAAACTATTTCTAAGAAAAGAAACAGACTCAGCCAGCGCACAGTAACACTAATCCTCTTGTTAACTGTAAATAACAAAAGGGCTACCTTACATTGATCATGTTTTTACTTTGCAAGTTCTTGATTAGGGGTGGGTTTTGATTATCGCCTTTCTGATTACAATCCATGCTAAATTGAATAAAGTGATATTGATTCATTAAAATCCCGTGTCGATTTGTAAATTAACGTTATTATGCCTGAAACGCCAGCATCTCAGGTTAAACCTCACAACATGTCGTCAAACACCATGCAGCTAAAACAGTAACTGGGAGCAGGTTTACGGATTCTGCATACAAACGTGAACACAGAGCGCGGACCCGACGCGTCAGAGTCAGATTTTGATGTGTCGGCGGGTCCGCGCTGTGTTTGCCTCTTTTTTTCCCCGCTGGCTTCTGCAGCTGCAGGTTTCATAACTCTCTGTTTACATCTCTAATTAAGTCTCACATGTGTCAGCTTTCTTTTAATAGATACGAAATTATGGATATATACTGTTAAATGATCAGACTTGTAATATTTCTGACTGAGGCAAAACTTTCCAGATTCCAATCAAATTGAATCGGATCCTGTATCGAATCAAAATGATTCTACAAATCAGTGACGATGCAGCCGTACTCAGCTTCCTAAGCATTTTCCCTTTCCAGTTCACAATCAATCCCACCCCTAGGTCAAAAATATGTATAGGAATTGGCCTAATCTAATATTTTGTATGAACCTGTCCAGCTGATTAAACGACAAGTAGATGGAGGCAGGACTTCACAGCAGGGGCATACTCCATAATGTGCTGTGCATTATCATATGTATATTATATATATTGCTCACTTATTGTATTTACCAACATCAAGGAGTTATGAGCAAAGAAAGGCCACCATAGTGCATGTTTAAATAGGGAAAGTTTATTGATCAAAATGTATTACGCAAATACGCATTACATTTTTTTCAGCCCCCCAATCGAGAAAACAAAACCAATTACATGTTCAAAGCAACGGAACGGTGGCCCAATATCAGAGAGAACTCCACTCTTGAGTGAGCAGTGATAATTGAGCAGTCCGTTTTATTTTGCAGATTCAAGCTGCTCTTCAAAATTTTCACCACCAGATGTCACCGGAGAGGACTGTGTTGAAAAGCTTCGAGTAATGAACCGTTTTTCAATACAAGCTTCAGTGCTTCGGAAAGCTTCATTTGGCCATCACTACACAGGAGACTGGCGGGCTTTACAAACAGTTTTCAGGGCTAATATTTCTCTGCATTAGTCGCCAATTACGCGTTAAACCACACCAGTACCGCTGAATCTATTCACTCTTCCAAGTGCATCAACAAAAACATTCCGTAATGAAACGGGGTCCAGTGTGTCACATTTTAAAGTCCCCCTACTCGCCCGACTAAGGATACTAGAGTTCCGCTGTGCTAAGATACTTAGACCAACTTAAAACTTAAATTAAAAATAGATAACGTAGATTAATTATAGCATCAGTCGACAAATTTGCAAGTATGAAGTAAGGTTAATTATTATTAATAATAAATAATATTTTTTATAAAAATAAAAAGTTTATAAATAAAACTTTTTATTCATTGCACAATACTGTCACTTTAAAATTATTATTTTTATATAATTACACCATAATCAATAGCATAGATAGTGACAGATTAAAGGCAATAGCATTGTTGTGTTATTAAGCCATTGGTCTAGCATGTGCAACCAGGACACCGATTCCTTGATTCTACAAATCATTCTTCCATAATTCTTTTTGATAGTGCTGGTGGAAAGTGCCTTAAAACTTTTACAGATGTTAGACTGAATCGGACATTGCTAGAAAAAATATTAGAGCCCAACCTGATTCCCTCACTGTGAGAGTCACAGCATCCTGTCAGTGTATGTACTCCCTGATTAATATGGCAAGGAATGGCTTATTTGAATGCCGCTTTTTTCACATCTCTGTAGGTCAGTCTTTTTTAGCTACACCACAGAACTCTCAAATGTGCATTTATCTTGTACACAAAACCCTCACAGCTATACCATACCATCGACAGTCAGCTGTGGACACTCTCTTTCAGCATTTGGTTGCTGTGCACTACGTTTCATTTTGGAGTCATGAGGGACATGTCTCTATTTCTATGTCCAGGACCAAAATATGTTGGTTGTAACAAGCGGTTATTTGAGTTACTGTTGCCTAATAAAATGGGTGGTAAGTGTATAAAATTATCTAAAAAGACTGAATGTCAAATGCTATCCAAGATCCAGGTGCCTGAACACTCTTGGGACAATGCATTACAAAAACATTCTTTAATAAAACACTGAAACCACAACAGCTTCTGCTCCACGGTGAATAACTTCTTACAAAAATTGTGAACATGCTTCACTTCATTTTTCTGTACAGTTCCATCTGATACACATGGTACAGTATCAAAAGGGTTTGGAAAGGTGAAACAAATTCTTCTATGTAGTTTATTTAAAAAAGAACTTTTGCTGCGTAGATGCATCTAGTCTTGTTGTTCTAACAGCATAAAAATTATACATAAAGGTTGAGAAGGTGTGCTCTTTAGCTCTGCTCCAGATTCATCATTTTCTGAAAGCCTTTACATATCCTCCACACTCCATTTATAGGCCGCTTCCTGCACAGCCTTTTTATCTGCCATCCTCTGGTAGCGTTTCTGTTCAAAACCATTTGACCTGCAAGACACAAATAAAATAACCCTATTAATTATGATACGACAAGCTAAAAGGCCAAAGACAATCCATTCAATTAGGCGCAAATTTAATATAGACGTGGAAAAAAATGATCACAATTTCTTTACCATTAATGTGCAAAATGACAAACTGATGTGTGTATTAAAAACATTCAATATTAAACTACAGTTCTGTCCTCAACAGTTTTCCTCTGTCACCGATGCACAAACTCTACCTGTCAACTCCGTCCCAGCGGTACCCCGGTGGAATATTGAACCGGTTTGGAGGTGGAGCAGGGCCTTTATATCGAGGTTTCTCTACAAAAATCAAAACAAACATACAAATAAATAAAAATACAAACAGTAGCAAAAACAAAACTGCTGCTATTTAAAAGCTTCTTACAAGGATTGACCTGGTGAAATAAAATAAAGTCATAAATAAAATAAAACATATATAATGTTAAACACCTTGTGTTTTTGTGCCACGGTCCTTTTTACGCCTGAGCATTGCAGCCATAGGATCGCCTTCTCTTTCCTGTTCTCTCAACATGCGGTCAAGATCCTCATCGTCATGGTGACGTGCCAGTGGCTTCTGGCTTCGTGCAGCGCGTCCTCAAGTTTCTGCTGATGCATCTGGCTCTGTGCCAACCTATACATACATTTTAACATAAACCATTGAACCACTTTTATAATTTTTTATGTGGATATAATCACATAAACTGTGATATTTGAAATGATCATGCACATTTACCCTTTTCCCCACTGAGCGTATTTCTCGTCTCTTGCCGCTTTTTCACCAGACTTAAGTGTTGTTCAGACTTAAGTGGGTTTTATACTTTCCACATCTGCGAATCTTCTTGGGTGTCTGTGAATTTCAATTACAATGCACCAACTACATATGCGCGTAGGCAGTGCAGTTTAAAGAAGTATAACTGGAATGATTACTCAGTCGTTGGGTCTCCAGTGGTCCGTGTATAATCGAGGCTTTAAAATATCTCATCATCTACATCTCTCCATGCTACCCTGTCGCACCTGGAGCACCAGGGGAGCTACACACGCCTCCTCTTTATTGACTTTAGCTCTGCCTTTAACACCATCCTTCCTCACAGCTGGTGTGCAAGCTGTTAACCCTAGGAGTCCCATATTCCACCTGTCTATGGATTAAGGACTTTCTGACAAACCGTACACAAAGGGTTACGGTGGGCCCCCACATCTCCTTTTTTTAAAAATCAGTCTTTTGTAATTATATTTAAACTTTTTCTCTTGACACCACAGGCTAAAACTTTATCATACAAAGTAGAAGCTATATATGAACATATTCCAGAAACACCACCATCTTCTCTGGGCTAACGCTTATTTGAAATGGACTGAGGCAAAGCAGAAAACTGCTCTGTGGTCAGACTAAAGCGGAGACACACCTTTATCTGGTTTGTTATCAGTGCTCAGCTCAAAAGTTTGAATCTCCTGGGGTGCGTCAGTGCCTGTGAAATTAACAGCTTACACATCTTAAAAGGGGCCGTCAATGCTGAAGGTTTTACAGCAACTTGTGCTCCCAGATTGTCTTTTCAGTGAAGGCCTTGGATATTTCAGCAAGACAATGCCAACTACTCAACCAGTATGGCTTCACAGTAGAAAAGTCTTGCAGTCCAGACCTTTCAGCAGCTGAAAACATTTGGACATTATGAAATAAAAAAATATGGGGCTGTTGAGCAGCTTTAACTGGTTATATTTGCAAATCACTGCGTTCCATTTTTTGTTTCAATTTCTCACATCGTCCTAACTTCTTATGTAATTTGTTTTATTCTACAGATAAAAGTTAGGCAGTCACTAAAGTTTTGAGTTTATCCTGCTGGAACTGTGAGTTTCAGTAGCACATTTTTTGGAAGAGACACACTAAAAATAGTTACGATAACATCTCTTTTACAAAAACAGCTGTAGCTCTCAATGCCACACGTGTATCTCTATTCTCTGAGAAGTGACTACTGGCATTTCTCACGCAAACACCTGCAACATTTCAGGCTGAGGAGTTACTTCCAGTAATACAAAGAAGTGAGCTTTGATTTCATTTTCAGGACTAGTAATCGACCACGTGATGCTGCTATCTACATCCTTATTTTTCACTGAAAAAGAAAAGAGGAAACCAAAAAATAGATAAAACTGGATTATACAACTCGAGACAGCTGCTGAAACCAGACACCAAACTCATTTTTTGTTTACACTGTCTGTCTGAGTTCAACCATCCCTCTGTCTGTGACGTGCTCCTTTTCTTGCCCTCCCAGCGTCCGTTCCCATGACCTTGTTGCTGACACTGGACTGTGATCCATCATTTATCTCGACAAATTGGATTCTCTGATCGCTGACTAACAACCCGAGCGGGACCAGAAAGAAGCAGAGTGATCTGTCTGATCACCACCCAGAGTGCTGCATACCAAATGAAAGCAACATCCATGTTCATAATCTACTCAGCAGTGACCCTTCGACTATAAGAAGAGGAGGTATACCTTTACAGCTCCAATCTGTTCCTTCCGAAACTTCTCGAGTGGTGAGATCAAAACATCATCAGCATTTTGGATCTAAGAGATGAAAACAGAAAATGCAGTCAGCTCAGTGTGTCATATCGAGTAAATATCGAGACAAGCAACATAAATAAAGCAACAGCTCCCATGAGGGCTTTAGCGTCTCACTCAAAATAGCTTTTATCAACTGGTCAGCAGAGGCTTGCCTTTTATTATTCTGAGAGTTTTACCTTAAAACAGGAAAATTTAATTCAAAATATTTCAAATCAATATGCTAACAAGACAATCTATCGAAAACTTCACCAAATTGTTGTATAAAAGCAAATTTCTGGTTGAGATTTACTCTATTTACCTTGTCAATTGTAAACTATTTAAATGGAAATTATTGAGAACAGAGGTAGCAAGGTATGTATATTTGAGCAAAGCAAATGATCTGAATAATCAAACACCTTTTAATGCCTACACTTTACCTGCTGCTGACATAACAAAAAAAAAACAAAGCTTAAGCTTCATCACCTTGAAGAGCTGTTCAAACATCACAGTAACACCCAGCACAAACATTTAGTTATGATTTCGTCATGCTTGGCACATACAGTACTCTGCCAAAGCCTCAAGCCATCTCACATTCCTTTATATTGTGCCAAAGCCAGACTTTCTGAAGGTCTTTTAAAGCTTTTCTTTTGACATCGGCTCCTTTTTCACACATTTGCTATCCAGTCTTTGTATCTGACCATTTGCAAAATGACAATTATCCCAAACAAACTGCATACCTGGATAGAAAACACACAATGAAACACTATTAGTCATGGATTGGCCTCCCCACAATAATGTTGAACCTGGACTTCAACATCAACAACAACAGTGTGAGATTAGAATGGAACAAAAGGCAGCCAACATCCAAAGGATAAAAAGAAAAAATCTGATTGTCCTTCGAGAAGCCTGTAGAATTGTTCCTGAAGACTACTTGAAGAAAGAAAGCTTGCCAAAGAGAGTTCAGGTCTTGTTGAAGAATAAAGTTGCTCGGTGGTGATATCCAATTTTGACTATAAGGTTTGTCAGAAATGCCCTTTTTTTTTTTTTTTTTTTGCTTTATACAATGTATTCCTGTTGTCCTAGAAAAAGATAAAGACATGAGGGGTGGCTCAAGACTTTTGCACATCACTCTATTTAAAAACACTAGACATAAAACTGTTTTTTTGCCAGTAGTCATTGAAATACTGCAAACCAAAGAGCTCTGATGCAAAGTATTTCACAAAATATTGGCCAACACTGGCCTGTTTCATCAGAAAAATTACAGTAAAACTGCTGTAACATTTCTGCTGGTTGAGTTGCTGCAGTATGTATGAGAAACTTGTGAGTGAGAGGCTGTGGTACAGAGGGGTTATCAGAACTGAGGACTCTGGTGTTTACATTAGGTCTCTGCCCTCTTTAGTCAGGAGTCTATATATTGCAAATGTCGGTCAAATCTTACTTTGTTCTGTCTCAGTTGATTTAAGCATCAGACTATAAATATACCCCCACTCCCACATCATGACTCCACTTTCACTTTGACTTTCGTGCTGCCCTAATACCCCAAAAGAGATCTGGTTTCTTATTACATTCAGCTGGATGAAAGTGGAATCTAAGAGACTGAAGTCCATTGTCAGGTCACAATAATGGTCTTTTCAGGTTGGACGGGTAGGTATTTCAGAGGAACTCATTTGCTGGAATTTCCCTTAAACATAATAATGATAATAATGATGTTGTTAGAAGGGTTGGAGTAGTGCCACATTAAGTGGAAAAGCATGCAATCGAAATGCGTGCACACACATACACACTCACAAAGAGAAATGGGCAGTCAAACACACACACACAGGACCCTTATATGGACTTTCCCAGGCACTGGGGCTGTGCTCACGCTCACAGGGGAATTGGCAGAATAGGTTCCACATGGTGCCTCTGTAACCAGACCGTGCTCACAACCACAAAGACACACACATGAGGTTGCATACTATGCACATACATTGCACATGCGCACAGGTTTGCCTTCACACAGACTGTGCCAGACTCGAGTCACCCTGAAACAAAGACCTCTGACTGATGGAGGTTCTCTGAGTCAAAGACATTTCCCAAATTGCCATGGTGCACAAAGTGCTGTCGGTAAAACGTATTCACTAAAAAAAAAGAAGGTGTGAATCAGACTTGTGGGAACTGGACTGAAGTAGGAGCTCGAGGAAGTGACAGTGGCTAAGAATGAGTTCAGCTTTTAAACAGAAATCCTGTACATAGTAACTAATAGGGCTGCTCAATTAATCGAATTTTAATCACGATTACGATCTGGGCTTTCAACGATCCTTAAAAATGACTGAGCCGATTATTAGCCCCTCCCTCATTTATCCGCGACACCTTAAAGGCCGGTCCGTAAAAAGTATTGTCGGGCATAAACTGGTCCATGGCGCAAAAAAGGTTGGAGACCGCTGATTAAGAGGACCCGAGGGAAGCTCGGAAAGCTAAGCAGAAGTTATTTGGAGAGGAGACTGACTGCCGTTGGTTGAAAAGAGAGGTTAAAAAAAACTTCAGTGGTGTTGCACACTATTTTATATTATTTTTTAAATTCATTGTTAACCCTTTAAATCCGGTCAGAGCAGCACGCTCCGTTTTGTGTAACGATTTTTAAATCCCTGTAGAACCTGAACCGTGTAAGCTAGCGCAATAATTTGTTTTGTATATGAAACCGGAGGAGTTGTACTTACATCTTATGCCATCAGCTTGTCCTCGGTCACGGTTTCCTTCCACATATAGCTTTGCAAAAATTGCATAAAAAGCGCTTGCAGGAACAAAAACATAATATTCCAGAAACATGCTTTGCCGATCCGATCAGCTGTTAGTAACACTTCCCACAGTGAAACAGACATCAGCGCGAACTATCGCATGTCCGCCATTTCCTGGCCGAAACTGGAAGTGACGTCATTTTCGCGGAAATGTAGTTTTTTACTTGTAGGCCTTAAAAACCTATACTGGTCATGTTTGACTTTTCTGAATAGTTTCTGAGATGCTTAGAACTCAAATTGCACTGCTGGAAATAGTTTATTTTGATGCACCTGCTGTTTTCTTTGCAAATTTGCATCATAGGATTGTTTTTTTGTTTTTTCTGCAGTGTATATAAAAATTGGTGTATCTCAAAAATAAAACTATGAAGACACTCAAAATAAATTTCCTGTTGTTGTAAACTATTTTTTGCAACTTTTTTGTATTTAAAGTTTTAAGGGATAAACCTCTTAAATTTCTCCAAGTAGAAATATATGTAAAAAACAAAACAAAAACTATTTTCAATTTTTTTGTAGTTTATTGCACTTTTTTGCAATTAATGTAGTTACTATGGACTTAATGCATACATATTATTAAAATATGGGCCATATCAGTTGTATAGCAACTTGAAATGCTCCCACAAATGGCACTACAACATGTAAAAAAATAATATAAGCTCTGGCGGACTTAGTTCTATGGTAGGTCTTAAAGGGTTAAATAAATATCGTCAAATAATCGAGATCTCAATTTCAGTGAAAATAATCGTGATTATCATTTTTGCCATAATCGAGCAGCCCTAGTAACTAATGACTTAAATCTTAATCAGTAATGGTGAATAAACATGTTTTTTTTTTGTCCACTTGGGCTGGTGAAAAAGTTGTGAACACATTTACAGTCACATATTGGGTTGATCATTAGCATTCATTTGAAATTGCTTTCTAGCCTCCTGGTGATCCTATTTTTAATATTTACTCCTTTTTTGGTCAGTGTATAGTAGTTAGTAAGGTAATGTACAGTGAGATGGTTTCAGCTCGGCTCGTGATAAAGTTCTGCAGACCTGAAGGAAGCCTCAGATTCAAGTGGTATTTTTTCCCTTTCATGCTGCCACAGTATTTTCAAATTCTTACTATTAAAAAAAAAATTACAGGTGCTTAAAGATGGGATGCACTTGCTGCTTTCTGCTGCTCAACAGGAGACATAGAGTGCGAACACATTTCTGGTTGGTTTAGACTTTGGTGATAGAAGTTTGGTTAATTTTTTTAAGAGATGAGCATAGTCAGCCAGAGAAAGATGACAGGTATAAATATCTACAAGAACAAACATCCTACAGTTAGTTATCAATGTATCAAACTGCTACCAAGTCTGTATTTCTACGCACCCACACTCAAATACAATCACACATTTTCTTACCAGACGTTTTCTCTCCTCTTCCATGGTGCTTAAGAGCTGAGAGAACTCCTTTAAAGACTGGGCTGCAAAATAAATAACACATCCCACTGCTGTAAAAGGCTTTGCATATCTTAAATATTGTGCAAGCTTGTGTAAAAAGTGGCATTTCTGTCTCACCTATATTGACCTCATCATCAGTCTCTGCATCTCCAATGCATTCAAACTGAAACTCCTGCAGAGACTGTGAGAATCGCTGTACAGCAAGAGAAAGACCTGAGGAAGACAGGTAGAAGTTCATTACGTCAACTAAAGCATTGTTAACAGCTGGATTACGGGTAACATCTTTAACTTAGCCTGTTTAGCTTTTTGCACAAGTTGCCATCAGCGGCCACCTGAAATGCTCCCTTTGTTCTACAGGTTGCAGGGAAAAATCACTTATTCCATCCTGTAATAAACCATTAATATATTTTCCTACAAGTCTCTTCAAGTGTGATGTAAATGAAGTGCCACACCCTGCAACAATCTCCTGTGTGTTTACGTGTCCAAACAACACTCCAATAATAGAGTTTAATACCACAGTTTATTCTCTAAGGCACACAAAATACTTGGCTGCATTCTGTCATTAACACACCCTGAGATTGTTGTGCAGGGCAGCCGCTGAGAAAACATCTTAATCATACCACTCCACTGCAAACTGGTAATAAAACCATTAAACTGTCATTTATATTTCTATCAGTGTACACCAGATTACTGCAAAAACTTTGTTCAGGTTGAATGTATGAAAACAACAAAACAACCACTTCATTCTGCACTCGATTTGGTGTCCAGGACTGTTTATGTCCTAGACTGCATTCGTGCAGAAAAATGTGCTTAATGTGCTTATTCTGATGAGGGTTTGTTTGGTGTCAAATAACTTGCTTTTGACTGGTTTTCAGGTTATTTCACATCTGTGTGGTCACAGAGCAGTCAAACACCTTGTGTGTTTAAGGTGACCCCCTCGTGTTCCCTCAATCTTACAATTCAACACTGTTAGGCACACACTTTTTCCAAAGTATGGCTTTTTACTTAGAGGCTGCACCAAAAGACATCATTTCATCAAGGTTCTCCTGAAGTTAACATGTGGAAATCACCACAATAACACAAACATTGGAGACTTTTGTGAAGTATAAACACAATAAAATATACAACTACAATAAAGACTCGAAAACCCTTAATAACTGTGTAAAACTAGTGGTAGGTGATTCTCAAGAGGTTTTTTTTTTCAGCTCAAAATGAGATGTGCCATTTCATGGATGAACTAAAACCTAGATTATTATCAGAGAAATCATCCTCTGAACAGTTAACAACAGTTTTAAAGGCTGCTGGGATTTTTTTTTTTAAGAGAGAGAGGATGCATGAGAGTAAGACATCTAATGCGAAAAAGTACACATATTTACTTAGCAAGAGATTTGGAAAACATTCAAATAAAATATATCTCTCTTTCACTGATTTACTCTCAGCATTGGTAATATGTCCCACATTGTCCCTCACAAGCATACTTCTTGTCCTATATTTACTGTTTTTGAAGTCTGGTCATGCTTCTTTTAACAGAGGTTAAAACTCCAGCAACACTTGTGGTATTATTGCTTCACCCTGGTGAAAGCTGCAAGCTGAAATGTGGTGATCAAACAATAAAATTGAAGCTTCAGCCTCTTTAGACTTCATGTTCTTCTTCATCCAGTTCGGAAGTAGGTAAGGTTTTCTGACAAACCTCTGCCTTGTTTTGACCTTGTGTGTATACAGCTGGCAGCGGCAGGTGATGACCTCAGCCAACAGGTGAGCCAAAAACCCCACCCCCCCACCTTAATCAAACACTACAAACAACAAGGAGGTATATGCTGTTTGAAAGCTGTCATCAGGACAAGAATATGGCACCCAGTCAGTAACCCAGCCATGTGCCTTTATACTGTCAAATGAAGGTGTCAAAATTAATAAACACACAGTCATTAACGCGATCTTTGGGGGCTGACCTGTACTATGTAAGGTTATTTGATGGTGAATGCCATGAGACTGAGCAACCTTCTTTAAGACTTTCTTTGCATAGCATTTGCGTGTTCCAGTTATTTCCAACCATTTAATAAATACAAGGTATTCTGGGGCTGGCGTTTAAAAAAAAATTGTATTCAGGAAAAACCCCAAATGTGATAATAATAAAGATTCATATGTGCAAAAATGTGAATATTTCCAGTTTTCCTCTGTTTTAAAGAAATTGAGAGTTTAGTGCCTTTAGGTTTAGTACTAATACCCAAGCAAAACAAGCTAAATTAACATTCTTCTGCCACTTTTAAAAAAAATACCCACTGTTTATAGAAAAAAAAAATCAAAAACATCACTGATATAGTTAATGTGGACATGGTCTTTTTATATATTTTCAGTAATCTAGCCGAAATCAGGTAACACCCAATAGTAGCTTGGTGGGTGGAGGTTAGGCGGTGGTCCTGCTGTTTTGGGCCCTCAAGGCAGTTGTCAGCTGTTTGCTGCTTTCTGCTAGTTAAAACCTGTATGTAACAGCAGACTACAATATTGTAACGGTGACCTACATCAACAAATTAAGGTGAACAAATATTATTAATTATTAACTCGCGCAATAGCTGCTGTGTATATCACAGACCTACACTGTGCATAACACTGTAACTACCTTCCAAACTGTCCTGCTCATACTACACACACAAATGAAAAATGAGACACTCAAGGTTCAAGTCCCTACAGTGGTTCTGTTTGGAATGATACCCAGAGGACTTCCCTTTGGATCAGGTTGCATAAATCACTGCAAACTGTAAAGCACATTCGCTCCCAAGAATCAGCTATTAATCAGCGCGTACTTACTTTTAAGGGCAGATATGAGCATGTTTCCATCTTTGATGAGGTCTTTTATGAACCTGTTGGTTCGCTCCAACTCTATTTCATGGCACTGCAGCCGCTCTCTGAAATCCGGGCTGTCCAGGAAAGAATCACTGAACTCCAGCGTCGGCAGACCCATCGCTAGATTAATACACGCCGCTAATTACGAGAGAACAACAGCACGACGCCTTCTCTGCCTCCTCGGCGAGACACCAAACGGTGTTTCAGTGTGCTCCGAGCAAATTTCTCAGAAATTTCCTCCAGCTACTCTTTTTCATGCCTTTCTTACTTTTTTCCCAGCAGAACTTCCGGACACAAGAACACAACAGAGTCTCTGATAGAGAAGGCTTGGCTAAGCTATACAACGAGCTCCATGCAGCTTCTCTCCAGCCTTCTTACTGTCGCTACTTTCATATAAGGCGTCGCGCTGACTTCTTATTTACTTATTAGGTGAAGCAAAGCGGACGTACGGCCGTGCAGAGTAACTAACAGGGCTTAATGTTGGTCGCACCAAAGAAAGAAGTCGGCAAAGACTGGCTAACTTTGTCTACGGACGGATCCTAGTCTTGTTACTATGGGAACGGGAGACTCCTGCTGGCGCGTGCTGAAATTGGTGGAAAACTTGGCAAAGAATACAAATGGGCCGATAACTCTGTGATCCACAGGTTTTTAACAATATGAACACCAGCGGCAGCAACAACAACAATAATTTTAATAATAGAAAATACTCGAGCAAATTTTTAAATAAATTATTTTCCTATGAATAAATACTTAAATAACACAACAGCTCAAATTAAAGTCCTGAAAATCTGTTTCATTTCAGCGCTAATTGTCAGTATATTCCGGGTGAAGTGAAAGCGTTACAAGGAACTGAGTATGTCAGCTGATGTGTTAAAGGATTAAAAAGTACCCTGCCGTTTTTCCCTTTTTTTTCTCTTTTTTTTAAACCCCGTTTTCCTCACAGACAACTAGAGACGCCTAGATGTACTGTACATCGATGAGCCACCTCATTAACTACATAACTACAGGGTAACTAACACTGATTGCCTGTTACAATGCAGTGTTCATCTGGGATACTTTGGGTGCTGGCACTGGGTGGTGTTTTGACACTTACCAACCCACCTGGACATTGTTGCAGACCAGTCATGCATCCCATCGCAGTTACACTCCCCAGTAACAGCAGCCTCTACAAGTGGATGAAAACCAGACCACAAAAACTGCTCAACAAAGGTATTAAGCTACTTTCCCCAACAAAACAAGCCCACTGAGAATCCAGAGCACACCTGATCTATGGAGGTCCCAGGCAGCCAACAGGACCTAGAAACCAATCCACTGTTAACATCCCAGTGGTAGACTCCAGGAGAACACGTCCTACTGTATTTCAGTACCCCCAATGCATGACAACTAATGTGACCAGATCCAAATAAACGTAGGACCAAATAAATGTGGGACAAAGTGCAGTGACTATAAGGGAGAATGACATGGACATGTTACTCGTACTGAGCAATGGGTTAAAAATGTGCTATATCTGACTCAAACACACACACAATATGTAAGCTAAAGCTTGAGAATCAACCACTCCGTATCGCCATATAACCCCAACAGACCACTTCAGTCTCAGAATGCTGGCTTACTCATGGTTCCTTGGGCATTTGAAAGTAGAAAGGGAGGCAGAGTCTTTGGCTTTCAAGCCTCTCTTCTATGGAACCAGCTCCCAGTTTGGATTCGGGAGATTTTGTTACCCTGCAATAGGTTTATGGTTCTGGGGGCTTTCCATGATACACAGAGTGTTTCTTCTTCACTCATCTTTTTTCGCTCTCCTTGTATTTGTACACTACTCTGCATCATTAAATATTAATACTTTCTGTCTCTCTCCCACAGCCTGTCTTTGTCCTGTCTCCCTCCAGTCATTCACACACACACACAGGGTCAGTTCAAGTGGCTGCCCCTCCGTGAACTTGGTTCTGCTGGAGGTTTCTTCCTGTAAAAGGAGAGCTTTTCCTTCCCACTGTCGCCAAGTGCTAATTGTTGGGGTTTTCTATGTGTTATTGTAGGGTTCTTACCTTACAGTATAAAGCACCTTGAGGAGGTTGTTCTTGTGATCTGGCGGTATATCAATAAAATTGAATTGACTGTGAAGCACAAATATGCTGTATTTATTTAAATTTCTTTCTCTCTCTTTTTTTTTAGTATACACACTTCTGTAGTCCCCCTTAATCTGGACATAACTGTTGAAAGTGTCATCTATTTCACATGCTATCCGATGGTTAAGTGATGACGTGACAAATCC
The DNA here is from genome assembly GCF_041146795.1 of Maylandia zebra. Taxonomy (NCBI): domain Eukaryota; kingdom Metazoa; phylum Chordata; class Actinopteri; order Cichliformes; family Cichlidae; genus Maylandia; species Maylandia zebra. The sequence goes on along the minus strand of NC_135176.1, from coordinate 15,463,919 downwards.
TACTTCCGGGCCTAAAGTAGTCTGCGTTTAATATGGCTTTTGTGTTGTTAACATGTTTAATGTTTTGTATTTTCTTCTATTTAATCTCAAAAAGCTCCTAAAACAGTCAGTGATCACTGTTGACCTCCCTCTGCTTTTATTACCGCTAATCATTTATTTAAGCTCAGTTTTTAAAACCTTAGAATGTAACTGCAGCCCAGCCCATGCAGCAGTATATGAATGACTAACCTCGTATTGTGGATGGATTATCTCAGTTGTTCTCCTGGCTGAAGTTTGGTCCTTTTACAGCATCCTGCCATGCGATTACATTTGTTCCTGACCACCGAGAACACTCACGTTAACTTTTATCGAGTGGGAAAAAAGTTAGCTTGTTTATATTATGCTAACATAGCTGTGTTGCTAGCGGTCACATAGCACATCATTATATACCAGCTAGCCCAACTTCAGTAACCCTACAAACGTCACTGCTGTTTAGCTTTCTGTCTTCATTTATGTTGGAAGTGATAGCAGAGCTGTACGTTTTCATTTGTTTCCAAAACCCGGCAGTCAGGACATGCTATATTGTATTTAGATAGAAGCTAGCGAGCTAACTCCCTGCTAACTTCTAACTCCGTTAAATGTCATAAATTCCGTTTTCATGGATGCCTGGATGTTAAACTCAATTGTTACACCTGGTAGAGCAGAACGCTGATCATTTTATTAAAGATGAAAGACTTTAGACAGTTTTTCAACGCTTAGTAATGCCATAGTTAACGTTTGATATATGGACCTGCAGCAGAGTTTAGGTCCAGACAGGCTAGTGACCTCAGACTGAACAAGGAGACGACTAAGCTCCAGTTACATCAGTGCAAGTAAACAAACAATATATATAAGAAGAGTAAGAAAATAAATATACACTTTAGGACTAGGGATAAAGGGATCAATAACAATTTAAAATTTACAGTTTGATGATTTAAAGTCTCACACACAACCGAAAGGGGAGGAGGGGGCGGCTGCTTCCAAATAGAGCGCATTTCATTCATAATGATGTAAATCCAAGCCCATTATGTATTCATGATTTGAATCCTGGGTTGTGTGAAATCTCAGAAATGCACCCTAGACAAAGTGAATCTGTGAAAGGTGTGTTAGATCATGTTGTGGTGATCCTTGGGTTGAGGGATGGGTGTTCATACTGCAGTGCAAAATTAAAACCAATGGAAGATGGACAAGAAAAGTTCAAAGCCATCAGGTCCTCAGTTTAGAAAAAAGAGAAAAGAAGAGGAGGAGAAACGAGCAAAAGATACAGGTAAGCAGATGTGTCATTGGATAATGGCAGGTCATCCTGAAACAATCAGAATCAAAATACTTTATTAATCCCTAAGGAAATTATGTGGATTACAGTTGCTCCAAGAAGAAATGGTAAAAATAGTAACAGTAACGGACTAAACTCCAAACAATACATTATATTACAGATTTTAATATTAATTAGTCATTGTCAATTGTTGATTTGTTCTGTTCTCATTGTATGACGAATTATGATGGCTGTTTGGTAGCCGTTTGCATACTATGCATACTCTCTCTCTCTCTTCATATGTGTGTGTGTGTACAACAGCTTTATGTTAATGTACAAATATGTTTATGTGGTTTCCATGGTTTTTGCATCTTCTTTAAGTGCGCGTCATTCCATCTCGGATTTGGACAAGACTGGTAAGCTCTCAACTTGCTCTCCGTCTGATATGATCAGGGTTTTTTGTGTGTTTTCTTGAGGTTTTGCGACGCTGCGTGTTAAAGGCCTAGCAGCCGTCATTTAGCCAATGTGAGCCACTCTGTAAGAGCAGGTGGGAGGGAACAGCTGCTTCTGTTGTAAACGTGCTTCCGACTTGGAAATTTCCTCGGTCGAGTGGGTTATCTGGCATTTCCCCTCTTGAGTTTTCTAAACACTAATTTTTGTCGATATTTTAAGTTTGTTAGTTGGACAGAGTTAAATTAGATGTCGAAAGTTACTCTTGTCTACTGGTGTTTGTTATTTAAAAGGAATCTGACAAGATGATTCAAATAAAAACAAACGGTCAAAAACTAATATTTGGCTCTCACTTATGCTAGTCTGTTTTTGAATGTAAACAAATCATCCAATCTAACACAATTTCTGATACTTGTTTGCTGAAAGTTTAGGCGATGGTATGAGGGCAGTGTTTAATATAGCGTTATTTAACTATAAGCTATAAGAGACTTAGAGCTTTTTATTGTCATTGTGCAGTTTTTTGCACAGCGAAATTGGGTATAATCTGTTAATGTGGCTTTTGTATTTAGTTGTTGTTGTCCAAACTCACTGTACTGCTACCTAACCAGTGTAGGATTGATGTAGTATTTAAGTTTTCTTTCCCTTTCCCTTTTTCCAAAATAACAATGAGTTGTTGTTGTTTTTTTTGTTTTGTTTTGTTTTCAGTTCATAAACATATGTGTCTATGTTCCTAATGCAGCTATGAACAATGACCATAGTTGACAGATCTTCAGAAAAGTCTGACCACGAGTCAGCCGGACTCGGACCTGGAGCTGCTGTGTACAACAGTACACCCTCCTCTGAGGACCAGCCCAAGGACCAAGGGGCTGGTCCTCAGAGTACACCCTCCTCTGAGGACCAGCCCAAGGACCAAGGGGCTGGTCCTCAGAGTACACCCTCCTCTGAGGACCAGCCCAAGGACCAAGGTCAGAGCAAAGCCTGGCTTTTTTTCAAAATGTCTTTTTAAGCTGTTTGAAGATTTTTATTGTCAGACAGAATAGTTTTCCAACCAGTTTTAGCAAATATGGAACCACACTTTTTAGCCATTATTTACCCATATTTGTCAGAATTGGTTTTAGTAACGTACAGCTAATCTTTTTGCTTCTGCTTTCACACAAGTTTGACAACTGCTTTTGTGGGTGTTGTGTTGCTGCTTCCCTTCTCCGTTCATTCATCCAGTTATGTAATGCATCCAGCTTTGCATGATCAGTCACTTCAGCTCGTGATGCAATTGCTGTTTTTATATAAAGACCGGCAGCCCAACTTGTTTAGCAGAAACAAAGGAGAAGGCAAATTGTCCTATCTTTCTTCCTGAGGCTGTTTAGGAGTTTTTCACAGTGGCCAGAATCACATTATATAACTGTTAATAGTTGTAGCTATTACTGTGATGTCCTGACATGACTTTGCCATGTGCCAGTGTGTGGTTGTATAAGTAAGGTGGCATTAAATTATCTCCTTTTTAAAATGTATTGAAACAGATTTTTAGTAATAATTGTGGCTCTGTGTGTCAGTGATCAGCAGTGGCGATGGAATTGACTTGCCCCAGAAGGTGCTGTTCTCACCAGATCGGCTCAGCCTAAATTGGGCCCAGGTTCACCTCATTGGTGCAGGCCTCCAGAACATGGGGAACACCTGCTTCCTCAACTCAGCCCTGCAGTGTCTCAGCTACACCCCTCCTTTAGCAAACTACATGCTGACGCGGGAGCACTCCAAAACATGTAAGTTTATTTCACCAACAGTGGTGTTACGCAGTCCTGCGCTGATTCTCACATTGTATCACTCCTTACTCACTCAGTATTTTGTCTCTGTCTCTGCTGCAGGTCATGAGCCAGGGTTCTGTATGATGTGTACCATGCAAAACCACATCATTCAGGTTTTTACCAACTCTGGGAATGTCATTAAGCCCATTGGTGTACTCAATGAGCTTGGGTGTAAGTGGATGACTGTTGTTGCTGTGCTCTGTGCAAAGTGTTTACCTATATTTTAATGATAGGAGGCGCTGTGTGACTGTTTACCTTTTGTAATTTTGGAGGGAAATAATCTGGAGGGATTTTGAATTCTGTTTTTAAATAAGTGTAAACTTGCATTTAACTGTGGTATCCTTTACAATAATTCACCTCCTGCTTTGTTTTTTGGTTCTGTTTTTCCTCGTTCCCCTCACACAGGGATTGCAAACCACTTCCGCTATGGAAGCCAGGAAGATGCTCATGAATTCCTGCGGTGCACAGTGGATGCTATGCAAAGGTCCTGCTTACCTGGAACCAAGTGAGTGTCATTTTACATTGCATGCATTCTAAACAAGTTAAACACACAAAAATATTTTTACTTGGGCTTGACAGTGTTTGCACTTTATTATGTAGTAAGATCCATAATTAGCTACGTAGAGGTAACACCGTGACAGTAGGAGAATATGAAATAAATCCTTTATCCTGTTTTTCAGGAAGTGCAGTTTATACTAGTTCCTTTTAACTATTAATGCTTCAATTGCTGAGAGTATTTTTCAGAAATGCAGATTCCTCAGTCTCTTGCCTGACTGACACCTCAGTTTACATACTAGGCAAGCCACTTGATATAATACCTCATTATTATATCAAGTTTTTTAATGAACTTGACTGCTCCAACACAGAAAGTATTCTTACACTGGGTGTGGTAGCTTGTTTTGGTAACAGGGCTTGAAAAGATCAGAAGCGGCTTAAACGTGTAGTAAAACAGGTGTCTGGGATTATGGCAGAGAGCTGCCAGACTTAGTGTCTAGTATAGATTTCTTCTGAGGCAACAGGGTAAGCAGTGTGAGCAGGAGCACTCAACCCCTCAGGTCATCTCTTATTCACCCTAATGGCATTAGTGCTATTATTGCAGCAGCAAAATTCAGAAAATCCAGGTTTTTCTATGTGTTACTATAGAGCTTCGAAGTCTATGTGCACATTTAACCAAAACTACACGTTTAACAGATGCACTGGGCTGAGTGTTGTGCTTCTTGTTAGACTCCTAAAAATAATTTATTAATTCATTTCTTTTTTTAAGAACCTAAAGTGTCAATTCTCATCAAATCAATTCTTCCCGTGTAGCAGCAGATGGCCTCTTAAGTAATTAATCGTGCTCCAATTCCTCCTATTGTCTTTTCTGCTACTTGAATACTGTAAAGTGATTGTCTGGTTCCAAAATGCTAAAAAATAAATGGTCAGTCAGTTAATTGTTGCACTGTCCTTATTAGTTAACTTTTGTGCTTTATCTTTTTATTATAGATTGGACAGGCAAACGCAGGCAACCTCTTTCATCCATCAAGTGTTTGGCGGGTACCTAAGATCCAGAGGTAAGTCACTGTTTTTTAAGGTTTGATTTATTTTTCTTTTATTTGTCTTTTTATGTCTTACAGCTTGTGTGATACTCATAGCACTGATTTCTGTTTCAGTTAAATGTTTAAACTGCAAAGCTGTCTCAGATACATTTGACCCTTTTCTGGATGTCACTCTGGAAATTAAGGTAATTGGACAACATTCAAAGTGACGTTGCTACTATGTATTCTCTGCATTATGGAGTGTGAGGTTTTTCCTCTCTCTCTCTGTTCATATAGACTGCTCCAAATGTCTCCAAAGCTCTGGAGCAGTTTGTCAAGCCAGAACAGCTGGGTGGTGAAAATGCTTATAAATGCACCAAGTAAGTCAAAGAGATGCCAAACCATGATGAGTTTTAGTGTTTAGGTGTGATTTTTGTCAACAAGCTGAATGTTTGTTTCCTTCAGGTGCAACAAAATGGTAACGGCCTCAAAAAGATTTACAATCCATCGCAGCGCCAATGTGCTCACCATCTCACTCAAACGCTTTGCAGACTTCAGTGGAGGCAAAATCACAAAGGCAAATGGCCAATAGTGTCTGCTTAAGTCATAAAGATACATGACAGATGCTTTGTTTTATTATAAAACAGGATATTTGCATGTAATGTTTGAATTTTTTTGTTTGGTGGTCATCAGGATGTGAAGTATTTGGAGCATCTGGATCTGCGGCCCTTCATGTCGCAGTCCCACGGGGAGCCCCAGCTCTACAGGCTGTATGCTGTGCTGGTTCACTCTGGATTGAGTTGTCATACTGGACACTATTTCTGCTATATTAAGGTACTGGCTGTGCCCGAATCTGTTTGAATGCTGCTGTTGCGTAGTACAAACAAACAAACACCATAAACAACACATTTCAGCAGAAAACTACTTTGTATGCATTGAAAGAAAGAAAAAAAAGACCCCTATATAACCATAAGATTCTTCTTTTTAGCTCAAATTCAATTCAGAAACTGAATCTGCTGTGTCACATCTCTCTCATTCTGTCTCACAGGCCAGCAATGAGCAGTGGTTTCAGATGAATGACTCGTCCGTGTCAGTCAGTGACATTAGCACTGTTCTCAACCAGCAGGCCTATGTCCTCTTCTACATCAAGTGAGTAAACATCGGTATTTTTAAACATTCTAGGCTTATTCCTTCAGTAGAACTTTTCCCATCATTATTTAATAATGTAGACATGTTTATTCTCACTTTTCTTGTAGAAAATGTATTATTATAACCTAATGTTATAATGTTGATGCTTTGTCATGGTTAATATTCTTTTTTCCATGTCATCAGGTGCACAGATGTGGGAAAAACTGGGGACTACAGCCACTTGAACCATAACGCTGGCATATCTGGTCAGGCATCTCCCCAGCCGGTGGTGAGCCCACGCACCATCGCCACCATGCCTCACAACAGTGTTGGCTTCATAGGTCCCCAGCTGCCACCACACATGAACAAGGTACTTCCTCACCTGAGGGTACTGATAATGTTGTTGTTTTTGTTAAACCCAGTGTTTCATGCAAAATACATTTGTACCTTTCAATTGTGTCTGTTTGAAAAGAATGAAATGATATCATATATTCCTTATTGGCCTACATTTGTACAAAATTCCAAATTATATACACAAAGTCATAGAAATCACTGCTCCAATTGGTCATCATGATTTTAATATTCTCTTTTTCCATAACAATGAAATACGCCTTGGACAAATATGACACGTCAATATTTCATTAGTGTTGTCACATCACATCCTGTAAGCATCGTCTGTCTGTGTCCTTTCTCTGGAAATTAATATTTCCAGCCAATATAGGCAATCCATCAACATGGCTGGAGAGTTGGTAGTTATATGCAGTCTGTATAAGTGTGGTTAATCCAATGAAGATTTGTAAGGAGATGGCAGTTACTGTGAATTTACAGCAGTTACACAGTGATTAGTAATAAACAGAGCCAGTGAGAGTGAGTGGATATAAGAAAGTCAGTGACTCAGGTGTGTCGATTGGTTCTGTTTGTGAGACTGGAGGAGACGTAGAAATCTTTTGTTTTAAATCTTAGTTAGGAAGATTCCTGTTTGAAAACAAGCACTTTTTGTGAGAAATACAAGAAGTACATCTGCAGAAAGCACACAGTTACATTCTGTCCATCATGTGGACAAAATCGAAAATGTTGAGCATTGAAAAACTGAGAACGTTGGGCAAGTTCAAAATACGTGTTTGTAAGAACGAAAAACCAAATTGTTCCTAAAATAGTTATGGAAAGTCACTGTTGTATGTCTGTGTTCTACATGTTTATCTGATGGAAAATAAAGGTGCTATTGTTTTATTGCAGTTTCTTGACAATTCTGAGTGGATTTACACAGTATGGGTCAAAATGACCCGCAACAAAATCAATGTCACTTTTTTGTTTTTCAACATAATACAAGGGTTAATTTCCAAAACTTCCATATGATCTTCAATTTGTAGCAGATCCACTATCACACAGCAGCTGGAGCAGTTTCAAATGGAGGTCAGTCCACTGCTGCCACCTGTGGCCAAATACCATAGCCCACTACTAGATTAACTTGCTATGATGACATTGAGTAGAGGCTGAGTGGCTGCACTTACCCCTGGTACATCCAAATCTACCCACAAACATGTTGAAAGATGCAATGGCAGCAATGTGGCTTGTCAACACTGAAAACAATCAGTAAGCAAAGACAACAGGGATCACTTTTTTCTGTTTATTTAACATGCACAACATTTGTAGTCGCCTTCTGCACAGGGGAAGTCCACACACACTGTGTGGTACCACTTTCCACAGAAGGTGCATTCAATCTACAAGACTGAATGAGAAAGTCAGGGTCATTGTCTGACTGTTTATTACTAATCACTGTGTAACTGCTGTACATTCACAGTAACTGCCATCTCCTTACAAATGTTTATTAGATTAACCACACTTATACAGACTGTATATAACAACCAACTCTAAAATGTTTGTGCATGAAACGAATTCAGACGTGCTGCAGATGTGTGTCACAAGTTGATCTGGCTGTAGGCTGTGGCACTTGGCCAGTGGTGGCACTGGTTGACTCGAGTCCATGTTAGTGCACACAAAGTAAACTGCTCGCTTTAGTTGTGAAGCAAAAACGCTGAATTCGGAGAAACAAACCGTGTGAGGGGAACGATAACGACAACAAGAGTCTCCCGATCGTTTACTCTTGTTGTCCTGTGAACAACATCGGCATGGTGTTAATTGTTTGCTGTTTTCGCGATCGCGTCGCGCATGAGGATAACCCTAGGTAAACTCGCCACATTTTTAAACATTTTGTTGTTCAACAGCATCAAGACTGACGGAGTGTGTTTGAGATAACCTCACAAGTGTCACAGATGACACATTTGGCGTTTTTTTGCTAGTCTGTAGGTAGCAGCTCCTGAAACGGAAGTCTGCCACACATCTGTTCGACTAACGCCAGTTGATCTAAACGCCAGTAGATCTGGAACACCGGCAGCCTCGCCTCTGTCAGTGCGCCTCAGGGCGGCTGTGGCTACAATTTAGCTTGCCATCACCAGTGTGTGTGAATGGGTGGATGACTGAACGTGTAAAGTGCTTTGGGGTCCTTAGGGACTAAGTAAAGCGCTATACAAATACAGGCCATTTACTTAATGCTGAAATCTAATCTATTGTATTAAATGGGTATGCTTATAGTTTGGGTAATTTTGTTATGTCAACAAGTTCTGTTTTAAAACTTAATCTCTTGTTAACTGTTCAGATTGCTGAGGTGATTGATGATCGACCTGAGGAAGTGAAACAGATGGAAGTTTTTAGGACCAGCAACAGATGGAAAGCAATTGGAGGTAAATAAGAAGTCACAGAAGTAGGGGGGGATTTGTGCAATATTAAGTTAAGACTGTTGTTTACTATAGTTTTACTTCCTCTCCTAAAAGTGGATCAAAATGATGACACAGAGGAAGGAAATGGAAAAGAACATCAAAATACAGAGGCTGGCTCATTAAGCAGAGGTCTACATGACTCACCCGAGTTGTCTTCAAAGAGAAGAGGACAGGATTCTCCTGTCAAAAAGACCCGGCATGACTCTCCAGACATCTCTCCACCAAAGAGAAGTCGGAAGTACTCTCCGGATGTCTCTCCTCACAGGACAAGACGTCACGACTCTCCTGATGTCTCTCCTCCCAGGAGAAGACGTCATGACTCTCCAGATGTCTCTCCTCCCAGGACTAGACCTCACGACTCTCCAGATGTCTCTCCTCCCAGGAGAAGACGTCATGACTCTCCAGATGTCTCTCCTCCCAGGACTAGACCTCATGACTCTCCAGATGTCTCTCCTCCCAGGACTAGACCTCACGACTCTCCAGATGTCTCTCCTCCCAGGACTAGACCTCACGACTCTCCAGATGTCTCTCCTCCCAAGAGAAGACGTCACGACTCTCCTGTTGTCTCTCCTCCCAAGAGAAGACGTCATGACTCTCCAGATGTCTCTCCTCACAGGACTAGACCTCACGACTCTCCAGATGTCTCTCCTCCCAGGAGAAGACGTCACGACTCTCCTGATGTCTCTCCTCACAGGACTAGACCTCACGACTCTCCAGATGTCTCTCCTCCCAGGAGAAGACGTCATGACTCTCCAGATGTCTCTCCTCCCAGGACTAGACATCACAACTCTCCAGATGTCTCTCCTCCCAAGAGAAGACGTCACGACTCTCCTGATGTCTCTCCTCCCAGGAGAAGACGTCATGACTCTCCAGATGTCTCTCCTCCCAGGAGAAGACGCCATGACTCCCCAGACTTGTCACCACCAAGACAGTGTTCAGGAAAGTCAGAAAAAATGCAAAGTAAAGGTCAGTGATCCATTTAAATTGTAAAGTGGAATCTGGTGTGGCATATGAATAAAAGTAAAAAGCAGAGACCCATTTAACATGAGTTTTGAATTGAAATTTATTTTAAAGACATAGCTTGATCTAATAATAAATCATTAATTTTTGTCCAAAAGGCATTACAAAATGAAAATTAACAAATTAACTGTGTCTTTGTCAGATTCAGCCTCCAACAAAAGCAAGCTCAGCTCATCCTTGTTAAGTAAAAAACGCTCACCGGATCCTCATCGGTCAGCGGTGGCTAAGAAGGGTCAGAATAGACATGATTCAGACTCGGATCCGTCTCCCCCGAGGAAAAGGCCCCTGAAGGGAAACGCCTCAGACTCCGACCAATCTCCCCCAAGGAGGCCCTCAAAAACTAAACGGGGCTCAGACTCTGACCAGTCTCCACCCAGGGGGCAGCCACCGAGTGGAAGGGACTCGGATGGAGATTTGTCACCACCTCGTAGGCCAGGCCAGTCACAGGTAAGCAGACTGTGTTGGAACAAAGATTAATGTCAAATCTGATTTCACTCAAATGTTATATTTTTCAATTGTCTTTTTTTTTTTTATAACCAGTGCCAAAGGATGCTATCTGGTGGAAAGGCAGGCCTGGTTTCTGTGGACATTTTAAGGAAAGAGCAAAAGGAGAACAGACGCAGAGAAAAACACAATCAGCCACTTGAAGGTTTCATCAACTTTTCTCTCTTAAGATTTTTTTACACCCATTGATTGAAGAGCTTCATACAGCTTTGCATCTCATTTCAGCTTATCATCTATATTGTCGTATTTTATTTAGTCCTAAAATTAAATAATGAAGTTTCTACATACTTACCCATTCATCCCCTTTGACCAGATGAATCGCGTAAGGCTCAGACGATTTTCAGAGACAAAAGTGGCAAAAGGAGGGATCTGGATTCAGAGAGAAATGAACAGAAAAAGAAAGCTGGTGAAAAAGCGGCAACAGACGAGAAATACGCTCAGTGGGGAAAACGGTAAATGTGCATGATCATTTCAAATATCACAGTTTATGTGATTATATCCACATAAAAAATTATAAAAGTGGTTCAATGGTTTATGTTAAAATGTATGTATAGGTTGGCACAGATCCAGATGCATCACCAGAAACTTAAGGAAGCGCTGCGCGAAGCCCTTAAGCCACTTGGGGATCTTGACCGCATGTTGAGAGAACAGGAAAGAGAAGGCGATCCTATGGCTGCAATGCGCAGGCGTAAAAAGGACCGTGGCACAAAAACACAAGATATTTAACTCAAAGAGAAGAGGACAGGATTCTCCTGTCAAAAAGACCCGGCATGACTCTCCAGACATCTCTCCACCAAAGAGAAGTCGGAAGTACTCTCCGGATGTCTCTCCTCACAGGACAAGACGTCACGACTCTCCTGATGTCTCTCCTCCCAGGACTAGACCTCACGACTCTCCAGATGTCTCTCCTCCCAGGAGAAGACGTCATGACTCTCCAGATGTCTCTCCTCCCAGGACTAGACCTCATGACTCTCCAGATGTCTCTCCTCCCAGGAGAAGACGTCATGACTCTCCAGATGTCTCTCCTCCCAGGACTAGACCTCACGACTCTCCAGATGTCTCTCCTCCCAGGAGAAGACGTCATGACTCTCCTGATGTCTCTCCTCCCAGGACTAGACCTCATGACTCTCCAGATGTCTCTCCTCCCAAGAGAAGACGTCATGACTCTCCAGATGTCTCTCCTCCCAGGACTAGACCTCACGACTCTCCAGATGTCTCTCCTCCCAGGAGAAGACGTCATGACTCTCCAGATGTCTCTCCTCCCAGGACTAGACCTCACGACTCTCCAGATGTCTCTCCTCCCAGGAGAAGACGTCATGACTCTCCAGATGTCTCTCCTCCCAGGACTAGACCTCATGACTCTCCAGATGTCTCTCCTCCCAAGAGAAGACGTCACGACTCTCCTGTTGTCTCTCCTCCCAAGAGAAGACGTCATGACTCTCCAGATGTCTCTCCTCACAGGACTAGACCTCACGACTCTCCAGATGTCTCTCCTCCCAGGAGAAGACGTCACGACTCTCCTGATGTCTCTCCTCACAGGACTAGACCTCACGACTCTCCAGATGTCTCTCCTCCCAGGAGAAGACGTCATGACTCTCCAGATGTCTCTCCTCCCAGGACTAGACATCACAACTCTCCAGATGTCTCTCCTCCCAAGAGAAGACGTCACGACTCTCCTGATGTCTCTCCTCCCAGGAGAAGACGTCATGACTCTCCAGATGTCTCTCCTCCCAAGAGAAGACGTCACGACTCTCCAGATGTCTCTCCTCCCAGGAGAAGACGCCATGACTCCCCAGACTTGTCACCACCAAGACAGTGTTCAGGAAAGTCAGAAAAAATGCAAAGTAAAGGTCAGTGATCCATTTAAATTGTAAAGTGGAATCTGGTGTGGCATATGAATAAAAGTAAAAAGCAGAGACCCATTTAACATGAGTTTTGAATTGAAATTTATTTTAAAGACATAGCTTGATCTAATAATAAATCTTTAATTTTTGTCCAAAAGGCATTACAAATTGAAAATTAACAAATTAACTGTGTCTTTGTCAGATTCAGCCTCCAACAAAAGCAAGCTCAGCTCATCCTTGTTAAGTAAAAAACGCTCACCGGATCCTCATCGGTCAGCGGTGGCTAAGAAGGGTCAGAATAGACATGATTCAGACTCGGATCCGTCTCCCCCGAGGAAAAGGCCCCTGAAGGGAAACGCCTCAGACTCCGACCAATCTCCCCCAAGGAGGCCCTCAAAAACTAAACGGGGCTCAGACTCTGACCAGTCTCCACCCAGGGGGCAGCCACCGAGTGGAAGGGACTCGGATGGAGATTTGTCACCACCTCGTAGGCCAGGCCAGTCACAGGTAAGCAGACTGTGTTGGAACAAAGATTAATGTCAAATCCGATTTCACTCAAATGTTATATTTTTCAATTGTCTTTTTTTTTTTTATAACCAGGGCCAAAGGATGCTATCTGGTGGAAAGGCAGGCCTGGTTTCTGTGGACATTTTAAGGAAAGAGCAAAAGGAGAACAGACGCAGAGAAAAACACAATCAGCCACTTGAAGGTTTCATCAACTTTTCTCTCTTAAGATTTTTTTACACCCATTGATTGAAGAGCTTCATACAGCTTTGCATCTCATTTCAGCTTATCATCTATATTGTCGTATTTTATTTAGTCCTAAAATTAAATAATGAAGTTTCTACATACTTACCCATTCATCCCCTTTGACCAGATGAATCGCGTAAGGCTCAGACGATTTTCAGAGACAAAAGTGGCAAAAGGAGGGATCTGGATTCAGAGAGAAATGAACAGAAAAAGAAAGCTGGTGAAAAAGCGGCAAGAGACGAGAAATACGCTCAGTGGGGAAAAGGGTAAATGTGCATGATCATTTCAAATATCACAGTTTATGTGATTATATCCACATAAAAAATTATAAAAGTGGTTCAATGGTTTATGTTAAAATGTATGTATAGGTTGGCACAGATCCAGATGCATCAGCAGAAACTTAAGGAAGCGCTGCGCGAAGCCCTTAAGCCACTTGAGGATCTTGACCGCATGTTGAGAGAACAGGAAAGAGAAGGCGATCCTATGGCTGCAATGCGCAGGCGTAAAAAGGACCGTGGCACAAAAACACAAGATATTTAACTCAAAGAGAAGAGGACAGGATTCTCCTGTCAAAAAGACCCGGCATGACTCTCCAGACATCTCTCCACCAAAGAGAAGTCGGAAGTACTCTCCGGATGTCTCTCCTCACAGGACAAGACGTCACGACTCTCCTGATGTCTCTCCTCCCAGGACTAGACCTCACGACTCTCCAGATGTCTCTCCTCCCAGGAGAAGACGTCATGACTCTCCAGATGTCTCTCCTCCCAGGACTAGACCTCACGACTCTCCAGATGTCTCTCCTCCCAGGAGAAGACGTCATGACTCTCCAGATGTCTCTCCTCCCAGGACTAGACCTCACGACTCTCCAGATGTCTCTCCTCCCAGGAGAAGACGTCATGACTCTCCAGATGTCTCTCCTCCCAGGACTAGACCTCACGACTCTCCAGATGTCTCTCCTCCCAGGAGAAGACGTCATGACTCTCCAGATGTCTCTCCTCCCAGGACTAGACCTCATGACTCTCCAGATGTCTCTCCTCCCAAGAGAAGACGTCACGACTCTCCTGTTGTCTCTCCTCCCAAGAGAAGACGTCATGACTCTCCAGATGTCTCTCCTCACAGGACTAGACCTCACGACTCTCCAGATGTCTCTCCTCCCAGGAGAAGACGTCACGACTCTCCTGATGTCTCTCCTCACAGGACTAGACCTCACGACTCTCCAGATGTCTCTCCTCCCAGGAGAAGACGTCATGACTCTCCAGATGTCTCTCCTCCCAGGACTAGACATCACAACTCTCCAGATGTCTCTCCTCCCAAGAGAAGACGTCACGACTCTCCTGATGTCTCTCCTCCCAGGAGAAGACGTCATGACTCTCCAGATGTCTCTCCTCCCAGGAGAAGACGCCATGACTCCCCAGGCTTGTCACCACCAAGACAGTGTTCAGGAAAGTCAGAAAAAATGCAAAGTAAAGGTCAGTGATCCATTTAAATTGTAAAGTGGAATCTGGTGTGGCATATGAATAAAAGTAAAAAGCAGAGACCCATTTAACATGAGTTTTGAATTGAAATTTATTTTAAAGACATAGCTTGATCTAATACTAAATCTTTAATTTTTGTCCAAAAGGCATTACAAAATGAAAATTAACAAATTAACTGTGTCTTTGTCAGATTCAGCCTCCAACAAAAGCAAGCTCAGCTCATCCTTGTTAAGTAAAAAACGCTCACCGGATCCTCATCGGTCAGCGGTGGCTAAGAAGGGTCAGAATAGACATGATTCAGACTCGGATCCGTCTCCCCCGAGGAAAAGGCCCCTGAAGGGAAACGCCTCAGACTCCGACCAATCTCCCCCAAGGAGGCCCTCAAAAACTAAACGGGGCTCAGACTCTGACCAGTCTCCACCCAGGGGGCAGCCACCGAGTGGAAGGGACTCGGATGGAGATTTGTCACCACCTCGTAGGCCAGGCCAGTCACAGGTAAGCAGACTGTGTTGGAACAAAGATTAATGTCAAATCTGATTTCACTCAAATGTTATATTTTTCAATTGTCTTTTTTTTTTTTATAACCAGGGCCAAAGGATGCTATCTGGTGGAAAGGCAGGCCTGGTTTCTGTGGACATTTTAAGGAAAGAGCAAAAGGAGAACAGACGCAGAGAAAAACACAATCAGCCACTTGAAGATTTCATCAACTTTTCTCTCTTAAGATTTTTTTACACCCATTGATTGAAGAGCTTCATACAGCTTTGCATCTCATTTCAGCTTATCATCTATATTGTCGTATTTTATTTAGTCCTAAAATTAAATAATGAAGTTTCTACATACTTACCCATTCATCCCCTTTGACCAGATGAATCGCGTAAGGCTCAGACGATTTTCAGAGACAAAAGTGGCAAAAGGAGGGATCTGGATTCAGAGAGAAATGAACAGAAAAAGAAAGCTGGTGAAAAAGCGGCAAGAGACGAGAAATACGCTCAGTGGGGAAAAGGGTAAATGTGCATGATCATTTCAAATATCACAGTTTATGTGATTATATCCACATAAAAAATTATAAAAGTGGTTCAATGGTTTATGTTAAAATGTATGTATAGGTTGGCACAGATCCAGATGCATCAGCAGAAACTTAAGGAAGCGCTGCGCGAAGCCCTTAAGCCACTTGAGGATCTTGACCGCATGTTGAGAGAACAGGAAAGAGAAGGCGATCCTATGGCTGCAATGCGCAGGCGTAAAAAGGACCGTGGCACAAAAACACAAGATATTTAACTCAAAGAGAAGAGGACAGGATTCTCCTGTCAAAAAGACCCGGCATGACTCTCCAGACATCTCTCCACCAAAGAGAAGTCGGAAGTACTCTCCGGATGTCTCTCCTCACAGGACAAGACGTCACGACTCTCCTGATGTCTCTCCTCCCAGGACTAGACCTCACGACTCTCCAGATGTCTCTCCTCCCAGGAGAAGACGTCATGACTCTCCAGATGTCTCTCCTCCCAGGACTAGACCTCACGACTCTCCAGATGTCTCTCCTCCCAGGAGAAGACGTCATGACTCTCCTGATGTCTCTCCTCCCAGGACTAGACCTCACGACTCTCCAGATGTCTCTCCTCCCAGGAGAAGACGTCATGACTCTCCAGATGTCTCTCCTCCCAGGACTAGACCTCACGACTCTCCAGATGTCTCTCCTCCCAGGAGAAGACGTCATGACTCTCCAGATGTCTCTCCTCCCAGGACTAGACCTCATGACTCTCCAGATGTCTCTCCTCCCAAGAGAAGACGTCACGACTCTCCTGTTGTCTCTCCTCCCAAGAGAAGACGTCATGACTCTCCAGATGTCTCTCCTCACAGGACTAGACCTCACGACTCTCCAGATGTCTCTCCTCCCAGGAGAAGACGTCACGACTCTCCTGATGTCTCTCCTCACAGGACTAGACCTCACGACTCTCCAGATGTCTCTCCTCCCAGGAGAAGACGTCATGACTCTCCAGATGTCTCTCCTCCCAGGACTAGACATCACAACTCTCCAGATGTCTCTCCTCCCAGGAGAAGACGTCACGACTCTCCTGATGTCTCTCCTCCCAGGAGAAGACGTCATGACTCTCCAGATGTCTCTCCTCCCAAGAGAAGACGTCACGACTCTCCAGATGTCTCTCCTCCCAGGAGAAGACGCCATGACTCCCCAGACTTGTCACCACCAAGACAGTGTTCAGGAAAGTCAGAAAAAATGCAAAGTAAAGGTGAGTGATCCATTTAAATTGTAAAGTGGAATCTGGTGTGGCATATGAATAAAAGTAAAAAGCAGAGACCCATTTAACATGAGTTTTGAATTGAAATTTATTTTAAAGACATAGCTTGATCTAATAATAAATCTTTAATTTTTGTCCAAAAGGCATTACAAAATGAAAATTAACAAATTAACTGTGTCTTTGTCAGATTCAGCCTCCAACAAAAGCAAGCTCAGCTCATCCTTGTTAAGTAAAAAACGCTCACCGGATCCTCATCGGTCAGCGGTGGCTAAGAAGGGTCAGAATAGACATGATTCAGACTCGGATCCGTCTCCCCCGAGGAAAAGGCCCCTGAAGGGAAACGCCTCAGACTCCGACCAATCTCCCCCAAGGAGGCCCTCAAAAACTAAACGGGGCTCAGACTCTGACCAGTCTCCACCCAGGGGGCAGCCACCGAGTGGAAGGGACTCGGATGGAGATTTGTCACCACCTCGTAGGCCAGGCCAGTCACAGGTAAGCAGACTGTGTTGGAACAAAGATTAATGTCAAATCCGATTTCACTCAAATGTTATATTTTTCAATTGTCTTTTTTTTTTTTATAACCAGGGCCAAAGGATGCTATCTGGTGGAAAGGCAGGCCTGGTTTCTGTGGACATTTTAAGGAAAGAGCAAAAGGAGAACAGACGCAGAGAAAAACACAATCAGCCACTTGAAGGTTTCATCAACTTTTCTCTCTTAAGATTTTTTTACACCCATTGATTGAAGAGCTTCATACAGCTTTGCATCTCATTTCAGCTTATCATCTATATTGTCGTATTTTATTTAGTCCTAAAATTAAATAATGAAGTTTCTACATACTTACCCATTCATCCCCTTTGACCAGATGAATCGCGTAAGGCTCAGACGATTTTCAGAGACAAAAGTGGCAAAAGGAGGGATCTGAATTCAGAGAGAAATGAACAGAAAAAGAAAGCTGGTGAAAAAGCGGCAAGAGACGAGAAATACGCTCAGTGGGGAAAAGGGTAAATGTGCATGATCATTTCAAATATCACAGTTTATGTGATTATATCCACATAAAAAATTATAAAAGTGGTTCAATGGTTTATGTTAAAATGTATGTATAGGTTGGCACAGATCCAGATGCATCAGCAGAAACTTAAGGAAGCGCTGCGCGAAGCCCTTAAGCCACTTGAGGATCTTGACCGCATGTTGAGAGAACAGGAAAGAGAAGGCGATCCTATGGCTGCAATGCGCAGGCGTAAAAAGGACCGTGGCACAAAAACACAAGATATTTAACTCAAAGAGAAGAGGACAGGATTCTCCTGTCAAAAAGACCCGGCATGACTCTCCAGACATCTCTCCACCAAAGAGAAGTCGGAAGTACTCTCCGGATGTCTCTCCTCACAGGACAAGACGTCACGACTCTCCTGATGTCTCTCCTCCCAGGACTAGACCTCACGACTCTCCAGATGTCTCTCCTCCCAGGAGAAGACGTCATGACTCTCCAGATGTCTCTCCTCCCAGGACTAGACCTCACGACTCTCCAGATGTCTCTCCTCCCAGGAGAAGACGTCATGACTCTCCTGATGTCTCTCCTCCCAGGACTAGACCTCACGACTCTCCAGATGTCTCTCCTCCCAGGAGAAGACGTCATGACTCTCCAGATGTCTCTCCTCCCAGGACTAGACCTCACGACTCTCCAGATGTCTCTCCTCCCAGGAGAAGACGTCATGACTCTCCAGATGTCTCTCCTCCCAGGACTAGACCTCATGACTCTCCAGATGTCTCTCCTCCCAAGAGAAGACGTCACGACTCTCCTGTTGTCTCTCCTCCCAAGAGAAGACGTCATGACTCTCCAGATGTCTCTCCTCACAGGACTAGACCTCACGACTCTCCAGATGTCTCTCCTCCCAGGAGAAGACGTCACGACTCTCCTGATGTCTCTCCTCACAGGACTAGACCTCACGACTCTCCAGATGTCTCTCCTCCCAGGAGAAGACGTCATGACTCTCCAGATGTCTCTCCTCCCAGGACTAGACATCACAACTCTCCAGATGTCTCTCCTCCCAGGAGAAGACGTCACGACTCTCCTGATGTCTCTCCTCCCAGGAGAAGACGTCATGACTCTCCAGATGTCTCTCCTCCCAAGAGAAGACGTCACGACTCTCCAGATGTCTCTCCTCCCAGGAGAAGACGCCATGACTCCCCAGACTTGTCACCACCAAGACAGTGTTCAGGAAAGTCAGAAAAAATGCAAAGTAAAGGTGAGTGATCCATTTAAATTGTAAAGTGGAATCTGGTGTGGCATATGAATAAAAGTAAAAAGCAGAGACCCATTTAACATGAGTTTTGAATTGAAATTTATTTTAAAGACATAGCTTGATCTAATAATAAATCTTTAATTTTTGTCCAAAAGGCATTACAAAATGAAAATTAACAAATTAACTGTGTCTTTGTCAGATTCAGCCTCCAACAAAAGCAAGCTCAGCTCATCCTTGTTAAGTAAAAAACGCTCACCGGATCCTCATCGGTCAGCGGTGGCTAAGAAGGGTCAGAATAGACATGATTCAGACTCGGATCCGTCTCCCCCGAGGAAAAGGCCCCTGAAGGGAAACGCCTCAGACTCCGACCAATCTCCCCCAAGGAGGCCCTCAAAAACTAAACGGGGCTCAGACTCTGACCAGTCTCCACCCAGGGGGCAGCCACCGAGTGGAAGGGACTCGGATGGAGATTTGTCACCACCTCGTAGGCCAGGCCAGTCACAGGTAAGCAGACTGTGTTGGAACAAAGATTAATGTCAAATCTGATTTCACTCAAATGTTATATTTTTCAATTGTCTTTTTTTTTTTTATAACCAGGGCCAAAGGATGCTATCTGGTGGAAAGGCAGGCCTGGTTTCTGTGGACATTTTAAGGAAAGAGCAAAAGGAGAACAGACGCAGAGAAAAACACAATCAGCCACTTGAAGGTTTCATCAACTTTTCTCTCTTAAGATTTTTTTACACCCATTGATTGAAGAGCTTCATACAGCTTTGCATCTCATTTCAGCTTATCATCTATATTGTCGTATTTTATTTAGTCCTAAAATTAAATAATGAAGTTTCTACATACTTACCCATTCATCCCCTTTGACCAGATGAATCGCGTAAGGCTCAGACGATTTTCAGAGACAAAAGTGGCAAAAGCAGGGATCTGGATTCAGAGAGAAATGAACAGAAAAAGAAAGCTGGTGAAAAAGCGGCAAGAGACGAGAAATACGCTCAGTGGGGAAAAGGGTAAATGTGCATGATCATTTCAAATATCACAGTTTATGTGATTATATCCACATAAAAAATTATAAAAGTGGTTCAATGGTTTATGTTAAAATGTATGTATAGGTTGGCACAGATCCAGATGCATCACCAGAAACTTAAGGAAGCGCTGCGCGAAGCCCTTAAGCCACTTGAGGATCTTGACCGCATGTTGAGAGAACAGGAAAGAGAAGGCGATCCTATGGCTGCAATGCGCAGGCGTAAAAAGGACCGTGGCACAAAAACACAAGATATTTAACATTACATATGTTTTATTTTATTTATGACTTTATTTTATTTCACCAGGTCAATCCTTGTAAGAAGCTTTTAAATAGCAGCAGTTTTGCTTTTGCTACTGTTTGTATTTTTATTTATTTGTATGTTTGTTTTGATTTTTGTAGAGAAACCTCGATATAAAGGCCCTGCTCCACCTCCAAACCGGTTCAATATTCCACCGGGGTACCGCTGGGACGGAGTTGACAGGTAGAGTTTGTGCATCGGTGACAGAGGAAAACTGTTGAGGACAGAACTGTAGTTTAATATTGAATGTTTTTAATACACACATCAGTTTGTCATTTTGCACATTAATGGTAAAGAAATTGTGATCATTTTTTTCCACGTCTATATTAAATTTGCGCCTAATTGAATGGATTGTCTTTGGCCTTTTAGCTTGTCGTATCATAATTAATAGGGTTATTTTATTTGTGTCTTGCAGGTCAAATGGTTTTGAACAGAAACGCTACCAGAGGATGGCAGATAAAAAGGCTGTGCAGGAAGCGGCCTATAAATGGAGTGTGGAGGATATGTAAAGGCTTTCAGAAAATGATGAATCTGGAGCAGAGCTAAAGAGCACACCTTCTCAACCTTTATGTATAATTGTTATGCTGTTAGAACAACAAGACTAGATGCATCTACGCAGCAAAAGTTCTTTTTTAAATAAACTACATAGAAGAATTTGTTTCACCTTTCCAAACCCTTTTGATACTGTACCATGTGTATCAGATGGAACTGTACAGAAAAATGAAGTGAAGCATGTTCACAATTTTTGTAAGAAGTTATTCACCGTGGAGCAGAAGCTGTTGTGGTTTCAGTGTTTTATTAAAGAATGTTTTTGTAATGCATTGTCCCAAGAGTGTTCAGGCACCTGTAACTTGGATAGCATTTGACATTCAGTCTTTTTAGATAATTTTATACACTTACCACCCATTTTATTAGGCAACAGTAACTCAAATAACCGCTTGTTACAACCAACATATTTTGGTCCTGGACATAGAAATAGAGACATGTCCCTCATGACTCCAAATGAAACGTAGTGCACAGCAACCAAATGCTGAAAGAGAGTGTCCACAGCTGACTGTCGATGGTATGGTATAGCTGTGAGGCGTTTGTGTACAAGATAAATGCACATTTGAGAGTTCTGTGGTGTAGCTAAAAAAGACTGGCCTACAGAGATGTGAAAAAAGCGGCATTCAAATAAGTCATTCCTTGCCATATTAATCAGGGAGTACATACACTGACAGGATGCTGTGACTCTCACAGTGAGGGAATCAGGTTGGGCTCTAATATTTTTTCTAGCAATGTCCG
Source organism: Maylandia zebra (assembly GCF_041146795.1). NCBI lineage: Eukaryota > Metazoa > Chordata > Actinopteri > Cichliformes > Cichlidae > Maylandia > Maylandia zebra. The sequence goes on along the minus strand of NC_135176.1, from coordinate 15,442,278 downwards.
ATTCAGTCTAACATCTGTAAAAGTTTTAAGGCACTTTCCACCAGCACTGTCAAAAAGAATTATGGAAGAATGATTTGTAGAATCAAGGAATCGGTGTCCTGGTTGCACATGCTGGACCAATGGCTTAATAACACAACAATGCTATTGCCTTTAATCTGTCACTATCTATGCTATTGATTATGGTGTAATTATATAAAATTATTATTTTTTTTAAAAAAGTGACAGTATTGTGCAATGAATAAAAAGTTTTATTTATAAACTTTTTATTTTTATAAAAAGTATTATTTATTATTATAATAAACCTTACTTCATATAAACTACACAAAGTGTTCTCTAAGTACGGAGACATCCAGCGGCTCCGGCTGGTCCGGGACATTGTCACGGGTTTCTCCAAAAGATATGCCTTCATTGAGTACAAAGAGGAGCGATCTGTGGTCGGGACAGCTAACAAGCTGGTGGTCGACCAGCATGAAGTGTTCGTGGATTTTGAGCAAGAGAGGACTCTTAAAGGATGGGTGCCGCGGCGGCTCGGCGGCGGGCTTGGAGGGAAAAAGGAATCCGGACAGCTGCGGTTCGGCGGCAGGGACAGGCCTTTCCGTAAACCCATCAATCTCGGGGTAGACCCGGTGCAGGAACGAGGTGGTGGTGGTGGTGGTGGAGGGAGGGAGTGGGGCAGACCAAGCGGGAGAGCCAGAGACGATCGGGACCGACACAGAACAGAAGAGTGGGGCAACAGAGGAAGGAGAGATGACCGGGACAGAGGCCGAGAGTGGGATGACCGCAGGCACGGAGACAGGAGCAGGCACCGGGACCGGAGATGAAGCATGTGGCTGCACTTCAGCGGTACTGCAAGACTGACGGATGGTTCAAAGCACAGCTGAAGGCTTTCAAAGGAGGACAGTGAATGAGTGTGTGACTTGGATAACTGTTTGTGTGAAAGGTTACTTTTTTGTATGCTGATATTCTTCAGATTGTACTGTATGGTAATCAGGACTCTGCCTGTGGCTGTCATATTCAGTTCTTCTCAGGGAAGTCTCAGGAATGACAAAGTAGGGTTGTTGTGATGCATTGAGTTTTTCCTTTCCAGTCACCTTTCTCACTCACTATGTATTAATAGACCTCTCTGCATTGAATCATATCTGTTATTAACCTCTGTCTCTCTTCCACAGCATGTCTTTATCCTGTCTTCCTTCTCTCACCCCAACCGGTCGCAGCAGATGGCCCCGCCCCTCCCTGAGCCTGGTTCTGCCGGAGGTTTCTTCCTGTTAAAAGGGAGTTTTTCCTTCCCACTGTCGCCAAAGTGCTTGCTCATAGGGGGTCATATGATTGTTGGGTTTTTCTCTATGAAGCGCCTTGAGGCGACTTTTGTTGTGATTTGGCGCTATATAAATAAAATTGAATTGAATTGAATTGAAATTGTGTTTTGTTGGGGTTTTTTTTTTTTTACAAGTCTTTATTCTAGCGAAAAAATTACAATACGGGTGGTGTCCAGCCAAATGAGGCTTACATCCCGGATGTCAAACATGAGCGCCAGCAGCCAGAATCACTGCTTAAGAGTCCAATTGGATTGCTTTGGGAAATCGGAACTGTACTTTTATACAGTTATCATAAATATTATTACCCCACATATACAATTCAAATTTTATTTCTTGCAATTTAAGTCCCAACAGACTTTTTTCCCCATTTACTACAGAATGTTGTTTATCATTTAGATAAACTGAGACAAACAAAACTGCATTTCTTTTTCTGATATTAAGATATTCCAGGGATTAAATGCATAGTTAAACTTCTTTTCACTGACAGAAAGGGAAGTTTCGCTGGTCCGGCCCACTCAAGGTCAAAGGCTATATGTGACTCGCAATGTAAAATGAGTTTGCAGTTTTGTTTTGTTTTTAAAAAAGCATAAGTTTAAGAGCACATTGTCAGCCCCATTTCTTTAAAAAAAAAAAGTAAATCAGATTATATCATAAACAATAAAATTCGTCATTGTTTTGAAATCTAAGGTGTTACTGTTTGTCAAAGTGTTGCAACATGTTTAAGATTTCCCAAGTTGGGTAGTTTTCCAGTGTAGCCTCATGTGACCCCTGTTTTCAGAGTTGGTAATGATGTGTTGTGCAAGATTTATACTTGAGGGAAGAAAACTCAGTATTCAAACACATTTACTCCTTTTTCCATATACATGCAACTCAGGAATTTGAATCAAATGCTTACTCAAATCAAATCAAAATCAAATCAAATCACTTTTATTGTCACATCACATGTGCAGGCACACTGGCACAGCACATGCGAGTGAAATTCTTGTGTGCGAGCCCCACAAGCAACAGAGATGTGCAAACACAACAACACAAACGAGCAAAATACAAGAATGGCCAACCTGAAACTAATAAATATATGTACAATATATAATAGTGTATGCATTTCTGGATGTGTATACTAAATATTTTCCTACGTGTGTGTGTGTGTGTGTGTGTGTGTGTGTGTGTGTGTGTATACACATTTTTACAAATTAAATAGTAAAAAAATAAAATAAAATAATAATAATAATAATAATAATAATAATAAAATATATAAAATATACAGAGTTGAATATGTGCAAAACAAGTGGCATTTATATACAGTGTGGAGTGCATAATGTTGAAGTTCCAGTAGTGAAGCTGAGGTGTCTATGACGTGTTCAGCAGTCTGATGGCCTGGTGGAAGAAGCTGTCTCTCAGTCTGCTGGTACGGGACCGGATGCTGCAGAACCTCCTTCCTGATGGAAGTAGTCTGAACAGTTTATGGCTGGGGTGACTGGAGTCCTTGATGATCCTCCCCGCTTTCCTCAGGCAGCGCTTCCTGTAGATGTCTTGGAGGGAGGGAAGCTCACCTCCAATTATCCGTTCAGAGCACCGCACTACTCGCTGGAGAGCTTTGCAGTTGTAGGCGGTGCTGTTGCCATACCAGGTGGTGATGCATCCAGTGAGGATGCTCTCAATGGCACAGTGATAGAAGGTCCTGAGGATGCGGGGGCTCATGCCGAATCTTTTCAGTCTCCTGAGAAAGAAGAGGCGCTGCTGCGCCTTCTTCACTGTTTTGTTTGTGTGTACTGACCACGTAAGATCCTCAGCCAGATGTACTCCAAGGAACCGGAAGCTGCTCACTCTCTCCACAGCAGCGCCGTTGATGGTGATGGGGGTGTGTACTTCTCTGCACCTCCGGAAGTCCACTATCAACTCCTTTGTCTTTGCGACGTTGAGGGTGAGATGGTTGTCTTGACACCAGTGGGTCAGGGCGCTGACCTCCTCCCTGTAAGCCGTCTCATCACCGTTGGTGATAAGACCCACCACTGTAGTGTCGTCCGCAAACTTCACAATGATGTTGGAGCTGTTAGTGGCTGTGCAGTCGTAGGTGTAGAGTGAGTACAGGAGAGGGCTCAGTACACACCCCTGTCTGTCAGACAGGAAGCTAAGGATCCAGCTGCAGAGGGAGCTGCTCAGTCCTAGATCCTGCAGTTTCCTGTCCAGCTTCGAGGGAACGATGGTATTGAATGCTGAGCTGTAATCTACAAACAGCATCCTCACATACGTGTCTCTCTTCTCCAGGTGTGACAGGGCAGTGTGTAGTGTCAGGGCTATGGCATCATCAGTGGACCTGTTGTGGCGGTATGCAAACTGTAGAGGGTCCAGTGAGTCGGGTAGTGCAGAGCAGATGAAGTCCCTGACCAGCTACTCAGCTCTTACTCAGCCATCTGATCCTCGGTCCTGCCCAGTGAGGTCAATCAGCTTTCGGTTATGGGTCACTGGGTGGATTCTTAATGTCACGGCGACGGATGGCCGGTACTGAATAGGACCCAGGTGCAGGAACCCAGAGCGGAGACGGTAGATGATTTAATAGTTTATTACGGTTAAGTGCAAGGGGAACAAAACAAAGGGAAACGTGGCAAAGACAGAAAATGACGAGACGTGGAGCCTTGGTGTGGCGTGCCCAGGGGAACGTGGCTAGGGCGAGGGAACGAGGCCTGGGAAGTGGAACGGAGCTGAGTGGGGAACAGTCACACTGAGGGGAGAGGATATAGAAGTTAAGCAGGTAGTGAAGGCAGCTCAGAAGTGGCCAGAATAAGAGCAGCAATTCTTACTTTGCAGTTAGGGACCTGGAGTGTTTGAGAGGGGGGTGATGAAGATCCAGGGGAGGCTGAGTGGCGTGGAAAGGCTGACCTGAGATCCGGGGCTCCAGATGGAGTGTGATGGCAGGAGGGCAGGCAGGTGAGGCACAGAGGGATTTCCAAAATGATCACTAGATATTCCGAGTCCGGAGGTGGAGTGAGCCAGGGTGGGTACAGCGACTGTAGCACAAAAGAGTCTTAGTTAGTAAGATGAATCACAGCAAGAACTTGAGACACAAGACCTGTTACCAACATGGGTTGATGACGAACTGGCAGTGAGTGAACATCGATGTGTGGTTTAAATCCCTCTGGCTTGATAGCCTGCAATAGGCTCCAGGTGTGCAGGAGCTGGAGTTGGCCCTGCCCAGGGGCGGATCCCAGGTCAGTTCAGGAGCCTAATGGAAACTCCAGCCACCCGCCGTAGACCATGACACTTAAACTGTGCACAAGTATTTCTGAAGTCATCAATATGAAAGATGACGGGAAATGAATCTCTTATTTCATTAAAAGGTAATTCTCTAATGTACCAGAAAAAAACAAGAGGTAGAACCAACTTTTATTTCCAAGTATGTTCTGAGTAGTAAGCTGTCAATTGTAGTGTTATTTATACGAAGAGACAATGAAGTTAGTGCAAACACATATACGTCAAACACACTGAAAACTGAGGCTTTTTTCCACTGGTTTGTGTTTATTACTGTATGATTATTGGGAATACATGCTGGGACAAGACAAATTTCAAGCATTTGTTAAATATGACTTTGACATTTAATATTAATCATGCATGTATGCAAACATGCAAGATGATTTCCACTGCCACTTAGAAGTCATGCTTAGCTGGTCTTTGCCTTCCACCGTACCCGACATTCACGATGGGCCAGCCTGGGTAAGTCTCTCTTTGGACCGTGCTGAAGTTGATCCTGTGAATCAGAAGAATCAGAGCACGCAGACACAGAGTAGCTGCTCCCTACATGAAGGACACTGTGATGATGATAAACCTGCTCTCACCTGAACGCAGGGTTAATGCCAATGTTGTCAGGCTGCGGGAAAGCAGGTGTCCGCCTCCTGTGGCAGGAGGATGGGGGAGGGAAGTCTTTCTGATACTGAGACTGCATCTGGGCTGTTTCCTGTTCGTTTTTTGCTGCTGCTGACATGTGATCACGGTTGCCTTCTTGCTCATTCCCTCTCACTTCTCTGTCCTCGCGTCTGTTTCCTCTTCCTGTTTATCATGAGGATGCAGGAGGAGAATGGTGAGATTCCTGTTGTGTGTTACAGCCTGCTGAAGGGTAATCAGAACTTTGCTAAAGGCAGAATTTCATCAACAGTAATCACACTTTCCATAAATAAACTTTCTTACTTTCTTGATCATACTACATGTATTACACTATTTGCTTTTTTCATTTTAATCTTGAGAGAATAATACTTTATACATAAATGAGATGAAATGTTCTTATGAATATAAATCATTTGCTTTGGATGTCGCAGAGCTGTGTGAAGGACACGGGAACACATACACAAATAATTACTGCTGAGGGCAATCCAATCCTGTGTCTGTGAGTAAGAGTGGCAGGAATTTCACTGCACAGCAGAGAAAACAATATCACTCCTCCAGATGCTCTGTGTCTATAACAGCATTTTCACATTTAACCTTATATGGTCTTTCTTATGTTCTATTTGAGGTATTAAATACTTTATTACAGTGTTTTTCAGTTTAATGGCAGTGTAGGGTTTTTTTTTAATCTAAGCTTTAATCACAAAATCACCTTTATAATCTCTACCATCTCTGCCTTCTCACTCATAGCACACTGCCCAAACCATTTCCAAGACACACACATGCACTGAACAGAAAGCCACAGCCTTGCGTGCACTGTGCCATCATAAATGAGTCTTATCTTTATACAGACATGATGAGTTTACTCTCTAGGGTGAGCCAAGTCTGTTGACCTTTGCCTGGATCTTGGTCTGGGATAGGCCTGAAGCAGAAAGCCTCACGTGATGTGGTCTCCATCTTAGCAGGTGTGTCCGGGTAGAGGAGGAATCCTAAAAAGGGTGAAACGTAGACTGTTGACTCTTGTTCCCCTTTTTTAAACCCACTACTTTGGAGTGATTCCAGTTAGCACAGAACATGTAGCCCAACGCTGTTCACAGTTTCTGAAATCTTTCCAGTTAGGTCTCTTTTTCACAGCTTGTTTACTTTGCATATAAATTCTATAAAATATGCGTAATGGCAGTGACAATAAATCATTCACACAGACCTGATTTTTGTGACAACAAAACAAAGTTTTATTTCTGTCTGTTTATTTAGTGATGTGCACCGAGATTAAAGCGAGATCAGAAATAATGACGGTAATTTTGAATCCTTTTGTTATTTCTTGACTAGGACATTGTTTCTATTTCTGTTTTACTCTTTTCAGTGTTTGAACTTTCTTTCATTTTTGAAAAAAACGATGCAATGTTTTACTGTATTTCTTTCTTTGATCCCACTGGGAGCCGTGAAACTAATGGAGTTATTTGTGCAAGGGGAGGGAGGGAGGGTGGTGTGGGGGGTGATGAGTGCAGTGGTGGGAACAGAGCTTTGCTGACTGATACCTCCATGTTAACCCTGGAAAGACTTGAGAACATTTCCCAGCTTTCATTTTCATCTTCGTTCCCATTTGTGAAGCCTAAGATTCACTCTGTAATTTTAACTTTCTTCACCAGATGCAGAGGGTTTTTGTTTTTTGAAATTAGTTTTGTCATGCCGCTCTCTCCCTTTAAAAAAAAAAAAACATTCGAAAAACAAAAAGAAGCACCACGAGATTCAGAGGTTCGGTAGACCTTGTACCGAGACATACTCAGTATGTGGGTTAGGAGAACAACGGATAAAAATTGGGGGAAATTGGATAAAAAGGATAAAAAAAATAACACTCACATACTGAAAATGCACAACATAGTGGTAAAAGTCTCAGACAAATAGGGTTTAAAATGACATCTTCCGCCAACACCTCAGATTATTGTTGTCATATATTATAGTAAGTGATTTGCAAGCTTGTGAGGAATTTACAATAAACAAAAAAATACCTTAAAAAGGATTGCATCACTTAAGAGTTTTTCCATAAATATAAGACTACCTGCTGAAAAGTGCAGGCTCAAACAAGCCCTCTAATGTGAAAAAAGTAATGCTGGATTCATGTCAAAGACGCAGGGAACATTGCTGAGTTCTAGCCAAATGCCCCAGGGTAACTACTGAATGGGAAACTTGTCATTTTCTCTTCCCCCCTTCTTTTTTCCCATTCCTTTCTTGGCTTGGTGTGTCACTTAACACTGCTGTGGTCAAATTTATTTTGCCATCATCACACTTGGTACTGTGCAGCCACCCTTGCAAGACATTTAAACGCATTAACTTTGGAAACAAGGCTTAGCTCGGCACTTCTAGCTTACGGGTGGTGATATTTTATGCCTGTCTGTCAGCAAGACAAACTACCAAGTCAAGCTTGGTGGACAGGTGAAGCGAATCCAGATCACTTTTATTTTAAATTCAAAAACAGATCGTTGGCTTTAGTGGAGAATGGAGTCTCTGGCCAACTTTCTAGTTTACTTATTACCTAGTTGAATCAGTTTTTAAAAAATGGTCATCCAGCCTTTATTTTAATAATATTACTTATAAAAATTCTCATTTTGGAGCATATTCCCTTTTAAACCTGTCTGACTGAACTCACGGACCAAAGTTTCAGGATTCTGGTACTTCATCTGCTTTATTGTCCCAGCTGGTTACTGCTCTATCTGCCAGCCACCGGTGAACAACAGAACACCATGACTACTGCAGTAAACAAGCTTTAAGAAGCTCTTTGTATAAGCGGGCACACAAACACTCACAGTGCAGAGAAATATAGGAAGTAGAGGGTAACACGGCAGAAAGCTTATGTGTTTTTTTAAAGGAAGGTAAGCATTACAGTCACAATGCCCTCCATTTTAAATTTCATAGTTATTATTCTTGGATTTGGTAGTTTTTTTTTTAATTAAATTCTGATAGTTTTTTTGTCTTACTTTTTAATGCATCTTTTCTAAAACTTTTTTAGGAGCAGACACCAAAGATTTAGAACATCGGGTGATGCCAGTGATCCAGGAACCAGCAGACAAAATGTTCTTTGAAAATGCCAGCCTGCAGCAACCACGTCGCCACCACGAATTCTTTCTGCGCAGTAGACCCTACAGGGGCGAACCACCAACAGTGGCAGGTAAAGTCCTGCTGCTCCTTCATACCAGCAACAGATAAAGTTACTTATGCTCTCAAATCCTCCACTGTCAGCTTTAATCATCTAAATTAGTGTTTGTAAAAAAAGCTCAGTGGCAAAGGAAAAAAAGAAAGAAAGTTCAAACACTGAAAAGAGTAAAACAGAAATAGAAACAATGTCCTAGTCAAGAAATAACAAAAGGATTCAAAATTACCGTCATTATTTCTGATCTCACTTTAATCTCGGTGCACATCACTAAATAAACAGACAGAAATAAAACTTTGTTTTGTTGTCACAAAAATCAGGTCTGTGTGAATGATTAATTGGCACTGCCATTATGCATATTTTATAGAATTTATATGCAAAGTAAACAAGCTGTGAAAAAGAGACCTAACTGGAAAGATTTCAGAAACTGTGAAACTTGTAAAATATGTGTACACACACACACACACACACACACACACACACACACACACACACACACACACACGTAGGAAAATATTTAGTATACACATCCAGAAATGCATATACTATTATATATTGTACATATATTTATTAGTTTCAGATGTAGCCATTCTTGTGTTTTGCTTGTTTACATTATTGTATTTTGCACAACTCTGTTGCTTGTGAAGCTCGCACACAAGAATTTCACTCACATGTGCTGTACCAATGTACCTGCACATGTGATGTGACAATAAAAGTGATTTGATTTGATTTGATTTGATTTAACTGGAATCACTCCAAAGTAGTGGGTTAAAAAAGGGGAACAAGAGTCAACAGTCTACATTTCACCCTTTTTAGGATTCCTCCTCTACCCGGACACACCTGCTAAGATGGAGACCACATCACGTGAGGCTTTCTGCTTCAGGCCTATCCCAGACCAAGATCCAGGCAAAGGTCAACAGACTTGGCTCACCCTAGAGAGTAAACTCATCATGTCTGTATAAAGATAAGACTCATTTATGATGGCACGCAAGGCTGTGGCTTTCTGTTCAGTGCATGTGTGTGTCTTGGAAATGGTTTGGGCAGTGTGCTATGAGTGAGAAGGCAGAGATGGTAGAGATTATAAAGGTGATTTTGTGATTAAAGCTTAGATTAAAAAAAACCCTACACTGCCATTAAACTGAAAAACACTGTAATAAAGTATTTAATACCTCAAATAGAACATAAGAAAGACCATATAAGGTTAAATGTGAAAATGCTGTTATAGACACAGAGCATCTGGAGGAGTGATATTGTTTTCTCTGCTGTGCAGTGAAATTCCTGCCACTCTTACTCACAGACACAGGATTGGATTGCCCTCAGCAGTAATTATTTGTGTATGTGTTCCCGTGTCCTTCACACAGCTCTGCGACATCCAAAGCAAATGATTTATATTCATAAGAACATTTCATCTCATTTATGTATAAAGTATTATTCTCTCAAGATTAAAATGAAAAAAGCAAATAGTGTAATACATGTAGTATGATCAAGAAAGTAAGAAAGTTTATTTATGGAAAGTGTGATTACTGTTGATGAAATTCTGCCTTTAGCAAAGTTCTGATTACCCTTCAGCAGGCTGTAACACACAACAGGAATCTCACCATTCTCCTCCTGCATCCTCATGATAAACAGGAAGAGGAAACAGACGCGAGGACAGAGAAGTGAGAGGGAATGAGCAAGAAGGCAACCGTGATCACATGTCAGCAGCAGCAAAAAACGAACAGGAAACAGCCCAGATGCAGTCTCAGTATCAGAAAGACTTCCCTCCCCCATCCTCCTGCCACAGGAGGCGGACACCTGCTTTCCCGCAGCCTGACAACATTGGCATCAACCCTGCGTTCAGGTGAGAGCAGGTTTATCATCATCACAGTGTCCTTCATGTAGGGAGCAGCTACTCTGTGTCTGCGTGCTCTGATTCTTCTGATTCACAGGATCAACTTCAGCACGGTCCAAAGAGAGACTTACCCAGGCTGGCCCATCGTGAATGTCGGGTACGGTGGAAGGCAAAGACCAGCTAAGCATGACTTCTAAGTGGCAGTGGAAATCATCTTGCATGTTTGCATACATGCATGATTAATATTAAATGTCAAAGTCATATTTAACAAATGCTTGAAATTTGTCTTGTCCCAGCATGTATTCCCAATAATCATACAGTAATAAACACAAACCAGTGGAAAAAAGCCTCAGTTTTCAGTGTGTTTGACGTATATGTGTTTGCACTAACTTCATTGTCTCTTCGTATAAATAACACTACAATTGACAGCTTACTACTCAGAACATACTTGGAAATAAAAGTCAGTTCTGCCTCTTGTTTTTTTCTGGTACATTAGAGAATTACCTTTTAATGAAATAAGAGATTCATTTCCCGTCATCTTTCATATTGATGACTTCAGAAATACTTGTGCACAGTTTAAGAATCCACCCAGTGACCCATAACCGAAAGCTGATTGACCTCACTGGGCAGGACCGAGGATCAGATGGCTGAGTAAGAGCTGAGTAAGCATTTGATTCAAATTCCTGAGTTGCATGTATATGGAAAAAGGAGTAAATGTGTTTGAATACTGAGTTTTCTTCCCTCAAGTATAAATCTTGCACAACACATCATTACCAACTCTGAAAACAGGGGTCACATGAGGCTACACTGGAAAACTACCCAACTTGGGAAATCTTAAACATGTTGCAACACTTTGACAAACAGTAACACCTTAGATTTCAAAACAATGACGAATTTTATTGTTTATGATATAATCTGATTTACATTTTTTAAAAAGAAATGGGGCTGACAATGTGCTCTTAAACTTATGCTTTTTTAAAAACAAAACAAAACTGCAAACTCATTTTACATTGTGAGTCACATATAGCCTTTGACCTTGAGTGGGCCGGACCAGCGAAACTTCCCTTTCTGTCAGTGAAAAGAAGTTTAACTATGCATTTAATCCCTGGAATATCTTAATATCAGAAAAAGAAATGCAGTTTTGTTTGTCTCAGTTTATCTAAATGATAAACAACATTCTGTAGTAAATGGGGAAAAAAGTCTGTTGAGACTTAAATTGCAAGAAATAAAATTTGAATTGTATATGTGGGGTAATAATATTTATGATAACTGTATAAAAGTACAGTTCCGATTTCCCAAAGCAATCCAATTGGACTCTTAAGCAGTGATTCTGGCTGCTGGCGCTCATGTTTGACATGATGGATGTAAGTCTCATTTGGCTGGACACCACCCGTATTGTAATTTTTTCGCTAGAATAAAGACTTGTAAAAAAAAAAAACCCCAACAAAACACAACAACCCTACTTTGTCATTCCTGAGACTTCCCTGAGAAGAACTGAATATGACAGCCACAGGCAGAGTCCTGATTACCATACAGTACAATCTGAAGAATATCAGCATACAAAAAAGTAACCTTTCACACAAACAGTTATCCAAGTCACACACTCATTCACTGTCCTCCTTTGAAAGCTGAAGTGCTGAAGTGCAGCCACATGCTTCATCTCCGGTCCCGGTGCCTGCTCCTGTCTCCGTGCCTGCGGTCATCCCACTCTCGGCCTCTGTCCCGGTCATCTCTCCTTCCTCTGTTGCCCCACTCTGCTGTTCTGTGTCGGTCCCGATCGTCTCTGGCTCTCCCGCTTGGTCTGTCCCACTCCCTCCCTCCACCACCACCACCTCGTTCCTGCACCGGGTCTACCCCGAGATTGATGGGTTTACGGAAAGGCCTGTCCCTGCCGCCGAACCGCAGCTGTCCGGATTCCTTTTTCCCTCCAAGCCCGCCGCCGAGCCGCCGCGGCACCCATCCTTTAAGAGTCCTCTCTTGCTCAAAATCCACGAACACTTCATGCTGGTCGACCACCAGCTTGTTGGCGTCCCGGCGGGCCCGGACCACAGATCGCTCCTCTTTGTACTCAATGAAGGCATATCCTTTGGAGAAACCCGTGACAATGTCCCGGACCAGCCGGAGCCGCTGGATGTCTCCGTACTTAGAGAACACTTTGTGTAGTTTATCTTCGGTGGTCTGTGGGTTCAAGCGGGACACAAAAAGCGTGAGCAGTGGGTCTCCAACGACGCCTTTGTTGGGCTTGTACCGGGCACCCATGGCCCTCCAGACCGCTCGATCATGGGGTTCCACGTCTGTGCCGTCGATGCTACCAGCTTTCAGCGGGTCGTACACCTTCGCTATCGGACTCCAGTCAGCCATTTTAAACTAGAACGATGGCACAGGAGACTGGCGGGCTTTACAAACAGTTTTCAGGGCTAATATTTCTCTGCATTAGTCGCCAATTACGCGTTAAACCACACCAGTACCGCTGAATCTATTCACTCTTCCAAGTGCATCAACAAAAACATTCCGTAATGAAACGGGGTCCAGTGTGTCACATTTTAAAGTCCCCCTACTCGCCCGACTAAGGATACTAGAGTTCCGCTGTGCTAAGATACTTAGACCAACTTAAAACTTAAATTAAAAATAGATAACGTAGATTAATTATAGCATCAGTCGACAAATTTGCAAGTATGAAGTAAGGTTAATTATTATTAATAATAAATAATACTTTTTATAAAAATAAAAAGTTTATAAATAAAACTTTTTATTCATTGCACAATACTGTCACTTTAAAATTATTTTTTTTATATAATTACACCATAATCAATAGCATAGATAGTGACAGATTAAAGGCAATAGCATTGTTGTGTTATTAAGCCATTGGTCTAGCATGTGCAACCAGGACACCGATTCCTTGATTCTACAAATCATTCTTCCATAATTCTTTTTGACAGTGCTGGTGGAAAGTGCCTTAAAACTTTTACAGATGTTAGACTGAATCGGACATTGCTAGAAAAAATATTAGAGCCCAACCTGATTCCCTCACTGTGAGAGTCACAGCATCCTGTCAGTGTATGTACTCCCTGATTAATATGGCAAGGAATGGCTTATTTGAATGCCGCTTTTTTCACATCTCTGTAGGTCAGTCTTTTTTAGCTACACCACAGAACTCTCAAATGTGCATTTATCTTGTACACAAAACCCTCACAGCTATACCATACCATCGACAGTCAGCTGTGGACACTCTCTTTCAGCATTTGGTTGCTGTGCACTACGTTTCATTTTGGAGTCATGAGGGACATGTCTCTATTTCTATGTCCAGGACCAAAATATGTTGGTTGTAACAAGCGGTTATTTGAGTTACTGTTGCCTAATAAAATGGGTGGTAAGTGTATAAAATTATCTAAAAAGACTGAATGTCAAATGCTATCCAAGTTACAGGTGCCTGAACACTCTTGGGACAATGCATTACAAAAACATTCTTTAATAAAACACTGAAACCACAACAGCTTCTGCTCCACGGTGAATAACTTCTTACAAAAATTGTGAACATGCTTCACTTCATTTTTCTGTACAGTTCCATCTGATACACATGGTACAGTATCAAAAGGGTTTGGAAAGGTGAAACAAATTCTTCTATGTAGTTTATTTAAAAAAGAACTTTTGCTGCGTAGATGCATCTAGTCTTGTTGTTCTAACAGCATAAAAATTATACATAAAGGTTGAGCAGGTGTGCTCTTTAGCTCTGCTCCAGATTCATCATTTTCTGAAAGCCTTTACATATCCTCCACACTCCATTTATAGGCCGCTTCCTGCACAGCCTTTTTATCCTCTGGTAGCGTTTCTGTTCAAAACCATTTGACCTGCAAGACACAAATAAAATAACCCTATTAATTATGATACAACAAGCTAAAAGGCCAAAGACAATCCATTCAATTAGGCGCAAATTTAATATAGACGTGGAAAAAAATGATCACAATTTCTTTACCATTAATGTGCAAAATGACAAACTGATGTGTGTATTAAAAACATTCAATATTAAACTACAGTTCTGTCCTCAACAGTTTTCCTCTGTCACCGATGCACAAACTCTACCTGTCAACTCCGTCCCAGCGGTACCCCGGTGGAATATTGAACCGGTTTGGAGGTGGAGCAGGGCCTTTATATTGAGGTTTCTCTACAAAAAATCAAAACAAACATACAAATAAATAAAAATACAAACAGTAGCAAAAGCAAAACTGCTGCTATTTAAAAGCTTCTTACAAGGATTGACCTGGTGAAATAAAATAAAGTCATAAATAAAATAAAACATATGTAATGTTAAATATCTTGTGTTTTTGTGCCACGGTCCTTTTTACGCCTGCGCATTGCAGCCATAGGATCGCCTTCTCTTTCCTGTTCTCTCAACATGCGGTCAAGATCCTCAAGTGGCTTAAGGGCTTCGCGCAGCGCTTCCTTAAGTTTCTGGTGATGCATCTGGATCTGTGCCAACCTATACATACATTTTAACATAAACCATTGAACCACTTTTATAATTTTTTATGTGGATATAATCACATAAACTGTGATATTTGAAATGATCATGCACATTTACCGTTTTCCCCACTGAGCGTATTTCTCGTCTCTTGCCGCTTTTTCACCAGCTTTCTTTTTCTGTTCATTTCTCTCTGAATTCAGATCCCTGCTTTTGCCACTTTTGTCTCTGAAAATCGCCTGAGCGTTACGCGATTCATCTGGTCAAAGGGGATGAATGGGTAAGTATGTAGAAACTTCATTATTTAATTTTAGGACTAAATAAAATACGACAATATAGATGATAAGCTGAAATGAGATGCAAAGCTGTATGAAGCTCTTCAATCAATGGGTGTAAAAAAATCTTAAGAGAGAAAAGTTGATGAAACCTTCAAGTGGCTGATTGTGTTTTTCTCTGCGTCTGTTCTCCTTTTGCTCTTTCCTTAGAATGTCCACAGAAACCAGGCCTGCCTTTCCACCAGATAGCATCCTTTGGCCCTGGTTATAAAAAAAAAAAGACAATTGAAAAATATAACATTTGAGTGAAATCAGATTTGACATTAATCTTTGTTCCAACACAGTCTGCTTACCTGTGACTGGCCTGGCCTACGAGGTGGTGACAAATCTCCATCCGAGTCCCTTCCACTCGGTGGCTGCCCCCTGGGTGGAGACTGGTCAGAGTCTGAGCCCCGTTTAGTTTTTGAGGGCCTCCTTGGGGGAGATTGGTCGGAGTCTGAGGCGTTTCCCTTCAGGGGCCTTTTCCTCGGGGGAGACGGATCCGAGTCTGAATCATGTCTATTCTGACCCTTCTTAGCCACCGCTGACCGATGAGGATCCGGTGAGCGTTTTTTACTTAACAAGGATGAGCTGAGCTTGCTTTTGTTGGAGGCTGAATCTGACAAAGACACAGTTAATTTGTTAATTTTCATTTTGTAATGCCTTTTGAACAAAAATTAAAGATTTATTATTAGATCAAGCTATGTCTTTAAAATAAATTTCAATTCAAAACTCATGTTAAATGGGTCTCTGCTTTTTACTTTTATTCATATGCCACACCAGATTCCACTTTACAATTTAAATGGATCACTCACCTTTACTTTGCATTTTTTCTGACTTTCCTGAACACTGTCTTGGTGGTGACAAGTCTGGGGAGTCATGGCGTCTTCTCCTGGGAGGAGAGACATCTGGAGAGTCGTGACGTCTTCTCTTGGGAGGAGAGACATCTGGAGAGTCATGACGTCTTCTCCTGGGAGGAGAGACATCAGGAGAGTCGTGACGTCTTCTCCTGGGAGGAGAGACATCAGGAGAGTCGTGACGTCTTCTCTTGGGAGGAGAGACATCTGGAGAGTTGTGATGTCTAGTCCTGGGAGGAGAGAGATCTGGAGAGTCATGACTTCTTCTCCTGGGAGGAGAGACATCTGGAGAGTCGTGAGGTCTAGTCCTGTGAGGAGAGACATCAGGAGAGTCGTGACGTCTTCTCCTGGGAGGAGAGACATCTGGAGAGTCATGACGTCTTCTCTTGGGAGGAGAGACATCTGGAGAGTCATGAGGTCTAGTCCTGGGAGGAGAGACATCAGGAGAGTCGTGACGTCTTGTCCTGGGAGGAGAGACATCTGGAGAGTCATGACGTCTTCTCCTGGGAGGAGAGACATCTGGAGAGTCGTGGCGTCTTCTCTTGGGAGGAGAGACATCTGGAGAGTCGTGAGGTCTAGTCCTGGGAGGAGAGACATCAGGAGAGTCGTGACGTCTTGTCCTGGGAGGAGAGACATCTGGAGAGTCATGACATCTTCTCCTGGGAGGAGAGACATCTGGAGAGTCATGAGGTCTAGTCCTGGGAGGAGAGACATCTGGAGAGTCATGACGTCTTCTCCTGGGAGGAGAGACATCTGGAGAGTCGTGGCGTCTTCTCTTGGGAGGAGAGACATCTGGAGAGTCATGAGGTCTAGTCCTGGGAGGAGAGACATCTGGAGAGTCATGACGTCTTCTCCTGGGAGGAGAGACATCTGGAGAGTCGTGGCGTCTTCTCTTGGGAGGAGAGACATCTGGAGAGTCATGAGGTCTAGTCCTGGGAGGAGAGACATCTGGAGAGTCATGACGTCTTCTCCTGGGAGGAGAGACATCTGGAGAGTCGTGAGGTCTAGTCCTGGGAGGAGAGACATCTGGAGAGTCGTGACGTCTTGTCCTGGGAGGAGAGACATCCGGAGAGTACTTCCGACTTCTCTTTGGTGGAGAGATGTCTGGAGAGTCATGCCGGGTCTTTTTGACAGGAGAATCCTGTCCTCTTCTCTTTGAGTTAAATATCTTGTGTTTTTGTGCCACGGTCCTTTTTACGCCTGCGCATTGCAGCCATAGGATCGCCTTCTCTTTCCTGTTCTCTCAACATGCGGTCAAGATCCTCAAGTGGCTTAAGGGCTTCGCGCAGCGCTTCCTTAAGTTTCTGGTGATGCATCTGGATCTGTGCCAACCTATACATACATTTTAACATAAACCATTGAACCACTTTTATAATTTTTTATGTGGATATAATCACATAAACTGTGATATTTGAAATGATCATGCACATTTACCGTTTTCCCCACTGAGCGTATTTCTCGTCTGTTGCCGCTTTTTCACCAGCTTTCTTTTTCTGTTCATTTCTCTCTGAATTCAGATCCCTGCTTTTGCCACTTTTGTCTCTGAAAATCGCCTGAGCGTTACGCGATTCATCTGGTCAAAGGGGATGAATGGGTAAGTATGTAGAAACTTCATTATTTAATTTTAGGACTAAATAAAATACGACAATATAGATGATAAGCTGAAATGAGATGCAAAGCTGTATGAAGCTCTTCAATCAATGGGTGTAAAAAAATCTTAAGAGAGAAAAGTTGATGAAACCTTCAAGTGGCTGATTGTGTTTTTCTCTGCGTCTGTTCTCCTTTTGCTCTTTCCTTAGAATGTCCACAGAAACCAGGCCTGCCTTTCCACCAGATAGCATCCTTTGGCCCTGGTTATAAAAAAAAAAAAGACAATTGAAAAATATAACATTTGAGTGAAATCAGATTTGACATTAATCTTTGTTCCAACACAGTCTGCTTACCTGTGACTGGCCTGGCCTACGAGGTGGTGACAAATCTCCATCCGAGTCCCTTCCACTCGGTGGCTGCCCCCTGGGTGGAGACTGGTCAGAGTCTGAGCCCCGTTTAGTTTTTGAGGGCCTCCTTGGGGGAGATTGGTCGGAGTCTGAGGCGTTTCCCTTCAGGGGCCTTTTCCTCGGGGGAGACGGATCCGAGTCTGAATCATGTCTATTCTGACCCTTCTTAGCCACCGCTGACCGATGAGGATCCGGTGAGCGTTTTTTACTTAACAAGGATGAGCTGAGCTTGCTTTTGTTGGAGGCTGAATCTGACAAAGACACAGTTAATTTGTTAATTTTCATTTTGTAATGCCTTTTGAACAAAAATTAAAGATTTATTATTAGATCAAGCTATGTCTTTAAAATAAATTTCAATTCAAAACTCATGTTAAATGGGTCTCTGCTTTTTACTTTTATTCATATGCCACACCAGATTCCACTTTACAATTTAAATGGATCACTGACCTTTACTTTGCATTTTTTCTGACTTTCCTGAACACTGTCTTGGTGGTGACAAGTCTGGGGAGTCATGGCGTCTTCTCCTGGGAGGAGAGACATCTGGAGAGTCATGACGTCTTCTCTTGGGAGGAGAGACATCTGGAGAGTCATGACGTCTTCTCCTGGGAGGAGAGACATCAGGAGAGTCGTGACGTCTTCTCCTGGGAGGAGAGACATCAGGAGAGTCGTGACGTCTTCTCTTGGGAGGAGAGACATCTGGAGAGTTGTGATGTCTAGTCCTGGGAGGAGAGAGATCTGGAGAGTCATGACTTCTTCTCCTGGGAGGAGAGACATCTGGAGAGTCGTGAGGTCTAGTCCTGTGAGGAGAGACATCAGGAGAGTCGTGACGTCTTCTCCTGGGAGGAGAGACATCTGGAGAGTCGTGAGGTCTAGTCCTGTGAGGAGAGACATCTGGAGAGTCATGACGTCTTCTCTTGGGAGGAGAGACATCTGGAGAGTCATGAGGTCTAGTCCTGGGAGGAGAGACATCAGGAGAGTCGTGACGTCTTGTCCTGGGAGGAGAGACATCTGGAGAGTCATGACGTCTTCTCCTGGGAGGAGAGACATCTGGAGAGTCGTGGCGTCTTCTCTTGGGAGGAGAGACATCTGGAGAGTCGTGAGGTCTAGTCCTGGGAGGAGAGACATCAGGAGAGTCGTGACGTCTTGTCCTGGGAGGAGAGACATCTGGAGAGTCATGACGTCTTCTCCTGGGAGGAGAGACATCTGGAGAGTCATGAGGTCTAGTCCTGGGAGGAGAGACATCTGGAGAGTCATGACGTCTTCTCCTGGGAGGAGAGACATCTGGAGAGTCGTGGCGTCTTCTCTTGGGAGGAGAGACATCTGGAGAGTCATGAGGTCTAGTCCTGGGAGGAGAGACATCTGGAGAGTCATGACGTCTTCTCCTGGGAGGAGAGACATCTGGAGAGTCGTGAGGTCTAGTCCTGGGAGGAGAGACATCTGGAGAGTCGTGACGTCTTGTCCTGGGAGGAGAGACATCCGGAGAGTACTTCCGACTTCTCTTTGGTGGAGAGATGTCTGGAGAGTCATGCCGGGTCTTTTTGACAGGAGAATCCTGTCCTCTTCTCTTTGAAGACAACTCGGGTGAGTCATGTCGACCTCTGCTTAATGAGCCAGCCTCTGTATTTTGATGTTCTTTTCCATTTCCTTCCTCTGTGTCATCATTTTGATCCACTTTTAGGAGAGGAAGTAAAACTATAGTAAACAACAGTCTTAACTTAATATTGCACAAATCCCCCCCTACTTCTGTGACTTCTTATTTACCTCCAATTGCTTTCCATCTGTTGCTGGTCCTAAAAACTTCCATCTGTTTCACTTCCTCAGGTCGATCATCAATCACCTCAGCAATCTGAACAGTTAACAAGAGATTAAGTTTTAAAACAGAACTTGTTGACATAACAAAATTACCCAAACTACAAGCATACCCATTTAATACAATAGATTAGATTTCAGCATTAAGTAAATGGCCTGTATTTGTATAGCGCTTTACTTAGTCCCTAAGGACCCCAAAGCACTTTACACGTTCAGTCATCCACCCATTCACACACACTGGTGATGGCAAGCTAAATTGTAGCCACAGCCGCCCTGAGGCGCACTGACAGAGGCGAGGCTGCCGGTGTTCCAGATCTACTGGCGTTTAGATCAACTGGCGTTAGTCGAACAGATGTGTGGCAGACTTCCGTTTCAGGAGCTGCTACCTACAGACTAGCAAAAAAACGCCAAATGTGTCATCTGTGACACTTGTGAGGTTATCTCAAACACACTCCGTCAGTCTTGATGCTGTTGAACAACAAAATGTTTAAAAATGTGGCGAGTTTACCTAGGGTTATCCTCATGCGCGACGCGATCGCGAAAACAGCAAACAATTAACACCATGCCGATGTTGTTCACAGGACAACAAGAGTAAACGATCGGGAGACTCTTGTTGTCGTTATCGTTCCCCTCACACGGTTTGTTTCTCCGAATTCAGCGTTTTTGCTTCACAACTAAAGCGAGCAGTTTACTTTGTGTGCACTAACATGGACTCGAGTCAACCAGTGCCACCACTGGCCAAGTGCCACAGCCTACAGCCAGATCAACTTGTGACACACATCTGCAGCACGTCTGAATTCGTTTCATGCACAATACATTTGTACCTTTCAATTGTGTCTGTTTGTGCGTCATGCAAATAAACCTTTGAAATGAATGAAATGACACTAATATTTCACTAGTTTTGTAACATCACATGTCGTTACCGTAGTCTGTGTCTTTTCTCTGCGAACAAACATTTTAGAGTTGGTTGTTATATACAGTCTGTATAAGTGTGGTTAATCTAATAAACATTTGTAAGGAGATGGCAGTTACTGTGAATGTACAGCAGTTACACAGTGATTAGTAATAAACAGTCAGACAATGACCCTGACTTTCTCATTCAGTCTTGTAGATTGAATGCACCTTCTGTGGAAAGTGGTACCACACAGTGTGTGTGGACTTCCCCTGTGCAGAAGGCGACTACAAATGTTGTGCATGTTAAATAAACAGAAAAAAGTGATCCCTGATGTCTTTGCTTACTGATTGTTTTCAGTGTTGACAAGCCACATTGCTGCCATTGCATCTTTCAACATGTTTGTGGGTAGATTTGGATGTACCAGGGGTAAGTGCAGCCACTCAGCCTCTACTCAATGTCATCATAGCAAGTTAATCTAGTAGTGGGCTATGGTATTTGGCCACAGGTGGCAGCAGTGGACTGACCTCCATTTGAAACTGCTCCAGCTGCTGTGTGATAGTGGATCTGCTACAAATTGAAGATCATATGGAAGTTTTGGAAATTAACCCTTGTATTATGTTGAAAAACAAAAAAGTGACATTGATTTTGTTGCGGGTCATTTTGACCCATACTGTGTAAATCCACTCAGAATTGTCAAGAAACTGCAATAAAACAATAGCACCTTTATTTTCCATCAGATAAACATGTAGAACACAGACATACAACAGTGACTTTCCATAACTATTTTAGGAACAATTTGGTTTTTCGTTCTTACAAACACGTATTTTGAACTTGCCCAACGTTCTCAGTTTTTCAATGCTCAACATTTTCGATTTTGTCCACATGATGGACAGAATGTAACTGTGTGCTTTCTGCAGATGTACTTCTTGTATTTCTCACAAAAAGTGCTTGTTTTCAAACAGGAATCTTCCTAACTAAGATTTAAAACAAAAGATTTCTACGTCTCCTCCAGTCTCACAAACAGAACCAATCGACACACCTGAGTCACTGACTTTCTTATATCCACTCACTCTCACTGGCTCTGTTTATTACTAATCACTGTGTAACTGCTGTAAATTCACAGTAACTGCCATCTCCTTACAAATCTTCATTGGATTAACCACACTTATACAGACTGCATATAACTACCAACTCTCCAGCCATGTTGATGGATTGCCTATATTGGCTGGAAATATTAATTTCCAGAGAAAGGACACAGACAGACGATGCTTACAGGATGTGATGTGACAACACTAATGAAATATTGACGTGTCATATTTGTCCAAGGCGTATTTCATTGTTATGGAAAAAGAGAATATTAAAATCATGATGACCAATTGGAGCAGTGATTTCTATGACTTTGTGTATATAATTTGGAATTTTGTACAAATGTAGGCCAATAAGGAATATATGATATCATTTCATTCTTTTCAAACAGACACAATTGAAAGGTACAAATGTGTTTTGCATGAAACACTGGGTTTAACAAAAACAACAACATTATCAGTACCCTCAGGTGAGGAAGTACCTTGTTCATGTGTGGTGGCAGCTGGGGACCTATGAAGCCAACACTGTTGTGAGGCATGGTGGCGATGGTGCCTGGGCTCACCACCGGCTGGGGAGATGCCTGACCAGATATGCCAGCGTTATGGTTCAAGTGGCTGTAGTCCCCAGTTTTTCCCACATCTGTGCACCTGATGACATGGAAAAAAGAATATTAACCATGACAAAGCATCAACATTATAACATTAGGTTATAATAATACATTTTCTACAAGAAAAGTGAGAATAAACATGTCTACATTATTAAATAATGATGGGAAAAGTTCTACTGAAGGAATAAGCCTAGAATGTTTAAAAATACCGATGTTTACTCACTTGATGTAGAAGAGGACATAGGCCTGCTGGTTGAGAACAGTGCTAATGTCACTGACTGACACGGACGAGTCATTCATCTGAAACCACTGCTCATTGCTGGCCTGTGAGACAGAATGAGAGAGATGTGACACAGCAGATTCAGTTTCTGAATTGAATTTGAGCTAAAAAGAAGAATCTTATGGTTATATAGGGGTCTTTTTTTTCTTTCTTTCAATGCATACAAAGTAGTTTTCTGCTGAAATGTGTTGTTTATGGTGTTTGTTTGTTTGTACTACGCAACAGCAGCATTCAAACAGATTCGGGCACAGCCAGTACCTTAATATAGCAGAAATAGTGTCCAGTATGACAACTCAATCCAGAGTGAACCAGCACAGCATACAGCCTGTAGAGCTGGGGCTCCCCGTGGGACTGCGACATGAAGGGCCGCAGATCCAGATGCTCCAAATACTTCACATCCTGATGACCACCAAACAAAAAAATTCAAACATTACATGCAAATATCCTGTTTTATAATAAAACAAAGCATCTGTCATGTATCTTTATGACTTAAGCAGACACTATTGGCCATTTGCCTTTGTGATTTTGCCTCCACTGAAGTCTGCAAAGCGTTTGAGTGAGATGGTGAGCACATTGGCGCTGCGATGGATTGTAAATCTTTTTGAGGCCGTTACCATTTTGTTGCACCTGAAGGAAACAAACATTCAGCTTGTTGACAAAAATCACACCTAAACACTAAAACTCATCATGGTTTGGCATCTCTTTGACTTACTTGGTGCATTTATAAGCATTTTCACCACCCAGCTGTTCTGGCTTGACAAACTGCTCCAGAGCTTTGGAGACATTTGGAGCAGTCTATATGAACAGAGAGAGAGAGGAAAAACCTCACACTCCATAATGCAGAGAATACATAGTAGCAACGTCACTTTGAATGTTGTCCAATTACCTTAATTTCCAGAGTGACATCCAGAAAAGGGTCAAATGTATCTGAGACAGCTTTGCAGTTTAAACATTTAACTGAAACAGAAATCAGTGCTATGAGTATCACACAAGCTGTAAGACATAAAAAGACAAATAAAAGAAAAATAAATCAAACCTTAAAAAACAGTGACTTACCTCTGGATCTTAGGTACCCGCCAAACACTTGATGGATGAAAGAGGTTGCCTGCGTTTGCCTGTCCAATCTATAATAAAAAGATAAAGCACAAAAGTTAACTAATAAGGACAGTGCAACAATTAACTGACTGACCATTTATTTTTTAGCATTTTGGAACCAGACAATCACTTTACAGTATTCAAGTAGCAGAAAAGACAATAGGAGGAATTGGAGCACGATTAATTACTTAAGAGGCCATCTGCTGCTACACGGGAAGAATTGATTTGATGAGAATTGACACTTTAGGTTCTTAAAAAAAGAAATGAATTAATAAATTATTTTTAGGAGTCTAACAAGAAGCACAACACTCAGCCCAGTGCATCTGTTAAACGTGTAGTTTTGGTTAAATGTGCACATAGACTTCGAAGCTCTATAGTAACACATAGAAAAACCTGGATTTTCTGAATTTTGCTGCTGCAATAATAGCACTAATGCCATTAGGGTGAATAAGAGATGACCTGAGGGGTTGAGTGCTCCTGCTCACACTGCTTACCCTGTTGCCTCAGAAGAAATCTATACTAGACACTAAGTCTGGCAGCTCTCTGCCATAATCCCAGACACCTGTTTTACTACACGTTTAAGCCGCTTCTGATCTTTTCAAGCCCTGTTACCAAAACAAGCTACCACACCCAGTGTAAGAATACTTTCTGTGTTGGAGCAGTCAAGTTCATTAAAAAACTTGATATAATAATGAGGTATTATATCAAGTGGCTTGCCTAGTATGTAAACTGAGGTGTCAGTCAGGCAAGAGACTGAGGAATCTGCATTTCTGAAAAATACTCTCAGCAATTGAAGCATTAATAGTTAAAAGGAACTAGTATAAACTGCACTTCCTGAAAAACAGGATAAAGGATTTATTTCATATTCTCCTACTGTCACGGTGTTACCTCTACGTAGCTAATTATGGATCTTACTACATAATAAAGTGCAAACACTGTCAAGCCCAAGTAAAAATATTTTTGTGTGTTTAACTTGTTTAGAATGCATGCAATGTAAAATGACACTCACTTGGTTCCAGGTAAGCAGGACCTTTGCATAGCATCCACTGTGCACCGCAGGAATTCATGAGCATCTTCCTGGCTTCCATAGCGGAAGTGGTTTGCAATCCCTGTGTGAGGGGAACGAGGAAAAACAGAACCAAAAAACAAAGCAGGAGGTGAATTATTGTAAAGGATACCACAGTTAAATGCAAGTTTACACTTATTTAAAAACAGAATTCAAAATCCCTCCAGATTATTTCCCTCCAAAATTACAAAAGGTAAACAGTCACACAGCGCCTCCTATCATTAAAATATAGGTAAACACTTTGCACAGAGCACAGCAACAACAGTCATCCACTTACACCCAAGCTCATTGAGTACACCAATGGGCTTAATGACATTCCCAGAGTTGGTAAAAACCTGAATGATGTGGTTTTGCATGGTACACATCATACAGAACCCTGGCTCATGACCTGCAGCAGAGACAGAGACAAAATACTGAGTGAGTAAGGAGTGATACAATGTGAGAATCAGCGCAGGACTGCGTAACACCACTGTTGGTGAAATAAACTTACATGTTTTGGAGTGCTCCCGCGTCAGCATGTAGTTTGCTAAAGGAGGGGTGTAGCTGAGACACTGCAGGGCTGAGTTGAGGAAGCAGGTGTTCCCCATGTTCTGGAGGCCTGCACCAATGAGGTGAACCTGGGCCCAATTTAGGCTGAGCCGATCTGGTGAGAACAGCACCTTCTGGGGCAAGTCAATTCCATCGCCACTGCTGATCACTGACACACAGAGCCACAATTATTACTAAAAATCTGTTTCAATACATTTTAAAAAGGAGATAATTTAATGCCACCTTACTTATACAACCACACACTGGCACATGGCAAAGTCATGTCAGGACATCACAGTAATAGCTACAACTATTAACAGTTATATAATGTGATTCTGGCCACTGTGAAAAACTCCTAAACAGCCTCAGGAAGAAAGATAGGACAATTTGCCTTCTCCTTTGTTTCTGCTAAACAAGTTGGGCTGCCGGTCTTTATATAAAAACAGCAATTGCATCACGAGCTGAAGTGACTGATCATGCAAAGCTGGATGCATTACATAACTGGATGAATGAACGGAGAAGGGAAGCAGCAACACAACACCCACAAAAGCAGTTGTCAAACTTGTGTGAAAGCAGAAGCAAAAAGATTAGCTGTACGTTACTAAAACCAATTCTGACAAATATGGGTAAATAATGGCTAAAAAGTGTGGTTCCATATTTGCTAAAACTGGTTGGAAAACTATTCTGTCTGACAATAAAAATCTTCAAACAGCTTAAAAAGACATTTTGAAAAAAAGCCAGGCTTTGCTCTGACCTTGGTCCTTGGGCTGGTCCTCAGAGGAGGGTGTACTCTGAGGACCAGCCCCTTGGTCCTTGGGCTGGTCCTCAGAGGAGGGTGTACTCTGAGGACCAGCCCCTTGGTCCTTGGGCTGGTCCTCAGAGGAGGGTGTACTGTTGTACACAGCAGCTCCAGGTCCGAGTCCGGCTGACTCGTGGTCAGACTTTTCTGAAGATCTGTCAACTATGGTCATTGTTCATAGCTGCATTAGGAACATAGACACATACGTTTATGAACTGAAAACAAAACAAAACAAAAAAATCAACAACAACTCATTGTTATTTTGGAAAAAGGGAAAGGGAAAGAAAACTTAAATACTACATCAATCCTACACTGGTTAGGTAGCAGTACAGTGAGTTTGGACAACAACAACTAAATACAAAAGCCACATTAACAGATTATACCCAATTTCGCTGTGCAAAAAACTGCACAATGACAATAAAAAGCTCTAAGTCTCTTATAGCTTATAGTTAAATAACGCTATATTAAACACTGCCCTCATACCATCGCCTAAACTTTCAGCAAACAAGTATCAGAAATTGTGTTAGATTGGATGATTTGTTTACATTCAAAAACAGACTAGCATAAGTGAGAGCCAAATATTAGTTTTTGACCGTTTGTTTTTATTTGAATCATCTTGTCAGATTCCTTTTAAATAACAAACACCAGTAGACAAGAGTAACTTTCGACATCTAATTTAACTCTGTCCAACTAACAAACTTAAAATATCGACAAAAATTAGTGTTTAGAAAACTCAAGAGGGGAAATGCCAGATAACCCACTCGACCGAGGAAATTTCCAAGTCGGAAGCACGTTTACAACAGAAGCAGCTGTTCCCTCCCACCTGCTCTTACAGAGTGGCTCACATTGGCTAAATGACGGCTGCTAGGCCTTTAACACGCAGCGTCGCAAAACCTCAAGAAAACACACAAAAAACCCTGATCATATCAGACGGAGAGCAAGTTGAGAGCTTACCAGTCTTGTCGATTTCCGAGATGGACTGACGCGCACTTAAAGAAGATGCAAAAACCATGGAAACCACATAAACATATTTGTACATTAACATAAAGCTGTTGTACACACACACACACACACACATATGAAGAGAGAGAGAGAGTATGCATAGTATGCAAACGGCTACCAAACAGCCATCATAATTCGTCATACAATGAGAACAGAACAAATCAACAATTGTTATAAACACTGTTATAAACACTGAAAAGTTATAAACACTGAAAAGAGTAAAACAGAAATAGAAACAATGTCCTAGTCAAGAAATAACAAAAGGATTCAAAATTACCGTCATTATTTCTGATCTCGCTTTAATCTCGGTGCACATCTCTAAATAAACAGACAGAAATAAAACTTTGTTTTGTTGTCACAAAAATCAGGTCTGTGTGAATGATTAATTGTCACTGTCATTAAGCATATTTTATAGAATTTATATGCAAAGTAAACAAGCTGTGAAAAAGAGACCTAACTGGAAAGATTTCAGAAACTGTGAAACTTGTAAAATATGTGTACACACACACACACACACACACACACACACACACACACACACACACACGTAGGAAAATATTTAGTATACACATCCAGAAATGCATATACTATTATATATTGTACATATATTTATTAGTTTCAGATGTAGCCATTCTTGTGTTTTGCTTGTTTACATTATTGAATTTTGCACAACTCTGTTGCTTGTGAAGCTCGCACACAAGAATTTCACTCACATGTGCTGTACCAATGTACCTGCACATGTGATGTGACAATAAAAGTGATTTGATTTGATTTGATTTAACTGGAATCACTCCAAAGTAGTGGGTTAAAAAAGGGGAACAAGAGTCAACAGTCTACATTTCACCCTTTTTAGGATTCCTCCTCTACCCGGACACACCTGCTAAGATGGAGACCACATCACGTGAGGCTTTCTGCTTCAGGCCTATCCCAGACCAAGATCCAGGCAAAGGTCAACAGACTTGGCTCACCCTAGAGAGTAAACTCATCATGTCTGTATAAAGATAAGACTCATTTATGATGGCACGCAAGGCTGTGGCTTTCTGTTCAGTGCATGTGTGTGTCTTGGAAATGGTTTGGGCAGTGTGCTATGAGTGAGAAGGCAGAGATGGTAGAGATTATAAAGGTGATTTTGTGATTAAAGCTTAGATTAAAAAAAAACCCTACACTGCCATTAAACTGAAAAACACTGTAATAAAGTATTTAATACCTCAAATAGAACATAAGAAAGACCATATAAGGTTAAATGTGAAAATGCTGTTATAGACACAGAGCATCTGGAGGAGTGATATTGTTTTCTCTGCTGTGCAGTGAAATTCCTGCCACTCTTACTCACAGACACAGGATTGGATTGCCCTCAGCAGTAATTATTTGTGTATGTGTTCCCGTGTCCTTCACACAGCTCTGCGACATCCAAAGCAAATGATTTATATTCATAAGAACATTTCATCTCATTTATGTATAAAGTATTATTCTCTCAAGATTAAAATGAAAAAAGCAAATAGTGTAATACATGTAGTATGATCAAGAAAGTAAGAAAGTTTATTTATGGAAAGTGTGATTACTGTTGATGAAATTCTGCCTTTAGCAAAGTTCTGATTACCCTTCAGCAGGCTGTAACACACAACAGGAATCTCACCATTCTCCTCCTGCATCCTCATGATAAACAGGAAGAGGAAACAGACGCGAGGACAGAGAAGTGAGAGGGAATGAGCAAGAAGGCAACCGTGATCACATGTCAGCAGCAGCAAAAAACGAACAGGAAACAGCCCAGATGCAGTCTCAGTATCAGAAAGACTTCCCTCCCCCATCCTCCTGCCACAGGAGGCGGACACCTGCTTTCCCGCAGCCTGACAACATTGGCATTAACCCTGCGTTCAGGTGAGAGCAGGTTTATCATCATCACAGTGTCCTTCATGTAGGGAGCAGCTACTCTGTGTCTGCGTGCTCTGATTCTTCTGATTCACAGGATCAACTTCAGCACGGTCCAAAGAGAGACTTACCCAGGCTGGCCCATCGTGAATGTCGGGTACGGTGGAAGGCAAAGACCAGCTAAGCATGACTTCTAAGTGGCAGTGGAAATCATCTTGCATGTTTGCATACATGCATGATTAATATTAAATGTCAAAGTCATATTTAACAAATGCTTGAAATTTGTCTTGTCCCAGCATGTATTCCCAATAATCATACAGTAATAAACACAAACCAGTGGAAAAAAGCCTCAGTTTTCAGTGTGTTTGACGTATATGTGTTTGCACTAACTTCATTGTCTCTTCGTATAAATAACACTACAATTGACAGCTTACTACTCAGAACATACTTGGAAATAAAAGTCAGTTCTGCCTCTTGTTTTTTTCTGGTACATTAGAGAATTACCTTTTAATGAAATAAGAGATTCATTTCCCGTCATCTTTCATATTGATGACTTCAGAAATACTTGTGCACAGTTTAAGAATCCACCCAGTGACCCATAACCGAAAGCTGATTGACCTCACTGGGCAGGACCGAGGATCAGATGGCTGAGTAAGAGCTGAGTAAGCATTTGATTCAAATTCCTGAGTTGCATGTATATGGAAAAAGGAGTAAATGTGTTTGAATACTGAGTTTTCTTCCCTCAAGTATAAATCTTGCACAACACATCATTACCAACTCTGAAAACAGGGGTCACATGAGGCTACACTGGAAAACTACCCAACTTGGGAAATCTTAAACATGTTGCAACACTTTGACAAACAGTAACACCTTAGATTTCAAAACAATGACGAATTTTATTGTTTATGATATAATCTGATTTACATTTTTTAAAAAGAAATGGGGCTGACAATGTGCTCTTAAACTTATGCTTTTTTAAAAACAAAACAAAACTGCAAACTCATTTTACATTGTGAGTCACATATAGCCTTTGACCTTGAGTGGGCCGGACCAGCGAAACTTCCCTTTCTGTCAGTGAAAAGAAGTTTAACTATGCATTTAATCCCTGGAATATCTTAATATCAGAAAAAGAAATGCAGTTTTGTTTGTCTCAGTTTATCTAAATGATAAACAACATTCTGTAGTAAATGGGGAAAAAAGTCTGTTGAGACTTAAATTGCAAGAAATAAAATTTGAATTGTATATGTGGGGTAATAATATTTATGATAACTGTATAAAAGTACAGTTCCGATTTCCCAAAGCAATCCAATTGGACTCTTAAGCAGTGATTCTGGCTGCTGGCGCTCATGTTTGACATGATGGATGTAAGTCTCATTTGGCTGGACACCACCCGTATTGTAATTTTTTCGCTAGAATAAAGACTTGTAAAAAAAAAAAAAAACCCCAACAAAACACAACAACCCTACTTTGTCATTCCTGAGACTTCCCTGAGAAGAACTGAATATGACAGCCACAGGCAGAGTCCTGATTACCATACAGTACAATCTGAAGAATATCAGCATACAAAAAAGTAACCTTTCACACAAACAGTTATCCAAGTCACACACTCATTCACTGTCCTCCTTTGAAAGCTGAAGTGCTGAAGTGCAGCCACATGCTTCATCTCCGGTCCCGGTGCCTGCTCCTGTCTCCGTGCCTGCGGTCATCCCACTCTCGGCCTCTGTCCCGGTCATCTCTCCTTCCTCTGTTGCCCCACTCTGCTGTTCTGTGTCGGTCCCGATCGTCTCTGGCTCTCCCGCTTGGTCTGTCCCACTCCCTCCCTCCACCACCACCACCACCTCGTTCCTGCACCGGGTCTACCCCGAGATTGATGGGTTTACGGAAAGGCCTGTCCCTGCCGCCGAACCGCAGCTGTCCGGATTCCTTTTTCCCTCCAAGCCCGCCGCCGAGCCGCCGCGGCACCCATCCTTTAAGAGTCCTCTCTTGCTCAAAATCCACGAACACTTCATGCTGGTCGACCACCAGCTTGTTGGCGTCCCGGCGGGCCCGGACCACAGATCGCTCCTCTTTGTACTCAATGAAGGCATATCCTTTGGAGAAACCCGTGACAATGTCCCGGACCAGCCGGAGCCGCTGGATGTCTCCGTACTTAGAGAACACTTTGTGTAGTTTATCTTCGGTGGTCTGTGGGTTCAAGCGGGACACAAAAGCGTGAGCAGTGGGTCTCCAACGACGCCTTTGTTGGGCTTGTACCGGGCACCCATGGCCCTCCAGACCGCTCGATCATGGGGTTCCACGTCTGTGCCGTCGATGCTACCAGCTTTCAGCGGGTCGTACACCTTCGCTATCGGACTCCAGTCAGTAGTGATGGCCCGCTTGAAGCTGACGCTCCGGAGCGTGTGTCGAAAAAAACAACACACTGGTTCAGAAGCACCGTGTCGAGGCTTGCTTCGTTTGGCAAAAGTCACGTGACCAGTGACGTCCGAAGCTTCATTACGCACGTAACTGCTTCGGTACCTGATTCAAACAGATATAAGGAAGTGAATCATCCACGGGATTCGTGGAGTGTGTTGATGGTGACAGAGAGCGAAGAGGTGATCATTCCACTGACAGATATGGAGCCAGCGAGGAAGAGAGGACATTCTGGCGTGTGGGAATATTTTGAGTTGATTTTGCTCAATTCATTTTATCTGCCGAAGTGAAAAACTTGAAATGTCCAAAATCATGTTTTCATAATGTAAATATCATTACAGCATATGACTTTAGGAACACTTCCATGTGAATTAAAGCTGATGAAGACTACAAAAATGTATTTGACACTATACGTACATGACATTGCTACACAGTTTAGAAAATCATTTTGTTTATTGTTTTTAGGTGATAGTCTGCAGGACCCAGGAATACCTGCATATCTACCAGCTTGCAGTGTAGTTCCTGCACTCCACAGCCTCTTCTGTTCCATGCAAGTGGATTTTCTTCAGGGCAGGAGAAACTATTTCTAAGAAAAGAAACAGACTCAGCCAGCGCACAGTAACACTAATCCTCTTGTTAACTGTAAATAACAAAAGGGCTACCTTACATTGATCATGTTTTTACTTTGCAAGTTCTTGATTAGGGGTGGGTTTTGATTATCGCCTTTCTGATTACAATCCATGCTAAATTGAATAAAGTGATATTGATT
Organism: Maylandia zebra; assembly: GCF_041146795.1. Taxonomy (NCBI): domain Eukaryota; kingdom Metazoa; phylum Chordata; class Actinopteri; order Cichliformes; family Cichlidae; genus Maylandia; species Maylandia zebra. The sequence goes on along the minus strand of NC_135176.1, from coordinate 15,410,266 downwards.
CATTAAAATCCCGTGTCGATTTGTAAATTAACGTTATTATGCCTGAAACGCCAGCATCTCAGGTTAAACCTCACAACATGTCGTCAAACACCATGCAGCTAAAACAGTAACTGGGAGCAGGTTTACGGATTCTGCATACAAACGTGAACACAGAGCGCGGACCCGACGCGTCAGAGTCAGATTTTGATGTGTCGGCGGGTCCGCGCTGTGTTTGCCTCTTTTTTTCCCCGCTGGCTTCTGCAGCTGCAGGTTTCATAACTCTCTGTTTACATCTCTAATTAAGTCTCACATGTGTCAGCTTTCTTTTAATAGATACGAAATTATGGATATATACTGTTAAATGATCAGACTTGTAATATTTCTGACTGAGGCAAAACTTTCCAGATTCCAATCAAATTGAATCGGATCCTGTATCGAATCAAAATGATTCTACAAATCAGTGACGATGCAGCCCTACTCAGCTTCCTAAGCATTTTCCCTTTCCAGTTCACAATCAATCCCACCCCTAGGTCAAAAATATGTATAGGAATTGGCCTAATCTAATATTTTGTATGAACCTGTCCAGCTGATTAAACGACAAGTAGATGGAGGCAGGACTTCACAGCAGGGGCATACTCCATAATGTGCTGTGCATTATCATATGTATATTATATATATTGCTCACTTATTGTATTTACCAACATCAAGGAGTTATGGGCAAAGAAAGGCCACCATAGTGCATGTTTAAATAGGGAAAGTTTATTGATCAAAATGTATTACGCAAATACGCATTACATTTTTTTCAGCCCCCCAATCGAGAAAACAAAACCAATTACATGTTCAAAGCAACGGAACGGTGGCCCAATATCAGAGAGAACTCCACTCTTGAGTGAGCAGTGATAATTGAGCAGTCCGTTTTATTTTGCAGATTCAAGCTGCTCTTCAAAATTTTCACCACCAGATGTCACCGGAGAGGACTGTGTTGAAAAGCTTCGAGTAATGAACCGTTTTTCAATACAAGCTTCAGTGCTTCGGAAAGCTTCATTTGGCCATCACTACACAGGAGACTGGCGGGCTTTACAAACAGTTTTCAGGGCTAATATTTCTCTGCATTAGTCGCCAATTACGCGTTAAACCACACCAGTACCGCTGAATCTATTCACTCTTCCAAGTGCATCAACAAAAACATTCCGTAATGAAACGGGGTCCAGTGTGTCACATTTTAAAGTCCCCCTACTCGCCCGACTAAGGATACTAGAGTTCCGCTGTGCTAAGATACTTAGACCAACTTAAAACTTAAATTAAAAATAGATAACGTAGATTAATTATAGCATCAGTCGACAAATTTGCAAGTATGAAGTAAGGTTAATTATTATTAATAATAAATAATACTTTTTATAAAAATAAAAAGTTTATAAATAAAACTTTTTATTCATTGCACAATACTGTCACTTTAAAAAAAAATTTTTTTTATATAATTACACCATAATCAATAGCATAGATAGTGACAGATTAAAGGCAATAGCATTGTTGTGTTATTAAGCCATTGGTCTAGCATGTGCAACCAGGACACCGATTCCTTGATTCTACAAATCATTCTTCCATAATTCTTTTTGACAGTGCTGGTGGAAAGTGCCTTAAAACTTTTACAGATGTTAGACTGAATCGGACATTGCTAGAAAAAATATTAGAGCCCAACCTGATTCCCTCACTGTGAGAGTCACAGCATCCTGTCAGTGTATGTACTCCCTGATTAATATGGCAAGGAATGACTTATTTGAATGCCGCTTTTTTCACATCTCTGTAGGTCAGTCTTTTTTAGCTACACCACAGAACTCTCAAATGTGCATTTATCTTGTACACAAAACCCTCACAGCTATACCATACCATCGACAGTCAGCTGTGGACACTCTCTTTCAGCATTTGGTTGCTGTGCACTATGTTTCATTTTGGAGTCATGAGGGACATGTCTCTATTTCTATGTCCAGGACCAAAATATGTTGGTTGTAACAAGCGGTTATTTGAGTTACTGTTGCCTAATAAAATGGGTGGTAAGTGTATAAAATGATCTAAAAAGACTGAATGTCAAATGCTATCCAAGTTACAGGTGCCTGAACACTCTTGGGACAATGCATTACAAAAACATTCTTTAATAAAACACTGAAACCACAACAGCTTCTGCTCCACGGTGAATAACTTCTTACAAAAATTGTGAACATGCTTCACTTCATTTTTCTGTACAGTTCCATCTGATACACATGGTACAGTATCAAAAGGGTTTGGAAAGGTGAAACAAATTCTTCTATGTAGTTTATTTAAAAAAAGAACTTTTGCTGCGTAGATGCATCTAGTCTTGTTGTTCTAACAGCATAACAATTATACATAAAGGTTGAGAAGGTGTGCTCTTTAGCTCTGCTCCAGATTCATCATTTTCTGAAAGCCTTTACATATCCTCCACACTCCATTTATAGGCCGCTTCCTGCACAGCCTTTTTATCTGCCATCCTCTGGTAGCGTTTCTGTTCAAAACCATTTGACCTGCAAGACACAAATAAAATAACCCTATTAATTATGATACGACAAGCTAAAAGGCCAAAGACAATCCATTCAATTAGGCGCAAATTTAATATAGACGTGGAAAAAAATGATCACAATTTCTTTACCATTAATGTGCAAAATGACAAACTGATGTGTGTATTAAAAACATTCAATATTAAACTACAGTTCTGTCCTCAACAGTTTTCCTCTGTCACCGATGCACAAACTCTACCTGTCAACTCCGTCCCAGCGGTACCCCGGTGGAATATTGAACCGGTTTGGAGGTGGAGCAGGGCCTTTATATCGAGGTTTCTCTACAAAAATCAAAACAAACATACAAATAAATAAAAATACAAACAGTAGCAAAAGCAAAACTGCTGCTATTTAAAAGCTTCTTACAAGGATTGACCTGGTGAAATAAAATAAAGTCATAAATAAAATAAAACATATGTAATGTTAAATATCTTGTGTTTTTGTGCCACGGTCCTTTTTACGCCTGCGCATTGCAGCCATAGGATCGCCTTCTCTTTCCTGTTCTCTCAACATGCGGTCAAGATCCTCAAGTGGCTTAAGGGCTTCGCGCAGCGCTTCCTTAAGTTTCTGGTGATGCATCTGGATCTGTGCCAACCTATACATACATTTTAACATAAACCATTGAACCACTTTTATAATTTTTTATGTGGATATAATCACATAAACTGTGATATTTGAAATGATCATGCACATTTACCGTTTTCCCCACTGAGCGTATTTCTCGTCTGTTGCCGCTTTTTCACCAGCTTTCTTTTTCTGTTCATTTCTCTCTGAATTCAGATCCCTGCTTTTGCCACTTTTGTCTCTGAAAATCGCCTGAGCGTTACGCGATTCATCTGGTCAAAGGGGATGAATGGGTAAGTATGTAGAAACTTCATTATTTAATTTTAGGACTAAATAAAATACGACAATATAGATGATAAGCTGAAATGAGATGCAAAGCTGTATGAAGCTCTTCAATCAATGGGTGTAAAAAAATCTTAAGAGAGAAAAGTTGATGAAACCTTCAAGTGGCTGATTGTGTTTTTCTCTGCGTCTGTTCTCCTTTTGCTCTTTCCTTAAAATGTCCACAGAAACCAGGCCTGCCTTTCCACCAGATAGCATCCTTTGGCCCTGGTTATAAAAAAAAAAAAGACAATTGAAAAATATAACATTTGAGTGAAATCAGATTTGACATTAATCTTTGTTCCAACACAGTCTGCTTACCTGTGACTGGCCTGGCCTACGAGGTGGTGACAAATCTCCATCCGAGTCCCTTCCACTCGGTGGCTGCCCCCTGGGTGGAGACTGGTCAGAGTCTGAGCCCCGTTTAGTTTTTGAGGGCCTCCTTGGGGGAGATTGGTCGGAGTCTGAGGCGTTTCCCTTCAGGGGCCTTTTCCTCGGGGGAGACGGATCCGAGTCTGAATCATGTCTATTCTGACCCTTCTTAGCCACCGCTGACCGATGAGGATCCGGTGAGCGTTTTTTACTTAACAAGGATGAGCTGAGCTTGCTTTTGTTGGAGGCTGAATCTGACAAAGACACAGTTAATTTGTTAATTTTCATTTTGTAATGCCTTTTGAACAAAAATTAAAGATTTATTATTAGATCAAGCTATGTCTTTAAAATAAATTTCAATTCAAAACTCATGTTAAATGGGTCTCTGCTTTTTACTTTTATTCATATGCCACACCAGATTCCACTTTACAATTTAAATGGATCACTCACCTTTACTTTGCATTTTTTCTGACTTTCCTGAACACTGTCTTGGTGGTGACAAGTCTGGGGAGTCATGGCGTCTTCTCCTGGGAGGAGAGACATCTGGAGAGTCGTGACGTCTTCTCTTGGGAGGAGAGACATCTGGAGAGTCATGACGTCTTCTCCTGGGAGGAGAGACATCAGGAGAGTCGTGACGTCTTCTCTTGGGAGGAGAGACATCTGGAGAGTTGTGATGTCTAGTCCTGGGAGGAGAGACATCTGGAGAGTCGTGAGGTCTAGTCCTGTGAGGAGAGACATCAGGAGAGTCGTGACGTCTTCTCCTGGGAGGAGAGACATCTGGAGAGTCGTGAGGTCTTCTCTTGGGAGGAGAGACAACAGGAGAGTCGTGACGTCTTCTCTTGGGAGGAGAGACAACAGGAGAGTCGTGACGTCTTCTCTTGGGAGGAGAGACATCTGGAGAGTCATGAGGTCTAGTCCTGGGAGGAGAGACATCTGGAGAGTCATGACGTCTTCTCCTGGGAGGAGAGACATCTGGAGAGTCGTGAGGTCTAGTCCTGGGAGGAGAGACATCAGGAGAGTCATGACGTCTTCTCCTGGGAGGAGAGACATCTGGAGAGTCGTGAGGTCTAGTCCTGGGAGGAGAGACATCTGGAGAGTCATGACGTCTTCTCCTGGGAGGAGAGACATCTGGAGAGTCGTGAGGTCTAGTCCTGGGAGGAGAGACATCAGGAGAGTCGTGACGTCTTGTCCTGTGAGGAGAGACATCCGGAGAGTACTTCCGACTTCTCTTTGGTGGAGAGATGTCTGGAGAGTCATGCCGGGTCTTTTTGACAGGAGAATCCTGTCCTCTTCTCTTTGAGTTAAATATCTTGTGTTTTTGTGCCACGGTCCTTTTTACGCCTGCGCATTGCAGCCATAGGATCGCCTTCTCTTTCCTGTTCTCTCAACATGCGGTCAAGATCTTCAAGTGGCTTAAGGGCTTCGCGCAGCGCTTCCTTAAGTTTCTGGTGATGCATCTGGATCTGTGCCAACCTATACATACATTTTAACATAAACCATTGAACCACTTTTATAATTTTTTATGTGGATATAATCACATAAACTGTGATATTTGAAATGATCATGCACATTTACCGTTTTCCCCACTGAGCGTATTTCTCGTCTGTTGCCGCTTTTTCACCAGCTTTCTTTTTCTGTTCATTTCTCTCTGAATTCAGATCCCTGCTTTTGCCACTTTTGTCTCTGAAAATCGCCTGAGCGTTACGCGATTCATCTGGTCAAAGGGGATGAATGGGTACGTATGTAGAAACTTCATTATTTAATTTTAGGACTAAATAAAATACGACAATATAGATGATAAGCTGAAATGAGATGCAAAGCTGTATGAAGCTCTTCAATCAATGGGTGTAAAAAAATCTTAAGAGAGAAAAGTTGATGAAACCTTCAAGTGGCTGATTGTGTTTTTCTCTGCGTCTGTTCTCCTTTTGCTCTTTCCTTAGAATGTCCACAGAAACCAGGCCTGCCTTTCCACCAGATAGCATCCTTTGGCCCTGGTTATAAAAAAAAAAAAGACAATTGAAAAATATAACATTTGAGTGAAATCAGATTTGACATTAATCTTTGTTCCAACACAGTCTGCTTACCTGTGACTGGCCTGGCCTACGAGGTGGTGACAAATCTCCATCCAAGTCCCTTCCACTCGGTGGCTGCCCCCTGGGTGGAGACTGGTCAGAGTCTGAGCCCCGTTTAGTTTTTGAGGGCCTCCTTGGGGGAGATTGGTCGGAGTCTGAGGCGTTTCCCTTCAGGGGCCTTTTCCTCGGGGGAGACGGATCCGAGTCTGAATCATGTCTATTCTGACCCTTCTTAGCCACCGCTGACCGATGAGGATCCGGTGAGCGTTTTTTACTTAACAAGGATGAGCTGAGCTTGCTTTTGTTGGAGGCTGAATCTGACAAAGACACAGTTAATTTGTTAATTTTCATTTTGTAATGCCTTTTGAACAAAAATTAAAGATTTATTATTAGATCAAGCTATGTCTTTAAAATAAATTTCAATTCAAAACTCATGTTAAATGGGTCTCTGCTTTTTACTTTTATTCATATGCCACACCAGATTCCACTTTACAATTTAAATGGATCACTCACCTTTACTTTGCATTTTTTCTGACTTTCCTGAACACTGTCTTGGTGGTGACAAGTCTGGGGAGTCATGGCGTCTTCTCCTGGGAGGAGAGACATCTGGAGAGTCGTGACGTCTTCTCTTGGGAGGAGAGACATCTGGAGAGTCATGACGTCTTCTCCTGGGAGGAGAGACATCAGGAGAGTCGTGACGTCTTCTCCTGGGAGGAGAGACATCAGGAGAGTCGTGACGTCTTCTCTTGGGAGGAGAGACATCTGGAGAGTTGTGATGTCTAGTCCTGGGAGGAGAGAGATCTGGAGAGTCATGACTTCTTCTCCTGGGAGGAGAGACATCTGGAGAGTCGTGAGGTCTAGTCCTGTGAGGAGAGACATCAGGAGAGTCGTGACGTCTTCTCCTGGGAGGAGAGACATCTGGAGAGTCGTGAGGTCTAGTCCTGTGAGGAGAGACATCTGGAGAGTCATGACGTCTTCTCTTGGGAGGAGAGACATCTGGAGAGTCATGAGGTCTAGTCCTGGGAGGAGAGACATCAGGAGAGTCGTGACGTCTTGTCCTGGGAGGAGAGACATCTGGAGAGTCATGACGTCTTCTCCTGGGAGGAGAGACATCTGGAGAGTCGTGGCGTCTTCTCTTGGGAGGAGAGACATCTGGAGAGTCGTGAGGTCTAGTCCTGGGAGGAGAGACATCAGGAGAGTCGTGACGTCTTGTCCTGGGAGGAGAGACATCTGGAGAGTCATGACGTCTTCTCCTGGGAGGAGAGACATCTGGAGAGTCATGAGGTCTAGTCCTGGGAGGAGAGACATCTGGAGAGTCATGACGTCTTCTCCTGGGAGGAGAGACATCTGGAGAGTCGTGGCGTCTTCTCTTGGGAGGAGAGACATCTGGAGAGTCATGAGGTCTAGTCCTGGGAGGAGAGACATCTGGAGAGTCATGACGTCTTCTCCTGGGAGGAGAGACATCTGGAGAGTCGTGAGGTCTAGTCCTGGGAGGAGAGACATCTGGAGAGTCGTGACGTCTTGTCCTGGGAGGAGAGACATCCGGAGAGTACTTCCGACTTCTCTTTGGTGGAGAGATGTCTGGAGAGTCATGCCGGGTCTTTTTGACAGGAGAATCCTGTCCTCTTCTCTTTGAAGACAACTCGGGTGAGTCATGTCGACCTCTGCTTAATGAGCCAGCCTCTGTATTTTGATGTTCTTTTCCATTTCCTTCCTCTGTGTCATCATTTTGATCCACTTTTAGGAGAGGAAGTAAAACTATAGTAAACAACAGTCTTAACTTAATATTGCACAAATCCCCCCCTACTTCTGTGACTTCTTATTTACCTCCAATTGCTTTCCATCTGTTGCTGGTCCTAAAAACTTCCATCTGTTTCACTTCCTCAGGTCGATCATCAATCACCTCAGCAATCTGAACAGTTAACAAGAGATTAAGTTTTAAAACAGAACTTGTTGACATAACAAAATTACCCAAACTACAAGCATACCCATTTAATACAATAGATTAGATTTCAGCATTAAGTAAATGGCCTGTATTTGTATAGCGCTTTACTTAGTCCCTAAGGACCCCAAAGCACTTTACACGTTCAGTCATCCACCCATTCACACACACTGGTGATGGCAAGCTAAATTGTAGCCACAGCCGCCCTGAGGCGCACTGACAGAGGCGAGGCTGCCGGTGTTCCAGATCTACTGGCGTTTAGATCAACTGGCGTTAGTCGAACAGATGTGTGGCAGACTTCCGTTTCAGGAGCTGCTACCTACAGACTAGCAAAAAAACGCCAAATGTGTCATCTGTGACACTTGTGAGGTTATCTCAAACACACTCCGTCAGTCTTGATGCTGTTGAACAACAAAATGTTTAAAAATGTGGCGAGTTTACCTAGGGTTATCCTCATGCGCGACGCGATCGCGAAAACAGCAAACAATTAACACCATGCCGATGTTGTTCACAGGACAACAAGAGTAAACGATCGGGAGACTCTTGTTGTCGTTATCGTTCCCCTCACACGGTTTGTTTCTCCGAATTCAGCGTTTTTGCTTCACAACTAAAGCGAGCAGTTTACTTTGTGTGCACTAACATGGACTCGAGTCAACCAGTGCCACTGTAACCAATACGTCTACTCACAGAATGAGTGAAGCAATATGGATAACAGCAGAGGACAATTTATTTAGGGTCTGATGGCAATTTACCATCGGTGTCCAGCACTTTAAAGGATTGATGGACTGGAGCACATCTGTCCTTAACATACCCTCTTAAACATCAGCTTGACACTGATATATCAAAGGAAACTTAACCGACTTTAAGTGCAAATGTTTCAACCTGAACAACTTAAAACTTCTCTGGGATACAATGTAAACAAAGACAAGAAGAAGAAAAAAATATTTCCATCAATAGTCACTTTTCCTAACCAGGAGACAAGTGAATATATTATGTAAAGAGTCTTTTTTCTCAGTCCTGGGGTTGTAACGCCACAACCTCCTCAGTCCGTAATCAAAGAGTGTCTATTTGACAATAACCAAAATGTCTTTGGATAGTCTTTGTGAATGCAAACAAAACAAAACAAAAAAAAACAAATGATATTAGCTGGCCAGCAAAATAAAGAGAGTGTATGGCACTGAGTGCGGGCGTGTGTGTGAGTACTTCGGTCCAAATAATCAAGGTCCGGATGGATGAAGGGATGGCGGCCGCTTGTCCTTTAATGGCACCAGTAAGGCAGCACAGTAGTAAGGCAGCACAGCAGCGAGGCAGCACAGCAGTAAGGCAGCACAGCAGCGAAGCGTCTGGCAGGAGAACGAACAATAGTCCTTTTCAAGGCTACTGCAGAAGGCGATATTCCCCGCTAGCTCACCCAGCTTGCTCTCTGGCACAGCTACAAGCCACGTGAGCTTATAACCCTATAGTGACATACGAACTTGGCTACCAACGTCCGCTTAGCATGGCGGCTAATTGTCGAGCTTGCTAGCTTAGCCTCGATTAGCGATTAGCACCTTAATAACCATTACTACACATCACATCATAGCAAACACATGATAACACATGGAATAGTATAATATACATACGAAACAGATTTTTACCTGGCAGGAGAACGAACAATAGTCCTTTTCAAGGCTACTGCAGAAGGCGATATTCCCCGCTAGCTCACCCCAGCTTGCTCTCTGGCACAGCTACAAGCCACGTGAGCTCATAGCCCCTCCCGCTAGATAACCAAATTAACACTGGGTTACATCCACCCCTGCTTAAAGTGTGACGTCCCCGTCACTATCACCCGACAGAGATTGCACTAACCCAGCAATCTGTTGTTGTAATGACAGGAAAAAGTTATTGAGCAATGCAAGTGTCATCGGCACATTGGAACTGTGATGCTTACAATCGACTTTGTAGCCGACCTGATAGTCACTGAGATAAGCCGGTGGCACTCTCCTCCTTTGTGGCCTACCACATGTTGGGGCTGGGCTGAGCACCTCCTCATCGTTTGCTGTCTCCGATCCTGTCAGATCTACAATGAATTCAGGTGCCCCAGGATTCAGAGGATACTGTGGCTGGGACGCCTCCTGTTCTCCCAGAACATCCCTTTGATCCGCCAACAAGTCATTGTCAGGAAATTGGCTGGATGTAAAGTTTATTTCCTCGTCTTGCCCAAACTCCTCCTCCAGCCGAGTTTCTTCTGTGTTGCTCCCTGCATCCACTCTCATGAGAGGTTGAACCGAACTGGTTAGCACATCCTGACTGTCACATTGCAGGTTAACCGGTAGGAACCCACAGGGAAGAAGCATGTCACGATGCAGAACTCGCTCTCTGCCCTCTGCATCCTCTGGCCTAATCACATAAACCGGGATAGACTCATCCGTCTGCTTAACAACGATGTGCACAATAGGCTCCCACTTATCAGAGATTTTGTGTTTCTTTCTTAGGCTCAGATTCCTTACCAGGACTCTGTCACCCACTTCCAATGGAAGGGCAGTAACCTTAGCATCCCAGCGTCTTTTGTTCAACAATTGTCTCTTCTCAGCATTTCTTGAGGCTAGGTCGTATGCATACTTCAGCCTACTCTTTAGTTCTCGTACATACTGAATATGTGTTCTGGTGCTGTGGCCACGTGGACTATGTCCAAAACAGAGATCAATCGGAAGGCGTGGCTCTCTACCAAACATCAGAAGGAAGGGCGCTTCTCCAGTTGCGTCATGTTTTGTACAGTTATAAGCATGTACAAGGGGGCGAACATACTTCCTCCACTCCTCTTTTTTCTTATCCTCCAGAGTTCCGAGGAGGTCCAACAGAGTCCTGTTGAATCTTTCCACTGGATTTCCACGTGGATGGTAGGGTGTCGTACGGGACTTTGTAATCCCTGCTAGTTTACAAAGCTCTGCCACTATTTCAGATTCAAAACAAGCACCTTGATCACTATGGATTCTGCGAGGAAACCCGTAGTGACTGATGAAGTTCTCCCATAACACTGTGGACACCGTTTTCGCTGTCTGATCTCTCGTGGGATATGCCTGTGCATATTTTGTAAAATGATCAGTTAGTACTAGGATGTTCCTGGTGTCTCTCGAATCGGGTTCTATTGTCAGAAAATCTATGCACACTAACTCGAGGGGACCACTGACTTTGATGTTGACAAGTTTAGAGGCTTTCTGCACTCGTGCCTTTCGTTTCACACACCTCTCACATGTTTTACACTTGTTCTCAATGTAGCTAGCCATTTTTGGCCAGTAAAACCTCGCTCTAGCCAGTTCTAAGGTTCTCTCAATACCCATGTGACCTGTCTCGTCATGAACACCTTGGAAAGCTCTCTCTCGATGGCTATTAGGGATGACAAGTTGATGGAAGGCCTTCCCCTTTTGATCAAAAACTCTACGGTATAGCACCCCATCAACTAGAAGTAACTTTGATTTCTCCCGTAAAAACAGAACCACCTCAGGTTCCTCAGACTTTCTGTCAAAAGTCTCATCCCCAGTCTCTAAAATGCCTATGATGCGGGCTAAAGAGCTGTCATTTCTCTGTAACTGATACCAGTCCACCATAGACATTCCCGGTAGGGCTGACTGGCCAGGTAGGGGGACCGGATCCTCAAGGTCATCAGGAACCGCACTGTCATTGCACAAGAGTGTTTCCACGGCAGGGATTACAGTGTCGACTGTCTGTGTGCCTTCACCTAAGATCGTGTTGACATTGACACTATGACGCTTACACACAGTACTCATTGCCTCCCCATCGAGAACTTTAAACTCCTCAGGGGACAAACTAGCACAGTCCAGCATGCTGGAGATTCTTCTGTCTGTCTCCAGGGACTCCTCGTCCTCCTCTGAGGGTCCATGAGGCCTCCTAGAGAGCCCGTCAGCATCAGTGTTATGTTGGCCAGATTTGTAGTGTATGTCAAAGTTGTAAATCGACAGAGAAGCAAGCCATCTGTGACTTGCAGCATCAAGCTTCGCACTGGTCAACACATACGTCAAAGGGTTGTTATCAGTCAGCACCTTGAAATTAGCCCCATACAAATAATCATGGAACTTCTCACTTACTGCCCACTTGAGGGCGAGAAATTCTAATTTATGTACAGGATAATTCTTTTCGCTTTTGGAGAGGCCACGACTAGCATAAGCTACTACTCGAGTCTGGCCGTCTTGAACCTGATACAACGCTGCTCCCAGGCCTGACATACTGGCATCTGTGTGTACTACGTACGGGAGCTGCCAGTTGGCGAAAGCCAGAACAGGTGCTGAAATCAGTTTTTCAACGATAAGGTCAAAAGCAGCCTGGCAGGCAGGGGTCCATTTTGCCCCAAGTGAGGGTGACTTTGTTCGTGGCCAATGTTTTTGGCCTTTATGCCTGGGGGCTAGTTCTCCCTTTAACAAGTCATTGAGAGGCCTGACAATGCAAGAATAATCCCTCACAAACCGCCTGTAATACCCCGTGAAACCTAGGAATGACCGAAGCTCTTTGGCAGTTTGTGGGCATGGCCAGTCTTTCACAGCAGTAATTTTGTCTGGGTCAGGCTGGATCCCCTGGGCAGATATTACATGCCCCAGATATTTCACGGAGGTTTGGAAGAACTTGCATTTAGAAGGGGATAACTTCAGACCAAACTCAGCAATGCGCTTAAGGACCTTCATCACCCGCTCTTCATGCTCTTCCAGTGAGTTGGAGAAGATTATGAGGTCATCTAGAAATGCAACAACCTCCTGGAGGTTAATTCCCTCCATCACTTTCTCCATTGTCCGTTGAAACGTGGCAGGGGAGTTAGTCAAGCCTTGAGGCATCCTCCGAAATTGCCATGTTCCAAACGGCGTTGTAAATGCTGTCTTGGGTCGATCACATGGCTCAACTTCAAGTTGATAGTACCCGCTCTTGAGATCTAAAACAGTGAACCATTTTGAACCAGAGAGCAGAGTGAACGTCTCCTCTATACGAGGCAATGGGTATGCGTCCTTTTTGGTGAGGTTGTTTAGTCTCCGGTAATCTACAACCATTCGCAGTTCCCCATTCTTTTTCCTTACAAGCACTACTGGAGAGGCATAGGGGCTATGTGACTCCTCTATAATGCCTGTTGCCAAAAGGTCTTGGAGGTGTCTTTTCAAATCATTGAAATCAGCGGGCGAAACACGTCTTGTCCGCTCTTTGAATGGGACATGAGGTTCTAACTCAATGCGGTGACTGACCCCCGTCACACTACCAACGTCAAGATCATGTTTCGAGAAAGCATCTGATGCTTCTTTGACAATTCTAGCCTGTATGTGCTCTTTGAATTGTGGTGATATCGGGCTGTCCCCAAAATCAAGGCCAAGAAGCACGGCAGATTGGTTACTGTCCTCGCTATGAGAAGCTAGCAGGGACTGTGCCTGCAGAGGAGCATCTTCGGGCTGGGGGTTCAGATCAGGGAGTGCAACAGGAACCGCCCAATCAATGGGGGAGCACTCAGCAATAGCTGTTCCAGGATACAGTGTGATGCCCCGCCGAGAGGCATTTTTGACCGCAACTTTAAACTTACAGTGAGACATAGGTTTTATATCAACTATCTGGTCATAGATGATAAACCCCCCTGGTGTAGGTGTGTCCTCCGAGCTACACACAAGAGCCTGAAATTTATCGCTCCCAGGTTTAGTGTGGCAGATGGCTTTCAAAGTATACACCTCACCTGGTTTCAAATGCACCGGTACCTTGCTGGAGAGTGCAACACGGAGGGCTTTGACCTCGTCTGCTTGGGGGTCAGCCTGCTTGAAACATTTGGTATATGCCATGACCCAGTTAGTGTCAATGGGTAGAGTCTGCAGAAACTTTGCTCCACCCTTTTTTTGACAGTCTTGTAGCATGGGACCTAACACATTTGTGCCCACAAGAAGAGAAAACTTATCATTGTACGATTGATCTGGACTAACTAATGCTAAGATGTTGAAACACTTGTCTGTGCCACAAGCACTTTCAGGGAACTGAACTTTAGCCTCAATGTACCCCACATATGGTACCTTTTGTCCAGCCGCACCTTCGATGTCCAGTACCTCTTTTATAGAGAACAGTTCTCTATGAGAAAGATAGCGAGAATAGAATGACTCTGATATTATTGACACTTGGGACCCGGTGTCAATTAAACACCGACATGGAACTTGATCTAACCATGCTAAACCATCACAAGGCTCCCCAATTAGACCCTGAGGAAACTGGGGAGGCACCGTTGGAGCTGGGGCTTCGTACATGCACTGGCTTGAAGGCTTGGAACTGCTCTGACCATCAGCTCCTGCTCGTTCCACAGCAGGAGCTCCTACTGGTTTAAAGGCAAGTTGGACTGTGGACTATTCTGTCGCTGAGCCATTGAACACTGGCTTTGCCCAGCACTGTGCCTCTCACACAATTTCTTTTGCACTAATATGGCATTGGTTGGGTTTGAACATTGTGGCAACATATGTGAATCCTCCCCACAATTATAGCAAAATTTCCCAACCCTTTTATGATCACCAGGTAGCCTAGCAGGAGTTGGTGGAGCTGGATTGTGGATTTTGGTTCTGTGCGATAGCTTCTGCCTAGTTTTATCACTTTTGGGACACTGAGAATTTGCTGCAGATGAGCTGTTCATTAGCTCTGCTTCTAGCTGCCTGATTCTTTCCTCCAGTTGCTCTCTGGTACAAGCATCCAGCGCTGTGGGAGGTGTGCCAGAATGCCTGCCGTCATCTGTGGCTACGAGTGTTCGAGCCTGCACTTTAGTTGAGGTGCCGCTCATGTAACGTCTCCTGCGCATTTCTTTTAACTGACTCTCTTTCTCATGCGTTCTGATTTTAAAAAGCAGCTCTGAGAAAGTGGGAATAGCATGATGTGCAGATCCCACTATTTCTTTTAGATGCAGAGTGGCAATTAGAGAGTCATCCCAGCAACCTCTGAGGAACTGCTTTAGTAGCTGAACATCAAAATCACTTCTAGGTATGCCATTACCGTCAACTACCTCCTGCAGCAACGTCTGGAGTCGGCGCAAGTAATCAGATGCCTTTTCTCCACTATTCTGATGAGTCTCTAGGTACTGGATATACAGCTCTTCACCTCCAGTGACATTGCCATAAGCCTTGTCAAGCTCATCGAGATAGTGTTTTGGTGATGCTTGAGACCCAATAGAAAGGGCCACATTCAAAGCAGGGCTAGCCAAGCTATCGAGGAAAACACGGCGCTGCTGCCCTTCGGAAAGGGTAGAGTCATTTAGTACCTGTTTAGCTCTAAGTCGCCATACCCTGTACTCTACCTCATTAGGGGGTTTTGGAGAGTTTCCTGAAAATGAGCGGAGCTCAAAACCAGAGGGAGTGTGCATGGGCGAGTCATGTTTTACAATGTGCTCCACAATGACTCTCTGAACCTCCGCTGGCAAAGGATCAACAAGCAGGGAGTCCGCATCAAGTGCCTGTTTAGCCTTGGGCACATGGCCATCATCACAGGCGGCAGTTGACCTGGGACCTGGTGTGGACTGAGTTTTAACTCCCAAGGCAGGAGTTGAGGTAGCTAACCCCTTATATGTATCATTTTTCCCACACATGTGGCTCACTGCAGCCTGATTTAAAGTCATGGGGCTCACATTATATGCTAATGCCAGTTCGTTTACTTGTTCTCTGAAACTAGCAGTCACATCATCAATTGCTCGAGCGAGGGGGACCACATCATGCGCCAGGTGAAAACTGTCAGGTCCCTGAGGACAGTACTCATCTATCTGAATAACCTCCCAACACTCCCCATCTGCTGAATGTTCTCCATCTAAGAGCATTGGGGTAATGCACTCCATGAACTGACACAAAATAGTGTCAGGGAGACTATCTATTTGTTGAATTTTGACAACGTGATCCAGCAAAGCGAATGCTCTTTGCACCTCTTGCAGTTTAATCCCGGCTTTAGCCCCTTTTAACAAAACAGTGTACTCTGGATCAAAACCATACCTGTCACAAAACTCCATTGTCTCTCTCTGCAAAGCAGTAGATGAATTCACAGATGTCTGAGCATGTGCTTCAGGATAAAGTTAGTGATGCGCTCCAGTCCCTGTTCGGGCGCCAATTTTTTCCTACTACTCTTAGTTGTAACCAATACGTCTACTCACAGAATGAGTGAAGCAATATGGATAACAGCAGAGGACAATTTATTTAGGGTCTGATGGCAATTTACCATCGGTGTCCAGCACTTTAAAGGATTGATGGACTGGAGCACATCTGTCCTTAACATACCCTCTTAAACATCAGCTTGACACTGATATATCAAAGGAAACTTAACCGACTTTAAGTGCAAATGTTTCAACCTGAACAACTTAAAACTTCTCTGGGATACAATGTAAACAAAGACAAGAAGAAGAAAAAAATATTTCCATCAATAGTCACTTTTCCTAACCAGGAGACAAGTGAATATATTATGTAAAGAGTCTTTTTTCTCAGTCCTGGGGTTGTAACGCCACAACCTCCTCAGTCCGTAATCAAAGAGTGTCTATTTGACAATAACCAAAATGTCTTTGGATAGTCTTTGTGAATGCAAACAAAACAAAACAAAAAAAAACAAATGATATTAGCTGGCCAGCAAAATAAAGAGAGTGTATGGCACTGAGTGCGGGCGTGTGTGTGAGTACTTCGGTCCAAATAATCAAGGTCCGGATGGATGAAGGGATGGCGGCCGCTTGTCCTTTAATGGCACCAGTAAGGCAGCACAGTAGTAAGGCAGCACAGCAGCGAGGCAGCACAGCAGTAAGGCAGCACAGCAGCGAAGCGTCTGGCAGGAGAACGAACAATAGTCCTTTTCAAGGCTACTGCAGAAGGCGATATTCCCCGCTAGCTCACCCAGCTTGCTCTCTGGCACAGCTACAAGCCACGTGAGCTTATAACCCTATAGTGACATACGAACTTGGCTACCAACGTCCGCTTAGCATGGCGGCTAATTGTCGAGCTTGCTAGCTTAGCCTCGATTAGCGATTAGCACCTTAATAACCATTACTACACATCACATCATAGCAAACACATGATAACACATGGAATAGTATAATATACATACGAAACAGATTTTTACCTGGCAGGAGAACGAACAATAGTCCTTTTCAAGGCTACTGCAGAAGGCGATATTCCCCGCTAGCTCACCCCAGCTTGCTCTCTGGCACAGCTACAAGCCACGTGAGCTCATAGCCCCTCCCGCTAGATAACCAAATTAACACTGGGTTACACCACCACTGGCCAAGTGCCACAGCCTACAGCCAGATCAACTTGTGACACACATCTGCAGCACGTCTGAATTCGTTTCATGCACAATACATTTGTACCTTTCAATTGTGTCTGTTTGTGCGTCATGCAAATAAACCTTTGAAATGAATGAAATGACACTAATATTTCACTAGTTTTGTAACATCACATGTCGTTACCGTAGTCTGTGTCTTTTCTCTGCGAACAAACATTTTAGAGTTGGTTGTTATATACAGTCTGTATAAGTGTGGTTAATCTAATAAACATTTGTAAGGAGATGGCAGTTACTGTGAATGTACAGCAGTTACACAGTGATTAGTAATAAACAGTCAGACAATGACCCTGACTTTCTCATTCAGTCTTGTAGATTGAATGCACCTTCTGTGGAAAGTGGTACCACACAGTGTGTGTGGACTTCCCCTGTGCAGAAGGCGACTACAAATGTTGTGCATGTTAAATAAACAGAAAAAAGTGATCCCTGATGTCTTTGCTTACTGATTGTTTTCAGTGTTGACAAGCCACATTGCTGCCATTGCATCTTTCAACATGTTTGTGGGTAGATTTGGATGTACCAGGGGTAAGTGCAGCCACTCAGCCTCTACTCAATGTCATCATAGCAAGTTAATCTAGTAGTGGGCTATGGTATTTGGCCACAGGTGGCAGCAGTGGACTGACCTCCATTTGAAACTGCTCCAGCTGCTGTGTGATAGTGGATCTGCTACAAATTGAAGATCATATGGAAGTTTTGGAAATTAACCCTTGTATTATGTTGAAAAACAAAAAAGTGACATTGATTTTGTTGCGGGTCATTTTGACCCATACTGTGTAAATCCACTCAGAATTGTCAAGAAACTGCAATAAAACAATAGCACCTTTATTTTCCATCAGATAAATATGTAGAACACAGACATACAACAGTGACTTTCCATAACTATTTTAGGAACAATTTGGTTTTTCGTTCTTACAAACACGTATTTTGAACTTGCCCAACGTTCTCAGTTTTTCAATGCTCAACATTTTCGATTTTGTCCACATGATGGACAGAATGTAACTGTGTGCTTTCTGCAGATGTACTTCTTGTATTTCTCACAAAAAGTGCTTGTTTTCAAACAGGAATCTTCCTAACTAAGATTTAAAACAAAAGATTTCTACGTCTCCTCCAGTCTCACAAACAGAACCAATCGACACACCTGAGTCACTGACTTTCTTATATCCACTCACTCTCACTGGCTCTGTTTATTACTAATCACTGTGTAACTGCTGTAAATTCACAGTAACTGCCATCTCCTTACAAATCTTCATTGGATTAACCACACTTATACAGACTGCATATAACTACCAACTCTCCAGCCATGTTGATGGATTGCCTATATTGGCTGGAAATATTAATTTCCAGAGAAAGGACACAGACAGACGATGCTTACAGGATGTGATGTGACAACACTAATGAAATATTGACGTGTCATATTTGTCCAAGGCGTATTTCATTGTTATGGAAAAAGAGAATATTAAAATCATGATGACCAATTGGAGCAGTGATTTCTATGACTTTGTGTATATAATTTGGAATTTTGTACAAATGTAGGCCAATAAGGAATATATGATATCATTTCATTCTTTTCAAACAGACACAATTGAAAGGTACAAATGTGTTTTGCATGAAACACTGGGTTTAACAAAAACAACAACATTATCAGTACCCTCAGGTGAGGAAGTACCTTGTTCATGTGTGGTGGCAGCTGGGGACCTATGAAGCCAACACTGTTGTGAGGCATGGTGGTGATGGTGCGTGGGCTCACCACCGGCTGGGGAGATGCCTGACCAGATATGCCAGCGTTATGGTTCAAGTGGCTGTAGTCCCCAGTTTTTCCCACATCTGTGCACCTGATGACATGGAAAAAAGAATATTAACCATGACAAAGCATCAACATTATAACATTAGGTTATAATAATACATTTTCTACAAGAAAAGTGAGAATAAACATGTCTACATTATTAAATAATGATGGGAAAAGTTCTACTGAAGGAATAAGCCTAGAATGTTTAAAAATACCGATGTTTACTCACTTGATGTAGAAGAGGACATAGGCCTGCTGGTTGAGAACAGTGCTAATGTCACTGACTGACACGGACGAGTCATTCATCTGAAACCACTGCTCATTGCTGGCCTGTGAGACAGAATGAGAGAGATGTGACACAGCAGATTCAGTTTCTGAATTGAATTTGAGCTAAAAAGAAGAATCTTATGGTTATATAGGGGTCTTTTTTTTCTTTCTTTCAATGCATACAAAGTAGTTTTCTGCTGAAATGTGTTGTTTATGGTGTTTGTTTGTTTGTACTACGCAACAGCAGCATTCAAACAGATTCGGGCACAGCCAGTACCTTAATATAGCAGAAATAGTGTCCAGTATGACAACTCAATCCAGAGTGAACCAGCACAGCATACAGCCTGTAGAGCTGGGGCTCCCCGTGGGACTGCGACATGAAGGGCCGCAGATCCAGATGCTCCAAATACTTCACATCCTGATGACCACCAAACAAAAAAATTCAAACATTACATGCAAATATCCTGTTTTATAATAAAACAAAGCATCTGTCATGTATCTTTATGACTTAAGCAGACACTATTGGCCATTTGCCTTTGTGATTTTGCCTCCACTGAAGTCTGCAAAGCGTTTGAGTGAGATGGTGAGCACATTGGCGCTGCGATGGATTGTAAATCTTTTTGAGGCCGTTACCATTTTGTTGCACCTGAAGGAAACAAACATTCAGCTTGTTGACAAAAATCACACCTAAACACTAAAACTCATCATGGTTTGGCATCTCTTTGACTTACTTGGTGCATTTATAAGCATTTTCACCACCCAGCTGTTCTGGCTTGACAAACTGCTCCAGAGCTTTGGAGACATTTGGAGCAGTCTATATGAACAGAGAGAGAGAGGAAAAACCTCACACTCCATAATGCAGAGAATACATAGTAGCAACGTCACTTTGAATGTTGTCCAATTACCTTAATTTCCAGAGTGACATCCAGAAAAGGGTCAAATGTATCTGAGACAGCTTTGCAGTTTAAACATTTAACTGAAACAGAAATCAGTGCTATGAGTATCGCACAAGCTGTAAGACATAAAAAGGCAAATAAAAGAAAAATAAATCAAACCTTAAAAAACAGTGACTTACCTCTGGATCTTAGGTACCCGCCAAACACTTGATGGATGAAAGAGGTTGCCTGCGTTTGCCTGTCCAATCTATAATAAAAAGATAAAGCACAAAAGTTAACTAATAAGGACAGTGCAACAATTAACTGACTGACCATTTATTTTTTAGCATTTTGGAACCAGACAATCACTTTACAGTATTCAAGTAGCAGAAAAGACAATAGGAGGAATTGGAGCACGATTAATTACTTAAGAGGCCATCTGCTGCTACACGGGAAGAATTGATTTGATGAGAATTGACACTTTAGGTTCTTAAAAAAAGAAATGAATTAATAAATTATTTTTAGGAGTCTAACAAGAAGCACAACACTCAGCCCAGTGCATCTGTTAAACGTGTAGTTTTGGTTAAATGTGCACATAGACTTCGAAGCTCTATAGTAACACATAGAAAAACCTGGATTTTCTGAATTTTGCTGCTGCAATAATAGCACTAATGCCATTAGGGTGAATAAGAGATGACCTGAGGGGTTGAGTGCTCCTGCTCACACTGCTTACCCTGTTGCCTCAGAAGAAATCTATACTAGACACTAAGTCTGGCAGCTCTCTGCCATAATCCCAGACACCTGTTTTACTACACGTTTAAGCCGCTTCTGATCTTTTCAAGCCCTGTTACCAAAACAAGCTACCACACCCAGTGTAAGAATACTTTCTGTGTTGGAGCAGTCAAGTTCATTAAAAAACTTGATATAATAATGAGGTATTATATCAAGTGGCTTGCCTAGTATGTAAACTGAGGTGTCAGTCAGGCAAGAGACTGAGGAATCTGCATTTCTGAAAAATACTCTCAGCAATTGAAGCATTAATAGTTAAAAGGAACTAGTATAAACTGCACTTCCTGAAAAACAGGATAAAGGATTTATTTCATATTCTCCTACTGTCACGGTGTTACCTCTACGTAGCTAATTATGGATCTTACTACATAATAAAGTGCAAACACTGTCAAGCCCAAGTAAAAATATTTTTGTGTGTTTAACTTGTTTAGAATGCATGCAATGTAAAATGACACTCACTTGGTTCCAGGTAAGCAGGACCTTTGCATAGCATCCACTGTGCACCGCAGGAATTCATGAGCATCTTCCTGGCTTCCATAGCGGAAGTGGTTTGCAATCCCTGTGTGAGGGGAACGAGGAAAAACAGAACCAAAAAACAAAGCAGGAGGTGAATTATTGTAAAGGATACCACAGTTAAATGCAAGTTTACACTTATTTAAAAACAGAATTCAAAATCCCTCCAGATTATTTCCCTCCAAAATTACAAAAGGTAAACAGTCACACAGCGCCTCCTATCATTAAAATATAGGTAAACACTTTGCACAGAGCACAGCAACAACAGTCATCCACTTACACCCAAGCTCATTGAGTACACCAATGGGCTTAATGACATTCCCAGAGTTGGTAAAAACCTGAATGATGTGGTTTTGCATGGTACACATCATACAGAACCCTGGCTCATGACCTGCAGCAGAGACAGAGACAAAATACTGAGTGAGTAAGGAGTGATACAATGTGAGAATCAGCGCAGGACTGCGTAACACCACTGTTGGTGAAATAAACGTACATGTTTTGGAGTGCTCCCGCGTCAGCATGTAGTTTGCTAAAGGAGGGGTGTAGCTGAGACACTGCAGGGCTGAGTTGAGGAAGCAGGTGTTCCCCATGTTCTGGAGGCCTGCACCAATGAGGTGAACCTGGGCCCAATTTAGGCTGAGCCGATCTGGTGAGAACAGCACCTTCTGGGGCAAGTCAATTCCATCGCCACTGCTGATCACTGACACACAGAGCCACAATTATTACTAAAAATCTGTTTCAATACATTTTAAAAAGGAGATAATTTAATGCCACCTTACTTATACAACCACACACTGGCACATGGCAAAGTCATGTCAGGACATCACAGTAATAGCTACAACTATTAACAGTTATATAATGTGATTCTGGCCACTGTGAAAAACTCCTAAACAGCCTCAGGAAGAAAGATAGGACAATTTGCCTTCTCCTTTGTTTCTGCTAAACAAGTTGGGCTGCCGGTCTTTATATAAAAACAGCAATTGCATCACGAGCTGAAGTGACTGATCATGCAAAGCTGGATGCATTACATAACTGGATGAATGAACGGAGAAGGGAAGCAGCAACACAACACCCACAAAAGCAGTTGTCAAACTTGTGTGAAAGCAGAAGCAAAAAGATTAGCTGTACGTTACTAAAACCAATTCTGACAAATATGGGTAAATAATGGCTAAAAAGTGTGGTTCCATATTTGCTAAAACTGGTTGGAAAACTATTCTGTCTGACAATAAAAATCTTCAAACAGCTTAAAAAGACATTTTGAAAAAAAGCCAGGCTTTGCTCTGACCTTGGTCCTTGGGCTGGTCCTCAGAGGAGGGTGTACTCTGAGGACCAGCCCCTTGGTCCTTGGGCTGGTCCTCAGAGGAGGGTGTACTCTGAGGACCAGCCCCTTGGTCCTTGGGCTGGTCCTCAGAGGAGGGTGTACTGTTGTACACAGCAGCTCCAGGTCCGAGTCCGGCTGACTCGTGGTCAGACTTTTCTGAAGATCTGTCAACTATGGTCATTGTTCATAGCTGCATTAGGAACATAGACACATACGTTTATGAACTGAAAACAAAACAAAACAAAAAAATCAACAACAACTCATTGTTATTTTGGAAAAAGGGAAAGGGAAAGAAAACTTAAATACTACATCAATCCTACACTGGTTAGGTAGCAGTACAGTGAGTTTGGACAACAACAACTAAATACAAAAGCCACATTAACAGATTATACCCAATTTCGCTGTGCAAAAAACTGCACAATGACAATAAAAAGCTCTAAGTCTCTTATAGCTTATAGTTAAATAACGCTATATTAAACACTGCCCTCATACCATCGCCTAAACTTTCAGCAAACAAGTATCAGAAATTGTGTTAGATTGGATGATTTGTTTACATTCAAAAACAGACTAGCATAAGTGAGAGCCAAATATTAGTTTTTGACCGTTTGTTTTTATTTGAATCATCTTGTCAGATTCCTTTTAAATAACAAACACCAGTAGACAAGAGTAACTTTCGACATCTAATTTAACTCTGTCCAACTAACAAACTTAAAATATCGACAAAAATTAGTGTTTAGAAAACTCAAGAGGGGAAATGCCAGATAACCCACTCGACCGAGGAAATTTCCAAGTCGGAAGCACGTTTACAACAGAAGCAGCTGTTCCCTCCCACCTGCTCTTACAGAGTGGCTCACATTGGCTAAATGACGGCTGCTAGGCCTTTAACACGCAGCGTCGCAAAACCTCAAGAAAACACACAAAAAACCCTGATCATATCAGACGGAGAGCAAGTTGAGAGCTTACCAGTCTTGTCGATTTCCGAGATGGACTGACGCGCACTTAAAGAAGATGCAAAAACCATGGAAACCACATAAACATATTTGTACATTAACATAAAGCTGTTGTACACACACACACACACACATATGAAGAGAGAGAGAGAGTATGCATAGTATGCAAACGGCTACCAAACAGCCATCATAATTCGTCATACAATGAGAACAGAACAAATCAACAATTGTTATAAACACTGTTATAAACACTGAAAAGTTATAAACACTGAAAAGAGTAAAACAGAAATAGAAACAATGTCCTAGTCAAGAAATAACAAAAGGATTCAAAATTACCGTCATTATTTCTGATCTCGCTTTAATCTCGGTGCACATCTCTAAATAAACAGACAGAAATAAAACTTTGTTTTGTTGTCACAAAAATCAGGTCTGTGTGAATGATTAATTGTCACTGTCATTAAGCATATTTTATAGAATTTATATGCAAAGTAAACAAGCTGTGAAAAAGAGACCTAACTGGAAAGATTTCAGAAACTGTGAAACTTGTAAAATATGTGTACACACACACACACACACACACACACACACACACGTAGGAAAATATTTAGTATACACATCCAGAAATGCATATACTATTATATATTGTACATATATTTATTAGTTTCAGATGTAGCCATTCTTGTGTTTTGCTTGTTTACATTATTGAATTTTGCACAACTCTGTTGCTTGTGAAGCTCGCACACAAGAATTTCACTCACATGTGCTGTACCAATGTACCTGCACATGTGATGTGACAATAAAAGTGATTTGATTTGATTTGATTTAACTGGAATCACTCCAAAGTAGTGGGTTAAAAAAGGGGAACAAGAGTCAACAGTCTACATTTCACCCTTTTTAGGATTCCTCCTCTACCCGGACACACCTGCTAAGATGGAGACCACATCACGTGAGGCTTTCTGCTTCAGGCCTATCCCAGACCAAGATCCAGGCAAAGGTCAACAGACTTGGCTCACCCTAGAGAGTAAACTCATCATGTCTGCATAAAGATAAGACTCATTTATGATGGCACGCAAGGCTGTGGCTTTCTGTTCAGTGCATGTGTGTGTCTTGGAAATGGTTTGGGCAGTGTGCTATGAGTGAGAAGGCAGAGATGGTAGAGATTATAAAGGTGATTTTGTGATTAAAGCTTAGATTAAAAAAAAACCCTACACTGCCATTAAACTGAAAAACACTGTAATAAAGTATTTAATACCTCAAATAGAACATAAGAAAGACCATATAAGGTTAAATGTGAAAATGCTGTTATAGACACAGAGCATCTGGAGGAGTGATATTGTTTTCTCTGCTGTGCAGTGAAATTCCTGCCACTCTTACTCACAGACACAGGATTGGATTGCCCTCAGCAGTAATTATTTGTGTATGTGTTCCCGTGTCCTTCACACAGCTCTGCGACATCCAAAGCAAATGATTTATATTCATAAGAACATTTCATCTCATTTATGTATAAAGTATTATTCTCTCAAGATTAAAATGAAAAAAGCAAATAGTGTAATACATGTAGTATGATCAAGAAAGTAAGAAAGTTTATTTATGGAAAGTGTGATTACTGTTGATGAAATTCTGCCTTTAGCAAAGTTCTGATTACCCTTCAGCAGGCTGTAACACACAACAGGAATCTCACCATTCTCCTCCTGCATCCTCATGATAAACAGGAAGAGGAAACAGACGCGAGGACAGAGAAGTGAGAGGGAATGAGCAAGAAGGCAACCGTGATCACATGTCAGCAGCAGCAAAAAACGAACAGGAAACAGCCCAGATGCAGTCTCAGTATCAGAAAGACTTCCCTCCCCCATCCTCCTGCCACAGGAGGCGGACACCTGCTTTCCCGCAGCCTGACAACATTGGCATTAACCCTGCGTTCAGGTGAGAGCAGGTTTATCATCATCACAGTGTCCTTCATGTAGGGAGCAGCTACTCTGTGTCTGCGTGCTCTGATTCTTCTGATTCACAGGATCAACTTCAGCACGGTCCAAAGAGAGACTTACCCAGGCTGGCCCATCGTGAATGTCGGGTACGGTGGAAGGCAAAGACCAGCTAAGCATGACTTCTAAGCGGCAGTGGAAATCATCTTGCATGTTTGCATACATGCATGATTAATATTAAATGTCAAAGTCATATTTAACAAATGCTTGAAATTTGTCTTGTCCCAGCATGTATTCCCAATAATCATACAGTAATAAACACAAACCAGTGGAAAAAAGCCTCAGTTTTCAGTGTGTTTGACGTATATGTGTTTGCACTAACTTCATTGTCTCTTTGTATAAATAACACTACAATTGACAGCTTACTACTCAGAACATACTTGGAAATAAAAGTCAGTTCTGCCTCTTGTTTTTTTCTGGTACATTAGAGAATTACCTTTTAATGAAATAAGAGATTCATTTCCCGTCATCTTTCATATTGATGACTTCAGAAATACTTGTGCACAGTTTAAGAATCCACCCAGTGACCCATAACCGAAAGCTGATTGACCTCACTGGGCAGGACCGAGGATCAGATGGCTGAGTAAGAGCTGAGTAAGCATTTGATTCAAATTCCTGAGTTGCATGTATATGGAAAAAGGAGTAAATGTGTTTGAATACTGAGTTTTCTTCCCTCAAGTATAAATCTTGCACAACACATCATTACCAACTCTGAAAACAGGGGTCACATGAGGCTACACTGGAAAACTACCCAACTTGGGAAATCTTAAACATGTTGCAACACTTTGACAAACAGTAACACCTTAGATTTCAAAACAATGACGAATTTTATTGTTTATGATATAATCTGATTTACATTTTTTAAAAAGAAATGGGGCTGACAATGTGCTCTTAAACTTATGCTTTTTTAAAAACAAAACAAAACTGCAAACTCATTTTACATTGTGAGTCACATATAGCCTTTGACCTTGAGTGGGCCGGACCAGCGAAACTTCCCTTTCTGTCAGTGAAAAGAAGTTTAACTATGCATTTAATCCCTGGAATATCTTAATATCAGAAAAAGAAATGCAGTTTTGTTTGTCTCAGTTTATCTAAATGATAAACAACATTCTGTAGTAAATGGGGAAAAAAGTCTGTTGAGACTTAAATTGCAAGAAATAAAATTTGAATTGTATATGTGGGGTAATAATATTTATGATAACTGTATAAAAGTACAGTTCCGATTTCCCAAAGCAATCCAATTGGACTCTTAAGCAGTGATTCTGGCTGCTGGCGCTCATGTTTGACATGATGGATGTAAGTCTCATTTGGCTGGACACCACCCGTATTGTAATTTTTTCGCTAGAATAAAGACTTGTAAAAAAAAAAAACCCCAACAAAACACAACAACCCTACTTTGTCATTCCTGAGACTTCCCTGAGAAGAACTGAATATGACAGCCACAGGCAGAGTCCTGATTACCATACAGTACAATCTGAAGAATATCAGCATACAAAAAAGTAACCTTTCACACAAACAGTTATCCAAGTCACACACTCATTCACTGTCCTCCTTTGAAAGCTGAAGTGCTGAAGTGCAGCCACATGCTTCATCTCCGGTCCCGGTGCCTGCTCCTGTCTCCGTGCCTGCGGTCATCCCACTCTCGGCCTCTGTCCCGGTCATCTCTCCTTCCTCTGTTGCCCCACTCTGCTGTTCTGTGTCGGTCCCGATCGTCTCTGGCTCTCCCGCTTGGTCTGTCCCACTCCCTCCCTCCACCACCACCACCACCTCGTTCCTGCACCGGGTCTACCCCGAGATTGATGGGTTTACGGAAAGGCCTGTCCCTGCCGCCGAACCGCAGCTGTCCGGATTCCTTTTTCCCTCCAAGCCCGCCGCCGAGCCGCCGCGGCACCCATCCTTTAAGAGTCCTCTCTTGCTCAAAATCCACGAACACTTCATGCTGGTCGACCACCAGCTTGTTGGCGTCCCGGCGGGCCCGGACCACAGATCGCTCCTCTTTGTACTCAATGAAGGCATATCCTTTGGAGAAACCCGTGACAATGTCCCGGACCAGCCGGAGCCGCTGGATGTCTCCGTACTTAGAGAACACTTTGTGTAGTTTATCTTCGGTGGTCTGTGGGTTCAAGCGGGACACAAAAGCGTGAGCAGTGGGTCTCCAACGACGCCTTTGTTGGGCTTGTACCGGGCACCCATGGCCCTCCAGACCGCTCGATCATGGGGTTCCACGTCTGTGCCGTCGATGCTACCAGCTTTCAGCGGGTCGTACACCTTCGCTATCGGACTCCAGTCAGTAGTGATGGCCCGCTTGAAGCTGACGCTCCGGAGCGTGTGTCGAAAAAAACAACACACTGGTTCAGAAGCACCGTGTCGAGGCTTGCTTCGTTTGGCAAAAGTCACGTGACCAGTGACGTCCGAAGCTTCATTACGCACGTAACTGCTTCGGTACCTGATTCAAACAGATATAAGGAAGTGAATCATCCACGGGATTCGTGGAGTGTGTTGATGGTGACAGAGAGCGAAGAGGTGATCATTCCACTGACAGATATGGAGCCAGCGAGGAAGAGAGGACATTCTGGCGTGTGGGAATATTTTGAGTTGATTTTGCTCAATTCATTTTATCTGCCGAAGTGAAAAACTTGAAATGTCCAAAATCATGTTTTCATAATGTAAATATCATTACAGCATATGACTTTAGGAACACTTCCATGTGAATTAAAGCTGATGAAGACTACAAAAATGTATTTGACACTATACGTACATGACATTGCTACACAGTTTAGAAAATCATTTTGTTTATTGTTTTTAGGTGATAGTCTGCAGGACCCAGGAATACCTGCATATCTACCAGCTTGCAGTGTAGTTCCTGCACTCCACAGCCTCTTCTGTTCCATGCAAGTGGATTTTCTTCAGGGCAGGAGAAACTATTTCTAAGAAAAGAAACAGACTCAGCCAGCGCACAGTAACACTAATCCTCTTGTTAACTGTAAATAACAAAAGGGCTACCTTACATTGATCATGTTTTTACTTTGCAAGTTCTTGATTAGGGGTGGGTTTTGATTATCGCCTTTCTGATTACAATCCATGCTAAATTGAATAAAGTGATATTGATTCATTAAAATCCCGTGTCGATTTGTAAATTAACGTTATTATGCCTGAAACGCCAGCATCTCAGGTTAAACCTCACAACATGTCGTCAAACACCATGCAGCTAAAACAGTAACTGGGAGCAGGTTTACGGATTCTGCATACAAACGTGAACACAGAGCGCGGACCCGACGCGTCAGAGTCAGATTTTGATGTGTCGGCGGGTCCGCGCTGTGTTTGCCTCTTTTTTTCCCCGCTGGCTTCTGCAGCTGCAGGTTTCATAACTCTCTGTTTACATCTCTAATTAAGTCTCACATGTGTCAGCTTTCTTTTAATAGATACGAAATTATGGATATATACTGTTAAATGATCAGACTTGTAATATTTCTGACTGAGGCAAAACTTTCCAGATTCCAATCAAATTGAATCGGATCCTGTATCGAATCAAAATGATTCTACAAATCAGTGACGATGCAGCCCTACTCAGCTTCCTAAGCATTTTCCCTTTCCAGTTCACAATCAATCCCACCCCTAGGTCAAAAATATGTATAGGAATTGGCCTAATCTAATATTTTGTATGAACCTGTCCAGCTGATTAAACGACAAGTAGATGGAGGCAGGACTTCACAGCAGGGGCATACTCCATAATGTGCTGTGCATTATCATATGTATATTATATATATTGCTCACTTATTGTATTTACCAACATCAAGGAGTTATGGGCAAAGAAAGGCCACCATAGTGCATGTTTAAATAGGGAAAGTTTATTGATCAAAATGTATTACGCAAATACGCATTACATTTTTTTCAGCCCCCCAATCGAGAAAACAAAACCAATTACATGTTCAAAGCAACGGAACGGTGGCCCAATATCAGAGAGAACTCCACTCTTGAGTGAGCAGTGATAATTGAGCAGTCCGTTTTATTTTGCAGATTCAAGCTGCTCTTCAAAATTTTCACCACCAGATGTCACCGGAGAGGACTGTGTTGAAAAGCTTCGAGTAATGAACCGTTTTTCAATACAAGCTTCAGTGCTTCGGAAAGCTTCATTTGGCCATCACTACACAGGAGACTGGCGGGCTTTACAAACAGTTTTCAGGGCTAATATTTCTCTGCATTAGTCGCCAATTACGCGTTAAACCACACCAGTACCGCTGAATCTATTCACTCTTCCAAGTGCATCAACAAAAACATTCCGTAATGAAACGGGGTCCAGTGTGTCACATTTTAAAGTCCCCCTACTCGCCCGACTAAGGATACTAGAGTTCCGCTGTGCTAAGATACTTAGACCAACTTAAAACTTAAATTAAAAATAGATAACGTAGATTAATTATAGCATCAGTCGACAAATTTGCAAGTATGAAGTAAGGTTAATTATTATTAATAATAAATAATACTTTTTATAAAAATAAAAAGTTTATAAATAAAACTTTTTATTCATTGCACAATACTGTCACTTTAAAAAAAATTTTTTTTATATAGTTACACCATAATCAATAGCATAGATAGTGACAGATTAAAGGCAATAGCATTGTTGTGTTATTAAGCCATTGGTCTAGCATGTGCAACCAGGACACCGATTCCTTGATTCTACAAATCATTCTTCCATAATTCTTTTTGACAGTGCTGGTGGAAAGTGCCTTAAAACTTTTACAGATGTTAGACTGAATCGGACATTGCTAGAAAAAATATTAGAGCCCAACCTGATTCCCTCACTGTGAGAGTCACAGCATCCTGTCAGTGTATGTACTCCCTGATTAATATGGCAAGGAATGACTTATTTGAATGCCGCTTTTTTCACATCTCTGTAGGTCAGTCTTTTTTAGCTACACCACAGAACTCTCAAATGTGCATTTATCTTGTACACAAAACCCTCACAGCTATACCATACCATCGACAGTCAGCTGTGGACACTCTCTTTCAGCATTTGGTTGCTGTGCACTATGTTTCATTTTGGAGTCATGAGGGACATGTCTCTATTTCTATGTCCAGGACCAAAATATGTTGGTTGTAACAAGCGGTTATTTGAGTTACTGTTGCCTAATAAAATGGGTGGTAAGTGTATAAAATTATCTAAAAAGACTGAATGTCAAATGCTATCCAAGTTACAGGTGCCTGAACACTCTTGGGACAATGCATTACAAAAACATTCTTTAATAAAACACTGAAACCACAACAGCTTCTGCTCCACGGTGAATAACTTCTTACAAAAATTGTGAACATGCTTCACTTCATTTTTCTGTACAGTTCCATCTGATACACATGGTACAGTATCAAAAGGGTTTGGAAAGGTGAAACAAATTCTTCTATGTAGTTTATTTAAAAAAGAACTTTTGCTGCGTAGATGCATCTAGTCTTGTTGTTCTAACAGCATAACAATTATACATAAAGGTTGAGAAGGTGTGCTCTTTAGCTCTGCTCCAGATTCATCATTTTCTGAAAGCCTTTACATATCCTCCACACTCCATTTATAGGCCGCTTCCTGCACAGCCTTTTTATCTGCCATCCTCTGGTAGCGTTTCTGTTCAAAACCATTTGACCTGCAAGACACAAATAAAATAACCCTATTAATTATGATACGACAAGCTAAAAGGCCAAAGACAATCCATTCAATTAGGCGCAAATTTAATATAGACGTGGAAAAAAATGATCACAATTTCTTTACCATTAATGTGCAAAATGACAAACTGATGTGTGTATTAAAAACATTCAATATTAAACTACAGTTCTGTCCTCAACAGTTTTCCTCTGTCACCGATGCACAAACTCTACCTGTCAACTCCGTCCCAGCGGTACCCCGGTGGAATATTGAACCGGTTTGGAGGTGGAGCAGGGCCTTTATATCGAGGTTTCTCTACAAAAATCAAAACAAACATACAAATAAATAAAAATACAAACAGTAGCAAAAGCAAAACTGCTGCTATTTAAAAGCTTCTTACAAGGATTGACCTGGTGAAATAAAATAAAGTCATAAATAAAATAAAACATATGTAATGTTAAATATCTTGTGTTTTTGTGCCACGGTCCTTTTTACGCCTGCGCATTGCAGCCATAGGATCGCCTTCTCTTTCCTGTTCTCTCAACATGCGGTCAAGATCCTCAAGTGGCTTAAGGGCTTCGCGCAGCGCTTCCTTAAGTTTCTGGTGATGCATCTGGATCTGTGCCAACCTATACATACATTTTAACATAAACCATTGAACCACTTTTATAATTTTTTATGTGGATATAATCACATAAACTGTGATATTTGAAATGATCATGCACATTTACCCTTTTCCCCACTGAGCGTATTTCTCGTCTGTTGCCGCTTTTTCACCAGCTTTCTTTTTCTGTTCATTTCTCTCTGAATTCAGATCCCTGCTTTTGCCACTTTTGTCTCTGAAAATCGCCTGAGCGTTACGCGATTCATCTGGTCAAAGGGGATGAATGGGTAAGTATGTAGAAACTTCATTATTTAATTTTAGGACTAAATAAAATACGACAATATAGATGATAAGCTGAAATGAGATGCAAAGCTGTATGAAGCTCTTCAATCAATGGGTGTAAAAAAATCTTAAGAGAGAAAAGTTGATGAAACCTTCAAGTGGCTGATTGTGTTTTTCTCTGCGTCTGTTCTCCTTTTGCTCTTTCCTTAAAATGTCCACAGAAACCAGGCCTGCCTTTCCACCAGATAGCATCCTTTGGCCCTGGTTATAAAAAAAAAAAAGACAATTGAAAAATATAACATTTGAGTGAAATCAGATTTGACATTAATCTTTGTTCCAACACAGTCTGCTTACCTGTGACTGGCCTGGCCTACGAGGTGGTGACAAATCTCCATCCGAGTCCCTTCCACTCGGTGGCTGCCCCCTGGGTGGAGACTGGTCAGAGTCTGAGCCCCGTTTAGTTTTTGAGGGCCTCCTTGGGGGAGATTGGTCGGAGTCTGAGGCGTTTCCCTTCAGGGGCCTTTTCCTCGGGGGAGACGGATCCGAGTCTGAATCATGTCTATTCTGACCCTTCTTAGCCACCGCTGACCGATGAGGATCCGGTGAGCGTTTTTTACTTAACAAGGATGAGCTGAGCTTGCTTTTGTTGGAGGCTGAATCTGACAAAGACACAGTTAATTTGTTAATTTTCATTTTGTAATGCCTTTTGAACAAAAATTAAAGATTTATTATTAGATCAAGCTATGTCTTTAAAATAAATTTCAATTCAAAACTCATGTTAAATGGGTCTCTGCTTTTTACTTTTATTCATATGCCACACCAGATTCCACTTTACAATTTAAATGGATCACTCACCTTTACTTTGCATTTTTTCTGACTTTCCTGAACACTGTCTTGGTGGTGACAAGTCTGGGGAGTCATGGCGTCTTCTCCTGGGAGGAGAGACATCTGGAGAGTCGTGACGTCTTCTCTTGGGAGGAGAGACATCTGGAGAGTCATGACGTCTTCTCCTGGGAGGAGAGACATCAGGAGAGTCGTGACGTCTTCTCTTGGGAGGAGAGACATCTGGAGAGTTGTGATGTCTAGTCCTGGGAGGAGAGACATCTGGAGAGTCGTGAGGTCTAGTCCTGTGAGGAGAGACATCAGGAGAGTCGTGACGTCTTCTCCTGGGAGGAGAGACATCTGGAGAGTCGTGAGGTCTAGTCCTGTGAGGAGAGACATCTGGAGAGTCATGACGTCTTCTCTTGGGAGGAGAGACAACAGGAGAGTCGTGACGTCTTCTCTTGGGAGGAGAGACAACAGGAGAGTCGTGACGTCTTCTCTTGGGAGGAGAGACATCTGGAGAGTCATGAGGTCTAGTCCTGGGAGGAGAGACATCTGGAGAGTCATGACGTCTTCTCCTGGGAGGAGAGACATCTGGAGAGTCGTGAGGTCTAGTCCTGGGAGGAGAGACATCAGGAGAGTCATGACGTCTTCTCCTGGGAGGAGAGACATCTGGAGAGTCGTGAGGTCTAGTCCTGGGAGGAGAGACATCTGGAGAGTCATGACGTCTTCTCCTGGGAGGAGAGACATCTGGAGAGTCGTGAGGTCTAGTCCTGGGAGGAGAGACATCAGGAGAGTCGTGACGTCTTGTCCTGTGAGGAGAGACATCCGGAGAGTACTTCCGACTTCTCTTTGGTGGAGAGATGTCTGGAGAGTCATGCCGGGTCTTTTTGACAGGAGAATCCTGTCCTCTTCTCTTTGAGTTAAATATCTTGTGTTTTTGTGCCACGGTCCTTTTTACGCCTGCGCATTGCAGCCATAGGATCGCCTTCTCTTTCCTGTTCTCTCAACATGCGGTCAAGATCCTCAAGTGGCTTAAGGGCTTCGCGCAGCGCTTCCTTAAGTTTCTGGTGATGCATCTGGATCTGTGCCAACCTATACATACATTTTAACATAAACCATTGAACCACTTTTATAATTTTTTATGTGGATATAATCACATAAACTGTGATATTTGAAATGATCATGCACATTTACCGTTTTCCCCACTGAGCGTATTTCTCGTCTGTTGCCGCTTTTTCACCAGCTTTCTTTTTCTGTTCATTTCTCTCTGAATTCAGATCCCTGCTTTTGCCACTTTTGTCTCTGAAAATCGCCTGAGCGTTACGCGATTCATCTGGTCAAAGGGGATGAATGGGTAAGTATGTAGAAACTTCATTATTTAATTTTAGGACTAAATAAAATACGACAATATAGATGATAAGCTGAAATGAGATGCAAAGCTGTATGAAGCTCTTCAATCAATGGGTGTAAAAAAATCTTAAGAGAGAAAAGTTGATGAAACCTTCAAGTGGCTGATTGTGTTTTTCTCTGCGTCTGTTCTCCTTTTGCTCTTTCCTTAGAATGTCCACAGAAACCAGGCCTGCCTTTCCACCAGATAGCATCCTTTGGCACTGGTTATAAAAAAAAAAAAGACAATTGAAAAATATAACATTTGAGTGAAATCAGATTTGACATTAATCTTTGTTCCAACACAGTCTGCTTACCTGTGACTGGCCTGGCCTACGAGGTGGTGACAAATCTCCATCCGAGTCCCTTCCACTCGGTGGCTGCCCCCTGGGTGGAGACTGGTCAGAGTCTGAGCCCCGTTTAGTTTTTGAGGGCCTCCTTGGGGGAGATTGGTCGGAGTCTGAGGCGTTTCCCTTCAGGGGCCTTTTCCTCGGGGGAGACGGATCCGAGTCTGAATCATGTCTATTCTGACCCTTCTTAGCCACCGCTGACCGATGAGGATCCGGTGAGCGTTTTTTACTTAACAAGGATGAGCTGAGCTTGCTTTTGTTGGAGGCTGAATCTGACAAAGACACAGTTAATTTGTTAATTTTCATTTTGTAATGCCTTTTGAACAAAAATTAAAGATTTATTATTAGATCAAGCTATGTCTTTAAAATAAATTTCAATTCAAAACTCATGTTAAATGGGTCTCTGCTTTTTACTTTTATTCATATGCCACACCAGATTCCACTTTACAATTTAAATGGATCACTCACCTTTACTTTGCATTTTTTCTGACTTTCCTGAACACTGTCTTGGTGGTGACAAGTCTGGGGAGTCATGGCGTCTTCTCCTGGGAGGAGAGACATCTGGAGAGTCGTGACGTCTTCTCTTGGGAGGAGAGACATCTGGAGAGTCATGACGTCTTCTCCTGGGAGGAGAGACATCAGGAGAGTCGTGACGTCTTCTCCTGGGAGGAGAGACATCAGGAGAGTCGTGACGTCTTCTCTTGGGAGGAGAGACATCTGGAGAGTTGTGATGTCTAGTCCTGGGAGGAGAGAGATCTGGAGAGTCATGACTTCTTCTCCTGGGAGGAGAGACATCTGGAGAGTCGTGAGGTCTAGTCCTGTGAGGAGAGACATCAGGAGAGTCGTGACGTCTTCTCCTGGGAGGAGAGACATCTGGAGAGTCGTGAGGTCTAGTCCTGTGAGGAGAGACATCTGGAGAGTCATGACGTCTTCTCTTGGGAGGAGAGACATCTGGAGAGTCATGAGGTCTAGTCCTGGGAGGAGAGACATCAGGAGAGTCGTGACGTCTTGTCCTGGGAGGAGAGACATCTGGAGAGTCATGACGTCTTCTCCTGGGAGGAGAGACATCTGGAGAGTCGTGGCGTCTTCTCTTGGGAGGAGAGACATCTGGAGAGTCGTGAGGTCTAGTCCTGGGAGGAGAGACATCAGGAGAGTCGTGACGTCTTGTCCTGGGAGGAGAGACATCTGGAGAGTCATGACGTCTTCTCCTGGGAGGAGAGACATCTGGAGAGTCATGAGGTCTAGTCCTGGGAGGAGAGACATCTGGAGAGTCATGACGTCTTCTCCTGGGAGGAGAGACATCTGGAGAGTCGTGGCGTCTTCTCTTGGGAGGAGAGACATCTGGAGAGTCATGAGGTCTAGTCCTGGGAGGAGAGACATCTGGAGAGTCATGACGTCTTCTCCTGGGAGGAGAGACATCTGGAGAGTCGTGAGGTCTAGTCCTGGGAGGAGAGACATCTGGAGAGTCGTGACGTCTTGTCCTGGGAGGAGAGACATCTGGAGAGTCATGACGTCTTCTCCTGGGAGGAGAGACATCTGGAGAGTCGTGGCGTCTTCTCTTGGGAGGAGAGACATCTGGAGAGTCATGAGGTCTAGTCCTGGGAGGAGAGACATCTGGAGAGTCGTGAGGTCTAGTCCTGGGAGGAGAGACATCAGGAGAGTCGTGACGTCTTGTCCTGGGAGGAGAGTCATCCGGAGAGTACTTCCGACTTCTCTTTGGTGGAGAGATGTCTGGAGAGTCATGCCGGGTCTTTTTGACAGGAGAATCCTGTCCTCTTCTCTTTGAGTTAAATATCTTGTGTTTTTGTGCCACGGTCCTTTTTACGCCTGCGCATTGCAGCCATAGGATCGCCTTCTCTTTCCTGTTCTCTCAACATGCGGTCAAGATCCTCAAGTGGCTTAAGGGCTTCGCGCAGCGCTTCCTTAAGTTTCTGGTGATGCATCTGGATCTGTGCCAACCTATACATACATTTTAACATAAACCATTGAACCACTTTTATAATTTTTTATGTGGATATAATCACATAAACTGTGATATTTGAAATGATCATGCACATTTACCGTTTTCCCCACTGAGCGTATTTCTCGTCTCTTGCCGCTTTTTCACCAGCTTTCTTTTTCTGTTCATTTCTCTCTGAATTCAGATCCCTGCTTTTGCCACTTTTGTCTCTGAAAATCGCCTGAGCGTTACGCGATTCATCTGGTCAAAGGGGATGAATGGGTAAGTATGTAGAAACTTCATTATTTAATTTTAGGACTAAATAAAATACGACAATATAGATGATAAGCTGAAATGAGATGCAAAGCTGTATGAAGCTCTTCAATCAATGGGTGTAAAAAAATCTTAAGAGAGAAAAGTTGATGAAACCTTCAAGTGGCTGATTGTGTTTTTCTCTGCGTCTGTTCTCCTTTTGCTCTTTCCTTAGAATGTCCACAGAAACCAGGCCTGCCTTTCCACCAGATAGCATCCTTTGGCCCTGGTTATAAAAAAAAAAAAGACAATTGAAAAATATAACATTTGAGTGAAATCAGATTTGACATTAATCTTTGTTCCAACACAGTCTGCTTACCTGTGACTGGCCTGGCCTACGAGGTGGTGACAAATCTCCATCCGAGTCCCTTCCACTCGGTGGCTGCCCCCTGGGTGGAGACTGGTCAGAGTCTGAGCCCCGTTTAGTTTTTGAGGGCCTCCTTGGGGGAGATTGGTTGGAGTCTGAGGCGTTTCCCTTCAGGGGCCTTTTCCTCGGGGGAGACGGATCCGAGTCTGAATCATGTCTATTCTGACCCTTCTTAGCCACCGCTGACCGATGAGGATCCGGTGAGCGTTTTTTACTTAACAAGGATGAGCTGAGCTTGCTTTTGTTGGAGGCTGAATCTGACAAAGACACAGTTAATTTGTTAATTTTCATTTTGTAATGCCTTTTGAACAAAAATTAAAGATTTATTATTAGATCAAGCTATGTCTTTAAAATAAATTTCAATTCAAAACTCATGTTAAATGGGTCTCTGCTTTTTACTTTTATTCATATGCCACACCAGATTCCACTTTACAATTTAAATGGATCACTGACCTTTACTTTGCATTTTTTCTGACTTTCCTGAACACTGTCTTGGTGGTGACAAGTCTGGGGAGTCATGGCGTCTTCTCCTGGGAGGAGAGACATCTGGAGAGTCGTGACGTCTTCTCTTGGGAGGAGAGACATCTGGAGAGTCATGACGTCTTCTCCTGGGAGGAGAGACATCAGGAGAGTCGTGACGTCTTCTCCTGGGAGGAGAGACATCAGGAGAGTCGTGACGTCTTCTCTTGGGAGGAGAGACATCTGGAGAGTTGTGATGTCTAGTCCTGGGAGGAGAGAGATCTGGAGAGTCATGACTTCTTCTCCTGGGAGGAGAGACATCTGGAGAGTCGTGAGGTCTAGTCCTGTGAGGAGAGACATCAGGAGAGTCGTGACGTCTTCTCCTGGGAGGAGAGACATCTGGAGAGTCGTGAGGTCTAGTCCTGTGAGGAGAGACATCTGGAGAGTCATGACGTCTTCTCTTGGGAGGAGAGACATCTGGAGAGTCATGAGGTCTAGTCCTGGGAGGAGAGACATCAGGAGAGTCGTGACGTCTTGTCCTGGGAGGAGAGACATCTGGAGAGTCATGACGTCTTCTCCTGGGAGGAGAGACATCTGGAGAGTCGTGGCGTCTTCTCTTGGGAGGAGAGACATCTGGAGAGTCGTGAGGTCTAGTCCTGGGAGGAGAGACATCAGGAGAGTCGTGACGTCTTGTCCTGGGAGGAGAGACATCTGGAGAGTCATGACGTCTTCTCCTGGGAGGAGAGACATCTGGAGAGTCATGAGGTCTAGTCCTGGGAGGAGAGACATCTG
Source organism: Maylandia zebra (assembly GCF_041146795.1). Lineage (NCBI taxonomy): Eukaryota > Metazoa > Chordata > Actinopteri > Cichliformes > Cichlidae > Maylandia > Maylandia zebra. The sequence continues at coordinate 15,371,730 of NC_135176.1, read as the reverse complement.
GAGAGTCATGACGTCTTCTCCTGGGAGGAGAGACATCTGGAGAGTCGTGGCGTCTTCTCTTGGGAGGAGAGACATCTGGAGAGTCATGAGGTCTAGTCCTGGGAGGAGACACATCTGGAGAGTCATGACGTCTTCTCCTGGGAGGAGAGACATCTGGAGAGTCGTGAGGTCTAGTCCTGGGAGGAGAGACATCTGGAGAGTCGTGACGTCTTGTCCTGGGAGGAGAGACATCCGGAGAGTACTTCCGACTTCTCTTTGGTGGAGAGATGTCTGGAGAGTCATGCCGGGTCTTTTTGACAGGAGAATCCTGTCCTCTTCTCTTTGAAGACAACTCGGGTGAGTCATGTCGACCTCTGCTTAATGAGCCAGCCTCTGTATTTTGATGTTCTTTTCCATTTCCTTCATCTGTGTCATCATTTTGATCCACTTTTAGGAGAGGAAGTAAAACTATAGTAAACAACAGTCTTAACTTAATATTGCACAAATCCCCCCCTACTTCTGTGACTTCTTATTTACCTCCAATTGCTTTCCATCTGTTGCTGGTCCTAAAAACTTCCATCTGTTTCACTTCCTCAGGTCGATCATCAATCACCTCAGCAATCTGAACAGTTAACAAGAGATTAAGTTTTAAAACAGAACTTGTTGACATAACAAAATTACCCAAACTACAAGCATACCCATTTAATACAATAGATTAGATTTCAGCATTAAGTAAATGGCCTGTATTTGTATAGCGCTTTACTTAGTCCCTAAGGACCCCAAAGCACTTTACACGTTCAGTCATCCACCCATTCACACACACTGGTGATGGCAAGCTAAATTGTAGCCACAGCCGCCCTGAGGCGCACTGACAGAGGCGAGGCTGCCGGTGTTCCAGATCTACTGGCGTTTAGATCAACTGGCGTTAGTCGAACAGATGTGTGGCAGACTTCCGTTTCAGGAGCTGCTACCTACAGACTAGCAAAAAAACGCCAAATGTGTCATCTGTGACACTTGTGAGGTTATCTCAAACACACTCCGTCAGTCTTGATGCTGTTGAACAACAAAATGTTTAAAAATGTGGCGAGTTTACCTAGGGTTATCCTCATGCGCGACGCGATCGCGAAAACAGCAAACAATTAACACCATGCCGATGTTGTTCACAGGACAACAAGAGTAAACGATCGGGAGACTCTTGTTGTCGTTATCGTTCCCCTCACACGGTTTGTTTCTCCGAATTCAGCGTTTTTGCTTCACAACTAAAGCGAGCAGTTTACTTTGTGTGCACTAACATGGACTCGAGTCAACCAGTGCCACCACTGGCCAAGTGCCACAGCCTACAGCCAGATCAACTTGTGACACACATCTGCAGCACGTCTGAATTCGTTTCATGCACAATACATTTGTACCTTTCAATTGTGTCTGTTTGTGCGTCATGCAAATAAACCTTTGAAATGAATGAAATGACACTAATATTTCACTAGTTTTGTAACATCACATGTCGTTACCGTAGTCTGTGTCTTTTCTCTGCGAACAAACATTTTAGAGTTGGTTGTTATATACAGTCTGTATAAGTGTGGTTAATCTAATAAACATTTGTAAGGAGATGGCAGTTACTGTGAATGTACAGCAGTTACACAGTGATTAGTAATAAACAGTCAGACAATGACCCTGACTTTCTCATTCAGTCTTGTAGATTGAATGCACCTTCTGTGGAAAGTGGTACCACACAGTGTGTGTGGACTTCCCCTGTGCAGAAGGCGACTACAAATGTTGTGCATGTTAAATAAACAGAAAAAAGTGATCCCTGATGTCTTTGCTTACTGATTGTTTTCAGTGTTGACAAGCCACATTGCTGCCATTGCATCTTTCAACATGTTTGTGGGTAGATTTGGATGTACCAGGGGTAAGTGCAGCCACTCAGCCTCTACTCAATGTCATCATAGCAAGTTAATCTAGTAGTGGGCTATGGTATTTGGCCACAGGTGGCAGCAGTGGACTGACCTCCATTTGAAACTGCTCCAGCTGCTGTGTGATAGTGGATCTGCTACAAATTGAAGATCATATGGAAGTTTTGGAAATTAACCCTTGTATTATGTTGAAAAACAAAAAAGTGACATTGATTTTGTTGCGGGTCATTTTGACCCATACTGTGTAAATCCACTCAGAATTGTCAAGAAACTGCAATAAAACAATAGCACCTTTATTTTCCATCAGATAAACATGTAGAACACAGACATACAACAGTGACTTTCCATAACTATTTTAGGAACAATTTGGTTTTTCGTTCTTACAAACACGTATTTTGAACTTGCCCAACGTTCTCAGTTTTTCAATGCTCAACATTTTCGATTTTGTCCACATGATGGACAGAATGTAACTGTGTGCTTTCTGCAGATGTACTTCTTGTATTTCTCACAAAAAGTGCTTGTTTTCAAACAGGAATCTTCCTAACTAAGATTTAAAACAAAAGATTTCTACGTCTCCTCCAGTCTCACAAACAGAACCAATCGACACACCTGAGTCACTGACTTTCTTATATCCACTCACTCTCACTGGCTCTGTTTATTACTAATCACTGTGTAACTGCTGTAAATTCACAGTAACTGCCATCTCCTTACAAATCTTCATTGGATTAACCACACTTATACAGACTGCATATAACTACCAACTCTCCAGCCATGTTGATGGATTGCCTATATTGGCTGGAAATATTAATTTCCAGAGAAAGGACACAGACAGACGATGCTTACAGGATGTGATGTGACAACACTAATGAAATATTGACGTGTCATATTTGTCCAAGGCGTATTTCATTGTTATGGAAAAAGAGAATATTAAAATCATGATGACCAATTGGAGCAGTGATTTCTATGACTTTGTGTATATAATTTGGAATTTTGTACAAATGTAGGCCAATAAGGAATATATGATATCATTTCATTCTTTTCAAACAGACACAATTGAAAGGTACAAATGTGTTTTGCATGAAACACTGGGTTTAACAAAAACAACAACATTATCAGTACCCTCAGGTGAGGAAGTACCTTGTTCATGTGTGGTGGCAGCTGGGGACCTATGAAGCCAACACTGTTGTGAGGCATGGTGGCGATGGTGCCTGGGCTCACCACCGGCTGGGGAGATGCCTGACCAGATATGCCAGCGTTATGGTTCAAGTGGCTGTAGTCCCCAGTTTTTCCCACATCTGTGCACCTGATGACATGGAAAAAAGAATATTAACCATGACAAAGCATCAACATTATAACATTAGGTTATAATAATACATTTTCTACAAGAAAAGTGAGAATAAACATGTCTACATTATTAAATAATGATGGGAAAAGTTCTACTGAAGGAATAAGCCTAGAATGTTTAAAAATACCGATGTTTACTCACTTGATGTAGAAGAGGACATAGGCCTGCTGGTTGAGAACAGTGCTAATGTCACTGACTGACACGGACGAGTCATTCATCTGAAACCACTGCTCATTGCTGGCCTGTGAGACAGAATGAGAGAGATGTGACACAGCAGATTCAGTTTCTGAATTGAATTTGAGCTAAAAAGAAGAATCTTATGGTTATATAGGGGTCTTTTTTTTCTTTCTTTCAATGCATACAAAGTAGTTTTCTGCTGAAATGTGTTGTTTATGGTGTTTGTTTGTTTGTACTACGCAACAGCAGCATTCAAACAGATTCGGGCACAGCCAGTACCTTAATATAGCAGAAATAGTGTCCAGTATGACAACTCAATCCAGAGTGAACCAGCACAGCATACAGCCTGTAGAGCTGGGGCTCCCCGTGGGACTGCGACATGAAGGGCCGCAGATCCAGATGCTCCAAATACTTCACATCCTGATGACCACCAAACAAAAAAATTCAAACATTACATGCAAATATCCTGTTTTATAATAAAACAAAGCATCTGTCATGTATCTTTATGACTTAAGCAGACACTATTGGCCATTTGCCTTTGTGATTTTGCCTCCACTGAAGTCTGCAAAGCGTTTGAGTGAGATGGTGAGCACATTGGCGCTGCGATGGATTGTAAATCTTTTTGAGGCCGTTACCATTTTGTTGCACCTGAAGGAAACAAACATTCAGCTTGTTGACAAAAATCACACCTAAACACTAAAACTCATCATGGTTTGGCATCTCTTTGACTTACTTGGTGCATTTATAAGCATTTTCACCACCCAGCTGTTCTGGCTTGACAAACTGCTCCAGAGCTTTGGAGACATTTGGAGCAGTCTATATGAACAGAGAGAGAGAGGAAAAACCTCACACTCCATAATGCAGAGAATACATAGTAGCAACGTCACTTTGAATGTTGTCCAATTACCTTAATTTCCAGAGTGACATCCAGAAAAGGGTCAAATGTATCTGAGACAGCTTTGCAGTTTAAACATTTAACTGAAACAGAAATCAGTGCTATGAGTATCACACAAGCTGTAAGACATAAAAAGGCAAATAAAAGAAAAATAAATCAAACCTTAAAAAACAGTGACTTACCTCTGGATCTTAGGTACCCGCCAAACACTTGATGGATGAAAGAGGTTGCCTGCGTTTGCCTGTCCAATCTATAATAAAAAGATAAAGCACAAAAGTTAACTAATAAGGACAGTGCAACAATTAACTGACTGACCATTTATTTTTTAGCATTTTGGAACCAGACAATCACTTTACAGTATTCAAGTAGCAGAAAAGACAATAGGAGGAATTGGAGCACGATTAATTACTTAAGAGGCCATCTGCTGCTACACGGGAAGAATTGATTTGATGAGAATTGACACTTTAGGTTCTTAAAAAAAGAAATGAATTAATAAATTATTTTTAGGAGTCTAACAAGAAGCACAACACTCAGCCCAGTGCATCTGTTAAACGTGTAGTTTTGGTTAAAAGTGCACATAGACTTCGAAGCTCTATAGTAACACATAGAAAAACCTGGATTTTCTGAATTTTGCTGCTGCAATAATAGCACTAATGCCATTAGGGTGAATAAGAGATGACCTGAGGGGTTGAGTGCTCCTGCTCACACTGCTTACCCTGTTGCCTCAGAAGAAATCTATACTAGACACTAAGTCTGGCAGCTCTCTGCCATAATCCCAGACACCTGTTTTACTACACGTTTAAGCCGCTTCTGATCTTTTCAAGCCCTGTTACCAAAACAAGCTACCACACCCAGTGTAAGAATACTTTCTGTGTTGGAGCAGTCAAGTTCATTAAAAAACTTGATATAATAATGAGGTATTATATCAAGTGGCTTGCCTAGTATGTAAACTGAGGTGTCAGTCAGGCAAGAGACTGAGGAATCTGCATTTCTGAAAAATACTCTCAGCAATTGAAGCATTAATAGTTAAAAGGAACTAGTATAAACTGCACTTCCTGAAAAACAGGATAAAGGATTTATTTCATATTCTCCTACTGTCACGGTGTTACCTCTACGTAGCTAATTATGGATCTTACTACATAATAAAGTGCAAACACTGTCAAGCCCAAGTAAAAATATTTTTGTGTGTTTAACTTGTTTAGAATGCATGCAATGTAAAATGACACTCACTTGGTTCCAGGTAAGCAGGACCTTTGCATAGCATCCACTGTGCACCGCAGGAATTCATGAGCATCTTCCTGGCTTCCATAGCGGAAGTGGTTTGCAATCCCTGTGTGAGGGGAACGAGGAAAAACAGAACCAAAAAACAAAGCAGGAGGTGAATTATTGTAAAGGATACCACAGTTAAATGCAAGTTTACACTTATTTAAAAACAGAATTCAAAATCCCTCCAGATTATTTCCCTCCAAAATTACAAAAGGTAAACAGTCACACAGCGCCTCCTATCATTAAAATATAGGTAAACACTTTGCACAGAGCACAGCAACAACAGTCATCCACTTACACCCAAGCTCATTGAGTACACCAATGGGCTTAATGACATTCCCAGAGTTGGTAAAAACCTGAATGATGTGGTTTTGCATGGTACACATCATACAGAACCCTGGCTCATGACCTGCAGCAGAGACAGAGACAAAATACTGAGTGAGTAAGGAGTGATACAATGTGAGAATCAGCGCAGGACTGCGTAACACCACTGTTGGTGAAATAAACGTACATGTTTTGGAGTGCTCCCGCGTCAGCATGTAGTTTGCTAAAGGAGGGGTGTAGCTGAGACACTGCAGGGCTGAGTTGAGGAAGCAGGTGTTCCCCATGTTCTGGAGGCCTGCACCAATGAGGTGAACCTGGGCCCAATTTAGGCTGAGCCGATCTGGTGAGAACAGCACCTTCTGGGGCAAGTCAATTCCATCGCCACTGCTGATCACTGACACACAGAGCCACAATTATTACTAAAAATCTGTTTCAATACATTTTAAAAAGGAGATAATTTAATGCCACCTTACTTATACAACCACACACTGGCACATGGCAAAGTCATGTCAGGACATCACAGTAATAGCTACAACTATTAACAGTTATATAATGTGATTCTGGCCACTGTGAAAAACTCCTAAACAGCCTCAGGAAGAAAGATAGGACAATTTGCCTTCTCCTTTGTTTCTGCTAAACAAGTTGGGCTGCCGGTCTTTATATAAAAACAGCAATTGCATCACGAGCTGAAGTGACTGATCATGCAAAGCTGGATGCATTACATAACTGGATGAATGAACGGAGAAGGGAAGCAGCAACACAACACCCACAAAAGCAGTTGTCAAACTTGTGTGAAAGCAGAAGCAAAAAGATTAGCTGTACGTTACTAAAACCAATTCTGACAAATATGGGTAAATAATGGCTAAAAAGTGTGGTTCCATATTTGCTAAAACTGGTTGGAAAACTATTCTGTCTGACAATAAAAATCTTCAAACAGCTTAAAAAGACATTTTGAAAAAAAGCCAGGCTTTGCTCTGACCTTGGTCCTTGGGCTGGTCCTCAGAGGAGGGTGTACTCTGAGGACCAGCCCCTTGGTCCTTGGGCTGGTCCTCAGAGGAGGGTGTACTCTGAGGACCAGCCCCTTGGTCCTTGGGCTGGTCCTCAGAGGAGGGTGTACTGTTGTACACAGCAGCTCCAGGTCCGAGTCCGGCTGACTCGTGGTCAGACTTTTCTGAAGATCTGTCAACTATGGTCATTGTTCATAGCTGCATTAGGAACATAGACACATACGTTTATGAACTGAAAACAAAACAAAACAAAAAAAACAACAACAACTCATTGTTATTTTGGAAAAAGGGAAAGGGAAAGAAAACTTAAATACTACATCAATCCTACACTGGTTAGGTAGCAGTACAGTGAGTTTGGACAACAACAACTAAATACAAAAGCCACATTAACAGATTATACCCAATTTCGTTGTGCAAAAAACTGCACAATGACAATAAAAAGCTCTAAGTCTCTTATAGCTTATAGTTAAATAACGCTATATTAAACACTGCCCTCATACCATCGCCTAAACTTTCAGCAAACAAGTATCAGAAATTGTGTTAGATTGGATGATTTGTTTACATTCAAAAACAGACTAGCATAAGTGAGAGCCAAATATTAGTTTTTGACCGTTTGTTTTTATTTGAATCATCTTGTCAGATTCCTTTTAAATAACAAACACCAGTAGACAAGAGTAACTTTCGACATCTAATTTAACTCTGTCCAACTAACAAACTTAAAATATCGACAAAAATTAGTGTTTAGAAAACTCAAGAGGGGAAATGCCAGATAACCCACTCGACCGAGGAAATTTCTAAGTCGGAAGCACGTTTACAACAGAAGCAGCTGTTCCCTCCCACCTGCTCTTACAGAGTGGCTCACATTGGCTAAATGACGGCTGCTAGGCCTTTAACACGCAGCGTCGCAAAACCTCAAGAAAACACACAAAAAACCCTGATCATATCAGACGGAGAGCAAGTTGAGAGCTTACCAGTCTTGTCGATTTCCGAGATGGACTGACGCGCACTTAAAGAAGATGCAAAAACCATGGAAACCACATAAACATATTTGTACATTAACATAAAGCTGTTGCACACACACACACACACACATATGAAGAGAGAGAGAGAGTATGCATAGTATGCAAACGGCTACCAAACAGCCATCATAATTCGTCATACAATGAGAACAGAACAAATCAACAATTGTTATAAACACTGTTATAAACACTGAAAAGTTATAAACACTGAAAAGAGTAAAACAGAAATAGAAACAATGTCCTAGTCAAGAAATAACAAAAGGATTCAAAATTACCGTCATTATTTCTGATCTCGCTTTAATCTCGGTGCACATCACTAAATAAACAGACAGAAATAAAACTTTGTTTTGTTGTCACAAAAATCAGGTCTGTGTGAATGATTAATTGTCACTGCCATTACGCATATTTTATAGAATTTATATGCAAAGTAAACAAGCTGTGAAAAAGAGACCTAACTGGAAAGATTTCAGAAACTGTGAAACTTGTAAAATATGTGTACACACACACACACACACACACACACACACACACACACACACACACACACACACACACACACACACACGTAGGAAAATATTTAGTATACACATCCAGAAATGCATATACTATTATATATTGTACATATATTTATTAGTTTCAGATGTAGCCATTCTTGTGTTTTGCTTGTTTACATTATTGTATTTTGCACAACTCTGTTGCTTGTGAAGCTCGCACACAAGAATTTCACTCACATGTGCTGTACCAATGTACCTGCACATGTGATGTGACAATAAAAGTGATTTGATTTGATTTGATTTGATTTAACTGGAATCACTCCAAAGTAGTGGGTTAAAAAAGGGGAACAAGAGTCAACAGTCTACATTTCACCCTTTTTAGGATTCCTCCTCTACCCGGACACACCTGCTAAGATGGAGACCACATCACGTGAGGCTTTCTGCTTCAGGCCTATCCCAGACCAAGATCCAGGCAAAGGTCAACAGACTTGGCTCACCCTAGAGAGTAAACTCATCATGTCTGTATAAAGATAAGACTCATTTATGATGGCACGCAAGGCTGTGGCTTTCTGTTCAGTGCATGTGTGTGTCTTGGAAATGGTTTGGGCAGTGTGCTATGAGTGAGAAGGCAGAGATGGTAGAGATTATAAAGGTGATTTTGTGATTAAAGCTTAGATTAAAAAAAAACCTACACTGCCATTAAACTGAAAAACACTGTAATAAAGTATTTAATACCTCAAATAGAACATAAGAAAGACCATATAAGGTTAAATGTGAAAATGCTGTTATAGACACAGAGCATCTGGAGGAGTGATATTGTTTTCTCTGCTGTGCAGTGAAATTCCTGCCACTCTTACTCACAGACACAGGATTGGATTGCCCTCAGCAGTAATTATTTGTGTATGTGTTCCCGTGTCCTTCACACAGCTCTGCGACATCCAAAGCAAATGATTTATATTCATAAGAACATTTCATCTCATTTATGTATAAAGTATTATTCTCTCAAGATTAAAATGAAAAAAGCAAATAGTGTAATACATGTAGTATGATCAAGAAAGTAAGAAAGTTTATTTATGGAAAGTGTGATTACTGTTGATGAAATTCTGCCTTTAGCAAAGTTCTGATTACCCTTCAGCAGGCTGTAACACACAACAGGAATCTCACCATTCTCCTCCTGCATCCTCATGATAAACAGGAAGAGGAAACAGACGCGAGGACAGAGAAGTGAGAGGGAATGAGCAAGAAGGCAACCGTGATCACATGTCAGCAGCAGCAAAAAACGAACAGGAAACAGCCCAGATGCAGTCTCAGTATCAGAAAGACTTCCCTCCCCCATCCTCCTGCCACAGGAGGCGGACACCTGCTTTCCCGCAGCCTGACAACATTGGCATTAACCCTGCGTTCAGGTGAGAGCAGGTTTATCATCATCACAGTGTCCTTCATGTAGGGAGCAGCTACTCTGTGTCTGCGTGCTCTGATTCTTCTGATTCACAGGATCAACTTCAGCACGGTCCAAAGAGAGACTTACCCAGGCTGGCCCATCGTGAATGTCGGGTACGGTGGAAGGCAAAGACCAGCTAAGCATGACTTCTAAGCGGCAGTGGAAATCATCTTGCATGTTTGCATACATGCATGATTAATATTAAATGTCAAAGTCATATTTAACAAATGCTTGAAATTTGTCTTGTCCCAGCATGTATTCCCAATAATCATACAGTAATAAACACAAACCAGTGGAAAAAAGCCTCAGTTTTCAGTGTGTTTGACGTATATGTGTTTGCACTAACTTCATTGTCTCTTCGTATAAATAACACTACAATTGACAGCTTACTACTCAGAACATACTTGGAAATAAAAGTCAGTTCTACCTCTTGTTTTTTTCTGGTACATTAGAGAATTACCTTTTAATGAAATAAGAGATTCATTTCCCGTCATCTTTCATATTGATGACTTCAGAAATACTTGTGCACAGTTTAAGAATCCACCCAGTGACCCATAACCGAAAGCTGATTGACCTCACTGGGCAGGACCGAGGATCAGATGGCTGAGTAAGAGCTGAGTAAGCATTTGATTCAAATTCCTGAGTTGCATGTATATGGAAAAAGGAGTAAATGTGTTTGAATACTGAGTTTTCTTCCCTCAAGTATAAATCTTGCACAACACATCATTACCAACTCTGAAAACAGGGGTCACATGAGGCTACACTGGAAAACTACCCAACTTGGGAAATCTTAAACATGTTGCAACACTTTGACAAACAGTAACACCTTAGATTTCAAAACAATGACGAATTTTATTGTTTATGATATAATCTGATTTACATTTTTTAAAAAGAAATGGGGCTGACAATGTGCTCTTAAACTTATGCTTTTTTAAAAACAAAACAAAACTGCAAACTCATTTTACATTGTGAGTCACATATAGCCTTTGACCTTGAGTGGGCCGGACCAGCGAAACTTCCCTTTCTGTCAGTGAAAAGAAGTTTAACTACACATTTAATCCCTGGAATATCTTAATATCAGAAAAAGAAATGCAGTTTTGTTTGTCTCAGTTTATCTAAATGATAAACAACATTCTGTAGTAAATGGGGAAAAAAGTCTGTTGGGACTTAAATTGCAAGAAATAAAATTTGAATTGTATATGTGGGGTAATAATATTTATGATAACTGTATAAAAATACAGTTCCGATTTCCCAAAGCAATCCAATTGGACTCTTAAGCAGTGATTCTGGCTGCTGGCCCATGTTTTGATAGTGCTGGTGGAAAGTGCCTTAAAACTTTTACAGATGTTAGACTGAATCGGACTGTTATGATGATTTCTGATATGAGGTTCAGTTCTACGGTGGTGATCGCAGGGTGTGCACAGGTCAAGTGCCACTATGACCCTCCAGAAATTAACGAGGACAGGGGATGATCGTTCAGCTCTTTAATGGCAGATTTAGCGTGGGTGTGGGTATGTGTGTGTGTGTGGTTCAGTCTTATGGACGCACACTCTCATTGAACCCACATAAACTGCTCCCGAGCATAACTTGTGATTCACACTGCCTTCATGAACACCATTTTCCATCCCAGTCAAACATTACTCACAAAACGGCCGCGCCCTCTAGTGGCGAGGCAGAAAACTGCATCACAGTCCTGCCTTCAGAACAGCCGCCCCCAAACTTGCCCTCGCAAGTTTGCAGAATGTCATTTACTGTCCATTTTGTTCTGGTACTGCAGGTAGTCGAATAAGGCGGCTCACTGGGCGTACGTAGGTACGGTCCTTTACGTCCACTTCTGCAGATCGGATCAAACCATCAGCTCCGGGGAATACCCTGTTGATCTTCCCAACAGGCCATGATGCTCTGGGAAGATGGGGATCCACTATCATCACCACAGTGCCCAGCTGGATCGGAGCAGTGTCTTTCTGCCACTTTGACCGTGTCTGCAGTGTAGGCAGGTAGTGGCGTATGAACTGTGTCCAGAAGCGATCGGATAACACCTGACAGGTCCTCCATGATCGTCGTCCAATGAGCTCTGAGTCGTGGTAT